>NC_051159.1:69051222-69368097 GCF_013339745.2 Dermacentor silvarum | reverse complement strand
TGCATGCCCGCCTGCCTGCTCGCCGTGCCTGCCTGCCTCCTGCCAGCCATCATGCCGGGGCCCATACATCACATAATCGGCCTTGCTGCTTTTCTTTTTCTCTCCGCGTTCCCGCCGCGCCGTAGCAGCATTAGCCGAGGGCGTGTCTGCGTTCGCCTCCCTATCTGCAGGCTCGTCTCCGGGCGTGCTTCTGTGCTCCATACGCGCATGCCAGCCGCCTCTTCTGACCCTCAGGCGGCGCTCGAAAGCGTTAGCTGCATGCACACTAACGCCGCTGATGCCGCGCGGGGTCACTGCCTTCGCTGGAATGGTGTTGGCGAGAGGAACGAGAAGGGAAGAACAGGGGGAGAGAGCGGATTCGGATGCCTTGCTTTGGCCGATGTTTTTTCGCCATTATCGTTGTTTTATTGCTTCTGCCTTCGTTTAAATAAAGTTTATCGACTAAAATAAAAAGAAAAACACGGATATTTGTGTTTCGTTAAGTGCAGTAGTGCTTAGAGACGTCGTAATTCCGTAATCGTGTTCGATTTAGTTCGTTACAAATATCTGGTGACCGTCGAAGTACTCCAGAGCTGGCATAATGCACGAAAGCCTACTCAAGCGTAGTAGTCTAGCCCAGTTATTATTTTGTTATTTTGTTATTAAGCAGCAACAAAAACACAATCCACTACTTTGAGACGTTACTAGCCTAGCAGAATCTGGCAGCAGATATTTTGACACAAGCCAGAAGGCTAGCACAGTATCAGAAACACGTAACCCGGTCAGGATCAGTGAACTAGAAGCAAATAAAAGGATTCAAAACATAATTCTCGTCCTGCAAAATATTTGGAGTGAGCGTGTCCGTACCCACATCCATATCAATGTCCATACCCACGAATTTCAGGCACTGGGCCTGTGACCATCTGTCGAACTTCATCGCAATGCACCAGCGTATGTAACTCTAGGGGCAATTTCAACAACTTTCAGGTAGCAATGTCGAGAGAGTACGTCCTTCTAATAACATCCGTATTTGTGGCACTTAATCGTAACTTTCCTGCGATGTTGAAGCAGCATTTTGATACGGTCTTCACAGCAGAAGGCGACGAAGGCAATAGTGAAGCTCCCCGGTCAAGCGACCTTGTTGAACAACTGTTGCACTCCCACGTTGTTTGTTATGAGGATATCTTTTTTTTTTTTTAATTCCCTCTCTTTCTCTGCGTGTGCTTTTCTTTATCTTTCTGTCTCTCCATACCACTTGCACGTGCAGGGTAGCAAACTGGATATATCTTTCGTAATCTCCCTGCCTTGCGCATCTCACTTCTCTCCCTCTCTTTCAATCCTGACCAAAACGCTGCTTAACCGCAGCAAACACGGTACAACTAAGTGTCGTGAATGCGCATGTTAATAAAAGGGCGTACGTTGCCAACTGAAAGTTGTTGAAATTCGGGTGACCTTCTGAAATATCGTTGTTTGAAAATGCGACCCATTGATTTACGCTGTTGCACTGCGGTTAAGTTCGACAGTTAACCGAAGGGTTACAATGTCCAAAATTCTTGGACAAGCGCGGTGTCAATGCCCTATGTTCATTATTCATTAGCGAGAGGCCTAATTCAAGAAGGACCTCAAAGAAATAGCTTTTCTTCATTCTTTTCTTTTCTGCCCCCTTTTCTTTATTTATTCTTCTAACAATACATTCCGGAAGAACAATTCATTGCAGAAACAAAGTGCTCTTTGCTGCGGACATGGATTATATACTCACGACGCATTTTAAACAGCGAGCCGGTTACTCACGACCTAACGTAATGTTTCTATATGCAGTCCAGTCCTTCTAGGTTTCCTGCGCTCATTTTATAGAGCTCATATTAATTATGTGTCAATTCTTACGTTTCCCGTGCGAGTCGTGAAGAAGACTGATAAAATGTTCGTCATGAATGCTGAGCGCTTTAATGTTTAGTCTCAGAGGCAGCAGCACTACGATTGAAAATCTGATAACGGATAGTTTATGTGTATAACCGGTTATGCGGCACGCCATTCGAACGTGTCGAAAGCCTGCCCATAAGTGTAAGCAACTCAGCGGCCGGTATTGTCCTAAAGCGGGCCTCTGCACGGTCCGGCGAATATCGATCCAACGGGACTGCCCGTGTGCACCGACCCGTGAAATGTTTGCCATAAAGCAAGGCGAAGGCGCCAGATTTATGCGTATTCGCCAGAAACATAGCGATCTCCGTCTGTTTTCCTTTTTTTTTTCGTACTCAGAGAAGGCGACACCGGCCACTATGGCCCAGCGAAGTGGTCAGCAAGGCTCTGCTTTTTTTTTTTTTTTTTCAACTGTTGAGTAGATATCAAAAAAACTTTCGTATATGGCGGTTGTCGTGATTCAAGCGCAACAACATTTTGCGGGACATATGTAGCTTTGTATGATTCGTATGTTATACGTCTTGATATATAGATTAAGCGTGAGTTTGGAAGGAGGTGCTTGTTCGAGTATGCTGCAAAGACCTGCGTGCGCTCCCGTACTTCACTCATTGATCCGGGTAATATACTGACGTATTGTCAGTGAAGGCGGCCGGCCGAGTGCAAAGAGCACTTACGAACTAAAATATTCATGAATTCGACCTTATATTTACGAATGCTGATTTTTTTTCGGAGTGTTTATTGCCACAGGCACGTTGAGCATGAAGCCTAGACCATGGCAAGTCGACTCTTAAAGCGTCACATGTCGGAACTTTATTTATTTATCTGTTCTGCCGTCGTCGAGGTGCCTTTAGCAAAGTAGCTATCTACGTATGTTTTTAGCATTTTCCCTGGTACTACGGCAACGCTCCATGGTCGTTAGACGAACCTGTAGTGTTCCCAGTATATAGACGTGGCTATTTCTACGATTCATTAAAAAAAAATGGAGTTTTTTTTCTGCAAGTCAGATGTATACATGGCTTTCAAAATTACGAGTGTATACATGACTGATAACTGCAGGAAATATGCAAGGAGTTTATTCACATACAAAATGAATTAAAGATGCTAAAGTAATTTGGGGTCAGCGATATCCGGTCGCGACTCGTGGTACAACAATCCTTTCACAACGACATGGCCTCTTATTTTCTGTGTACAGTAGCTCCAGAAACAGTGGTGCACACAAAGGTATTGAACTTGGAATAGTGAGGTCGGAGCGACAGTTAGTGACGACACGGCGACGGCTTACGTCGAAACGACGGCGGCTGTTTATTCACCAGGAGATAATCGAAAAAAAAAAGACAAAACAAGTAATCACCCCAACTACTGCCAGTTTGGCCCGCCCTATTATGCCGCACGACGCAGAACCAAAACCATCTTCGATTTATCTATTTTTCTTTGCGAACAAATTGTCATGTAGCACATGTCTGTTTGACACTTATAACACGGAAGCACTGACTGCAAGCTTGCGGAGTTATATATATATAGTAACTAGATTTTTCAATGGGCCACGCGTATTTAGAAAGATGAGGGTTATCTTTGGTTTATTTACCGAGCAGTTTCGGTCGGAGCGCCCTTGACAAATTTCGGTCCACCGACCGACACTGTTGGCTAAGAAAACCAGATAACCGCGAAGTTGTGCTTCTCATGTTTATATATATATATATTACACAACGAAGATATAGTAAGCACTATCGCGCTTGCTCAATTAGGCGCTCACTTGCAATTAAAGTTTTCCTGTGGTCGTTTTACTAATAGATCAATACCAGATACAGTTTGCGCTAAAACTACTGCAGAAGACGGCTATAGACTGCTTCCAAACTGTGCCCGCTGCTGTTGCTCTCTAGCGCCGCCATCCGACTGGAAGGGACCTCCGGCTTCCCCGTCATCCGTCCTCGCGGCCCGAGCGCCTCATTCGCCCACCGCACCGGGGGAGTCGAATCACGGGGCGCACCCACAGTGCCGGTTCACGCTGGGGTGGCAGCGTCCAATGGCCGTGTCGTGCTCATCGATCGCGCGGCGGGGAGAGAGAGCCCTGGTCGCCGATGCCGCACCGCGGTTTCCATGGCAACTCACACGGAGACGCACCGCGCAGCAGAGCCGCCGCCGTGCCGACGGGTCTGGGAAGAAGCCGGGTTGTGGAGAAAAAAAAGCGCGGTTGGGGAGAAGGAAACCGGCTGCTGCTGCGCTGCCTTGCCTGCCTTCTCGTCACCACCGCCGGCCCAAAATGGCTGCTCACCGATGTACGCCAGCAGAGAGCCTGACGATTGAGTCGGTCGCGGAGACGACGGAAGAAAAACAACGGGCGGCTCTCCCTCGTTCGTTGAACTCATCACACGCTTGTCTGCTATACCGTGGAGAGAGCGTGCCGCTTGTGTAACGTCTGGTTCGCGTCAATGAGGCTGGCGTCACTTTCCTCGTGTCCTGCGTGTTTTTCTTCTTTTTTTTTTCTTTCTTTGGTTTGTTCCTTCTTTCGATTCGATGGCTACGCATACCGATCTGCAGGCGATCAAATGCTGGGCCTACGCATGCAGGATTCACTCCTATAGAGCTCGGCGGATATTCCCATATATACCAGAACGCCGCATGGGTAAAATGCTGTATACCTTTCCTGAAGAGCGCATTTTGATAGCTATAGAAACTCAACAGAAATTCACTGGAATATAAAGAAGAATTTTTGTAACGGACTGGTCGCTTGCGTTAGTATGCAATCTCAAGTCGCTCGAGGTGGAAGCGCCATGTTTCGGAAACGCGTACACGCGAGGTGTCGTGCAGGCATTGTCATCATCGTGGATTAAGTTACGTCCACTGCACAGCAGAAGATATTCCTCACAATATTCGCTTACCGTCTACCGAAACAAAGCTACACGCTTAGTTTCTAATTTCGTCGCAGTCTAATCCTCTGTAGCAATCAACTGCGCCTGCTTCTCTTGGCACCCCACTTTGTTATACGTGCACGTCAACCACCGTATATATACGTGTTATATGCTGATTATACGGGACACCGAAATATCCTCCGCTAAGTCAGATCCGTTGTTAACTCTTACTGACAGGCCAAACTCAGCCGTAATGACACTGTCGTCGCCATCGAGTGGAAAAAATATTTCTCCACTCTATTCGGTTAATATATGGGCGCGCCTATATGTCAGTGTTTGAAGCGGTGTCCTATCTTTGATTACGTGCTGCGCTAGTTGTCCTCCCCGAATACTCTTCTTTCTTTTTTATTATTCGTAAAGTGACGCGTGAGTTTGCCACAACATATACTCATGTGGTTACAGCACGAGAGCTAGTCCACGTTTATTTCATTCCATTCAAAACGTTATGGCTCATGCATATATGAACGCCAGCAACGACGCAATTCTCAAGCTTTCAACACGTCGCAATAGATTAAAAATTCGAATTCACATATTCGTCAGGCATGCATCGAATAAAAAATAAAGCAGAAGCAAAGAATAGATGCAATTACAAAATAATCATAAACAACCATGTGTTTACAGGATATTAAATAATAGCCGGTATAGTGTAACAATTATTTTCGCTATATAAACTTCATTCCTGTCTTATCATATACCACTCAGAACACGTTGATCCCGGTGAAAACGGAGGTCGAGTGTCAGTCTACAGACCACCACCAAGGAAGCACGAAAAGGAACAACAGTGAAATATATATATATATATATATATATATATTACCTCGGCCCGAGGTAACAGGTGCAATTGCGCAGTCGTCACCGCTATCCGTTCTTTAATCAAGAACGTATATTAGCTGCTGGTGCGAAATATCTTGTGCTTCCCCTAAAGTGCTTATTCTTTTAGCATTACCATAAGCTACATCGCGCATTTGTGCAGTTTTTGCTTTCTTTTTCCTTTCGCTTTTGCTCATCTCTCTTTTTCTGCCATCTCTAGTTCGGTTTACGCCCGTAACCCAGCACAGGGTAGCCAGCCAGTCGACACACCTGCTAACTCAGCTGTCTTTTCCATATACCTGTCCTCTTGCTGCCCATTACGAGAGCCATTTGCCTGAACCGGCACACAGAAGTCAACAGAAATAAGCTTTTGGAAACATGCTCAAACAGCGTGACTGAAACAAGAACACAAAGAGAAACCAATGCCACATTACAAGCGCTGACGGCCAACTGAATCTTTGTTTGAAAAACGACAGAATATATACGTATATGTCCAGCCTAAAATATAAAGGCTGGCGTTCTTCGAATAAAATATCAGTTGGCAGTCAGCGATTCTTCTGCAGTATTCGTTTGTCCGTATGTCATTGTTTCAGTCGCGCTGTTTGAGCATAGTTCTAAAGATGAATAAACTATAGCCTTCACCAAGATGTTACTAATTACAAACAATCCCTTGCTCTAAGCTTAGGAAAAATGTAGCCTTCGGTCAGACTTATTCGCCTGAGTTTTTCATAATAGTGTCAACAACACTGTCTCTTGTTTAATTTTTTATTATTATTGTTATTATTATTTTAGGTGAAACATGCCTATCCAGAAAAGCTAGCACAATTGGTAATAATCTTGGTAATACAGGAATATTGGGTCGTATACATCGTAACTCCTCGAGGTGACCTTTCGATCGATGCACCAATTTGTGTCGCCAGAAACAGTTGCAAGGCCAGCGCCACGCCCTGAAACCACACACACACACACACACACACACACACACACACACACACACACACACACACACACACACACACACACGCACACGCACACACACACGCACACGCACACGCGCACGCACGCACGCACAGTATTGAACACAAGAACTGCTGAAAAGAAGGTCACATATTATGATGCAAGAAATAGCACAGGCCCATACTTGAATGACACGTCAATGATTTCAAATTCAAGTAGATAATGCTAGTTTTATGTTTGCCCGGTCCTGATTACACATGCTCGAAAGTTGCAAATCACCATTGTGCCATATTTTAGACGCTGGATGGAATTACATATGGAGAATGCATGTATACGTACAGAAAAAATCATAACTTTTTTTAAGGGGTTGGGTGGGAGAAGGAGGCAGACGTTTTTTGCTAGGCTTGCGAAGTTTATGAAGTAAATTAGAAAAAGGCAGTGACGGCAAAATGATAAGCCATGCAGATATTTCGCACGATGAGAACAATAAAGTATACGCAATGATAAAAATGAACTAATAAATCCATTGAAAAATTATGCAGCATACATGACGCTCTTCAAAGATGCGCATGAGGGCAATTTTATGCAATACACACTTTCCAAAGTTTTTTGAAACAACTTGGATGTTATATTCGCTACAATACGGTAATTACACGTTCCCGCTTTCTTACACGCTTTCTAAGGATTATAGTTAAAGCAATTCGTCTTTGTAATTTCTAAATCACATACATATGGATTATGGATACACAAAAACATGAATATCCGCGCACTCAACAAATGAAGGCAAATGCAGATGGCCACGGCAAATTGCAAGACATTAAGTTAGATCCGCTGCAACCACTGAACTATACATCCCCAAAACCGCATAACACATTAAAACCTATTGCCTTAAATTCAAAAACACATTAAAACACATTCTTCGTGGAAAATTTGCTACTTGGAGCGGCATATGTTGAAAATTTTGAGATTTCGAGCATCATTCTCCCTGCTCGGCTGATGTCAGTCGATATCCGCCATATCGATATATGTTCCAACAATGGCAGCTTAGAAACCACATTGATTGATTGATTGATTCATTCATCCATTGATTGATTCATTGATTGAAGTAGGTTGAACGTCCCAATTTGGCACAAGGTCTTCGACAGAGGCCGTACCAATATTGAAAGGCTCCGGATTATATTTCGAAACCTGGCACCCCATTATGTAACGATTTTACAGCGAAGCTGTTAAGGGCTCACTCTTCGATGGCCGCGTCCGGAAATAGAAAAAAACTCTCATTGGCTGTATGCTGTATGTGCGAGTTAAAGCGCGCAAGGGTGAGGGACGCGCGCTTTCATGGGAAGCGAACGCACGGCGGAGAGCAAACGCGACTTCCCAGTGGAAGGGGAGTGGTGGGCGAGGAGGGCATCGAGGCACCCTAGAATGTGCGTGTGCGTGCCCACTCTCCCACGGTGGCGCATGCGTGCAGCCCTGCCGGCCTTTGTCGCCTGCGCCGCCGACTCTCTCTAGGCTCTCGCCCGCCTCTCCCCTAACAGTGTCGACAACGGCGTTTAGCCATTCGGTCACGTAGGCAGCGTTTTGACAGCGGTTGTGTGCGGTCACAAAAACAACGCGCACAATTGTTGTCGACAGCGGCGGCGTATTGCCCGCGTTCGCAGCGAACGCGCGCGGCGTTGGTGACGTGTTCATGAAGAACGTGCCAACCTTGGCCGTACACCCTATGGCGGTGTACCGTAGCGACCATAAGGCCATGGTCCCTGTGGTCACTAAATAAATGAAAACCACCGGATCATATATATTTCTCATTCTTTAATAGTTCAAATAAACAATTATGCCATTATATATTAATAGTCATAAATGGAAATACATAATTCCCACCATAGTATAGCTTCGCTGGTCTTCCATCTCCACCCCAGTGGAAGGGCTCACAGCGCGAAAGACTGCGCCTTTCTAACGCGTTTGTGCTAGCCCGTTACGGCCCGTGTAAGAAGCTGGTGTAAGACGCTGTGGCCTCTCCGCCTTACCCCCGTATTCATAAACGCTCCTCGACTTGAACTTCACTTGCCACCGCCTCGGGCAGCGCGTTCGAAACTCTCTCATAAAGCCGTCATAATGAAGGGACAACGCAAGCCATCCATCGTCTAAGAACAAATTAAAGTTGATTTTGTATATATACACACAGTGTTTCTCAGCGTCTTTACATGATGATCGACTGGGCGAATTACACGGAAGATTCACGGTTTACCGATGATTCCCTCCGGAGCTTCGCCCACTCATCATCATTCACCCCGTGGATATGCTGTGATTTTTTTTTTATGTTCCATTTCTTAGTGTCCTTCCTCATGATGGCATGACGCCAAAGCTTTGTTAATATCGTCATTATTGGCCACTTCCCGCGACAACTCATAAGAAATGTGTAGTATGGAAGGAAAGGAATCCATTTTCTGTAATTTATTTCGTTTCATTTAGTTCTTTCTCGTTTTATTGTAATGCAGCGCTGCGGGTGACAAATATCAGCGATGGCGGAAGCGAAACTTCGTCTTAGGCAATGGAAGAGGGCGGCAAAGAATTTAATACAAAATGAATCGTTGCAAAATATCATCCAAGTTTTTTACTGTGTGCCCAAGCTCGGCACACGAAGGCTCTTATGCTCCACCTGACATCAAATTAAATGAGGCCGTCGATCCCGGAAGTCAAACCTGTGGCCTTGTTATGAAGAAAAACGCCCACTGAGCCACTATACAATGAATAAGTTAACAATCAGAATGCATTATCAAGCGTGTCTCATATACTGACGTATATTTAACAGACTACGCAAGCTATACGGCTTAAATTAATGTTCTGCAGCCGCACTGTGTTTTGATTTCGCTGACGGTATAGGTAGTTGTCAGCAGAAATTTTCTAATAAAAGTAGACAGGACTGCTGCGGCTACAATGCGCGAGAAAATTATCACACTAACTTTAAAAACGTTTTTTGTGCATGGTAAATCGAGAAATGAAAGATTAAAGCAGGATGGTAACTATAGGTTGACAACGTAAGCAGTATAACATGCAGTCACACTTTATATGACAAGTGAAGGTCTCTGTCAACGTGGTATCGTTAAAAGTGTGACTATATGATAAACACGATATTACCTCTGGCTGACAAATGGATACATTCAGATTTAGCAAGTGCGGACCCCAGCTTTGATCGATTTTATGTCTCATTAAATCTGGACAAAAATATTTTTCTGTCTCTCTCTCTCTCTGTATATGCGTGCATGCGTATGCATGCGTGCGTGTATGCGTGCATGTTTGTGTGTGTGTTAATTAACAGTAAATTATGGGGTTTTACGTGCCAAAACCCCGATCTGATTATGAGGCACGCCATAGTGGGAGACTCCGGAAATTTGGATTGCCTGGGGTCCTTTAACGTGCACCTAAATATAAGTACACCGGTGTTTTCGTATTTCGCCCCCATCGAAATGTGGCTGCCGTGGCCGGGATTCGATCCCGCGACTTCGTGCTCTGCGTTTGTGTGTGTGTGTGTGTGTGTGTGTGTGTGTGTGTGTGTGTGTGTGTGTGTGTGTGTGTGTGTGTGTGTGTGTGTGTGTGTGTGTGTGTGTGTGTGTGTGTGTGTGTGTGTGTGTGTGTGTGTGTGTGTGTGTGTGTGTGTGTGTGTGTGTGTGTGTGTGTGTGTGTGTGTGTGTGTGTGTGTGTGTGTGTGTGTGTGTGTGTGTGTGTGTGTGTGTGTGTGTGTGTGTGTGTGTGTGTGTGTGTGTGTGTGTGTGTGTGTGTGTGTGTGTGTGTGTGTGTGTGTGTGTGTGTGTGTGTGTGTGTGTGTGTGTGTGTGTGTGTGTGTGTGTGTGTGTGTGTGTGTGTGTGTGTGTGTGTGTGTGTGTGTGTGTGTGTGTGTGTGTGTGTGTGTGTGTGTGTGTACCATGTGGAGATTTGTGCTGAGTCGCGTTGCATTACATGTGAAATTTAATCAAATCAATAACGAGCGATGAATTCCATTTTATTTTTTTTTTCACTTTGACACAGTTATGTCGCCATTTGTGCGGGGTGGACTGCCTGTCTTCTGAAGATGTTTATGCATCAGCCCCTCTGGTCTCCCGCAATATGGTTGTGCATAAAGTTCAATTCAATGCAATTCGTTGAAGGCGACAGCCCTCACGTCTGAAGTCTACAAATGGTTACCAGATTCTTCCCACCCGTCGGTGCCCCACGGTTCTCCCACGCGAGCTTCGGCGACATCCCGATGGCGGGGCCCACCGCGAACTTCGCCCCGACCGCGAGGGGGCGTTCGCTCCGCCACTGCGCAGGAAAAGTGGCGGGCTGTTTGTGCGGCGCGCACGAAAAGAGCGGAGAAGGAAGGAAACGCGTAGGCCTCGCTACTAGTGCGAACGCGCAGCGCACAAAGCAGGAGGGGTGCGCACTCGCTCGCGCACCGTGCGCTGTGGCCGGCATAATCGACGGGTTTATGCCTACCAGGGGCGCCGATGGGGCAAGGCCTGCTGCGACAGCCGCCGAAGGGGAGAGAACCACATGGCTTCTTACTGCGCGTCCTTCCTCCTCTCCCGTGAGCTTCGGCGGTGGATGAATGTTCTCGGCGAAAACCCGTGGTTGGCAAAACGAGGAGAGGAGGAGAGAAAGGAAAAATAGCGGGGCGCGCACGCTGAGTTGGTTGGGGAGGCTTTTTGTAGAGCGGTCCTCTGTCTCCCTCCTTCGGAACGGAGGTCCCCGGGTGAGCCAGCGTCCGTCGTAAATTCTTCAAGCCCGCAGTGACAGGCCCCAAACTAAGCGACATCCCTCCCCCACTCTCTCTCTCTCTCTATCACACACAAACTCTCTCTCTCGCTATGCTGTCTGTGCGCGTGAAAAACCCGAGATTTTTTTTCCGAGAACCTTTCTCTCCTCTTGCGGCTTCTCTGTTCTAATCTGCACTTCTATATTTTTCTATGGTTATCTTGGTTTGTTTCATTCGCCCCTAACCTAAATTGGTCCCTTTTTTTCTTGCCCTTGCACCGCCTGTGCTCGTTTGTCCTTCAGCCCAGCACCATGCCTCTCTTTTGACGTGCAAGTGGAGGCAAGTGAAGGCCGCCTGTTGTGTTGCATATATATATATATATATATATATATATATATATATATATATATATATATATATATATATACGAAGCGAACGTCAGTATAGACGAAAGCAAGATAGCGACTTAAAAAAGCCGATATCCAAAGCGAAGTCAAACGAAGTTCGAAGAAGCCCTGCCGGGTGAAATATGTGCCTCATGGAAATAAGCGTGCCGCGGAGACGAGACGACGCAGACCAATCTACCGCGGGGACACGGGAACGTAGTGTTGACAGCGCTGACAAGCGCGGATCACATTGGCATGCAGACCTCGTTTTGAAAAAGGCCGACCCGCCTGCTGTAGCCGCTCGCCTGCCTATACATGTCTCAGCTTTTTTTTTTTTTTTTTTTTCTCTCTCTCTCTTTGCGATCGGTGCGAGCTGTTGAGAAAGGGCCGGACGCGAGAGAATTCGGCCCCACGCGATGACGCTCTTCCTCCTTTGAATTCTCGGCAACCCTGACAGTCGTTACTAATGCCACCTGTCGATGCAAATGGTGGCGCTTAATCTAATTAGGTCCACCGTTTCTTGTTGTGTTCTTCGTCGAGTATTTATTCCTTCCTGTGGTCACAGTTCTGCGATAACTGAGGCGGGGTTGAAAATTTGAACGGAAGAAACTAACTTGCTTGATCCTCCCTTACGCGTCTCAACAGGGCTGTCTGTACAGAACGTTAAAGGAAACAACGCGCAACAACAACAAATCTGTCGTCAAGTGCCCAGTGCGCTTGAATATTTACCGATAAATCCGTCAAAATTAAGAACACAGTGAGATGATCATGTGCGAATTGCCGCACATAATCGAAGATGAATAATTCGTATTGAGGGCTTGATGCCTCGGAGAACAGACATTTTCGCGTCTACTTCCTCCTACCCGATCTGTCGATCAATGAATAATTAATGATCAGTTATTGATTGCAATGATCTACAACCATGTGAGAAAAAAAGCGTAGCTTGCACTGGAGGCGCAATGCTAAAGAGACAGCGAAGCTGATGGGCACTTAGCTAGTCCTGGCGTTTGGGCTAGGCTAAGCACTATACCAAGTCATCCCCAGCGTTTTCCGAAATTGATTGATTATTGATATATTAGCTATTTATTGGCTATTGATTGGGTATCGCAAGGTATTGGCCACGTATTTGGGCTTCGCTAAGCACTACCAAGTCATCCCAGTATTTTCAGGAATTTGTTGATCGATTAGCTATTGACTGGCAATCGATTGACTATAGCAAGCTATTGGCCACGTATTTGGGCTAGGCCATTGAAAAGGTCACGTGTTTTTTTTTTGTACCACTCGTCTAGACGCCGTGTTTCTGTACGTTGTATGAGTGATTCCCATGAATGTATGCACTGTTCGCTTCACTTTGCTGAGTGCTTGTAGCCTCTGCATTAATAGAACTATGAGCCATTGCATTTTTGCTTGCTTAGAGGGGTAGGAGCCATTGCTGATGATGACAGTTTTTGTACCACTGTTTCTTTTCTTTTTTTGAAGGCCATCAGGGTTATGAGCCACTGAAGGCTTTCGGCTTAATAAACAAATACCAAATTTTTACTTGCACACTTTCGTAGTCCCATCACTAAGCCGTATAAGACCCGGTGAACTATTTTGATCAATGTTTATTGATGCGAAAGCACCAAATGGCCCATTGAGCGAAAAAGCCGGCGGCGTCTGTACCAGCGAAACGGCACATTGGCTGCGGCGCCACGTCACCAGTGCGCCGCGACGGAGCAGAGTGGGCGAATCGGAACACCTGCTGCACGATAGCGCGCCAGGTGTAGCGTCAGGGGAGAGGCATCACCGCGACGCCACGTCACCAGCGCGCCTCGACGGAGCAGATACGGCGACGCGACGCCGCTGGGCGAGACGGGTTGCCGTCGGCGAGGCAGTCGCGTGACGCGCTTCCGCGGTCTCTCGTCGTGCAGCACGTCGGTGGCATTGGCATCGCTGGCTGCTGCTGCTTGCTGGCTCGGGCAGCACGTGCCGCTATCGTACATTACTCGCAGCGCAAAACTCCAAGGGCCGCTCAGCGGTGTTCAGTTGGACATTAATGCTGTCGCATTCACAACTCACAAGAAGTGCTTATATATAGGTGTCCTCAGTTTCGTTTTTAATCTGTAAATTAGTGACAGGTGCCTAACTTCGACGAATTAGTGATTTGTCATTGCGATATAGTTAGAGTACAGAATGACGGTATAGGCATGTAAAGGTCAAAATGTAGGCAGTAATGTTCGAGTTTTCCCTTTTTGTATAGTGAGCCACCACACCCCGCCGGCTGACACCTATAAGACCATAAAAAGATTTTGTTCACGTTCCGTGGGAACATTTTGCCAAAGTCGGAATGAAGGTCTTAGTACTAACATTGTATTGTTTGTTTTTTTATGTGACACTGGCCTAGAAGTTCGTTCCTGCGCTACGTGGCTCACTTGAGGTAAGTGACAGGAGTGGATGGGAGAAAACGCGGAAAGCAAGCAAATTTGGCTCTCCATGGCAAACCATGCCAGCAACCAGTGCAACCCCAAGAAATAATTGATGCCATGCTGAAAGCTGAGCCGATGTGATAAAAAGAATACAATCGGGAAAGTTCGCGAGACACTTGATGACAAGGGCGGCAGTTACTTGCTCAAGAAGCACTGAGAACTATGCTGTGCAACTTCTGTTGTTTTTTTTTCTCTCTATCTCTTTGGTGACACTGGTGCTTTGAAACATGCCCATCTGAACAATGCCCAAGCTGTACCATACTAAAACTTTTTCCTCTGTGAAGGGGCATCGTCCACTTTTTGAAGCCCAGTCGCGAGCACCTTTCTTGCCACATTGTAGCGGAGACAGTCACAGAGTAGGTGCTTGATCGTCTCCTCGGAGCCACAGTTGTTGCAGGCAGAGCTGTCGGCCATTCCAATGCGGAAGGAATAGGCTTTCGTGAATGCCACGCCGAGCCACAGGCGGCACCTATGTGTTGCTTCCGCTCGTGGTAACCCTGGTGGAAGATGGAGTTGCAGACGTGGATACAATCTGTGGAAGCGTGCATTTCTGAATTGACTGGTGTTCCACGGAGTCTGCTTAAGCTCGCGTGCGAGGGAGCGAAGCTTTGTGCCTGCGTCTGTTCTCGACAGTGCACATGTATTGATATAATAGGGGCACCATCGTGGGCCGATCGGGCAGCGTGATCCGCACTGTGATTTCCCGAAATTCCGCAGTGACCCGGTATCCACTGGTAGATGATGTTGTGCCCCTTGTCGGTTGCGTGATGGTGAAGTAGTCGGATGTCTGCGACTAATTGTACGTTAGGTCCGTGGTTGAAAGGAGACAGCAGGTACTGGAGAGCTGCCTTCGAGTCACAAAAGATGGACCACGACTGTGATGATTTGGGACCAATAAATTCCAGAGCAGCACGGATAGCTGCGAGTTCTGCAGCCATCGATGATGTAATGTGAGACGTCTTGAATTGGATGGTGACAGATTTCACGGGAACTACCACTGCTCCAGCTGAACTTTTGGAGTAGACAGAACCGTCCGTGTAAACATGGGTGTGTTCTCTGTGCTTCTCATGCATGAATGAAAGCACGGATTGTTTGAGGGCGAATGATGACATCTCCGTTTTCCAGACGGGTTTCGGCACTCAAGGCTTAAGGCTCTGCTGAAGTTCTTAATGGGTTGTGGATTGTGCGACCGACATTGAACGTTGTATGCGCGTAGGGTCACGTTATTGTGCGAATTTTTCTTACTACATTTTTATTTGTTTCTTCAATCACTTTTTATTCCCTTTACCCCTTTCCCCAGCACAGGGTATCCAGCCGGTACTATACACTGGCTAACATCCTTGTCTTTCTTTCCGTTTCTTTCTCTCTCTTTCTGTACCACACCACGCCTTATAATGTATCCGATAAATGTTTTTGCTCATAATTATTTTTCATATTACCGCGTTGGATCTTCATGTTATCTTTATGTTCTTATGTTTTGTGTATAAGGCTTAGAAAAACGCAATAGCCAACTGCGGTACCAAATGCAGCTATACAAGCATTGCCTGCAAATTTATTCAGAATAACACACCAGAAAACGGACCGCCGCATTCATATTGCGCACATGTGATCACGGACTTATTCCTCGACAGTTGACAAGAATGTTGCATTGCCTCAGGCTTAAGAAAGAGTCATGCAATTTCCTACAATTAGAAATGCAGACATCTATAACACAACCGTAACAAGTTACTACTATGCAGGTCGCAACTGAAGCCTCACCTAAGGGCGAAAATTAGTTTTCACAGAGGTTTCGCAATAATTAAACTCAACAGTAGAAAGCCAATCACAACCAGAAATTTCGTTAATTTAAACTAGATGCACCGCAACCCTTTACATGGAATACATTCAAGTAAACACAGACATAAGTGAGGCGTTCAAAAGAACTGTGATTCGCAGCTGAAGATGCCACATTTCAGTTAATATGTCCAAGAAACAAGAAATCGCTTCTCAGTGATTGCTTGGATGAGCCTCCTGCTCTTTCTTGCAATGATTTCGCGATAATTTTGCATAATTTTTGTGGTACATCTACGGATTTCTTGCGAACACGAGACTTGTGTACAAGAGTGGGATAAAATCTATACGGCGTTTAAACATTGCCGTGTACACAACTCTAACAATGCGGATAAAATGAGAACTCTCTAACCAGAGACACAAGGTCCCCAATCTGAAATCCACTGTTACCTTTTTCCATCTACTTATCAACCTTTGTGTCTTCGTAATGTCATGCTTGTATCATGCGTGGCGTACGCCGCATATTACAGATACATGATGCATATATATACCAGATGTTTTCCATAGCGATAGAAGTATATGTTGCAGAACATAGATAAGCATATGTCGAAACTGCAGTGTGCGCAGCGCACCTTTTCAGATCAGCGTTCCAGATAGTCATTTTCCCGACCTCGTAGGATAAATAATTGATTGCTGCCTGCACAAAAACCATTGTACGTCGAGATATGGGTTGACTCTGTTGAGATAGCTGTCGTAGCAATTTTTGGGCATCGCTGACGGCCCCCATGCACTCCTAATCTCGGTTCTCGCATTTAGAAGCGTACGCAACATCAGAGATAGGCAGCTGTGGAAAAACCAGTGAACTATGATCATCGCAGAATCTGATTATTATTATTATTATGTACTGACGCGAGCGAATCGCTGGACCCTATACCATAGGAGCCCCAACCACGGTACCCCAAATTTTGTTTTATTCCATTAAGTTTCTCTCTCTCTCTCTCTATTCTGTACTGAATACTTAACGTAATGATCTCATTCTTGCCATCCAACTCAGCAATTACTATTGCCGCGTGGACTATTTTAAATGCGTGTAGTTCTGTATTGATCAGAACCAGCTAAACCATTCAAGAAATATAGATCATGAAAGCTAATTCTACAAGCAAACTTATACTTTAATGCTTCTTCTATTCGGAAATATTGAATCGGCTGTTTGAAGAAATTTGAAGTATAGCTCGCAGTTAGTTTTAGCGTATACTTGCATCGACGTTGTATATGCATCCCTTCAACCCTTCTTATTAATTGTTTTCCCTCGGGCAGGGCAGAAAGAATCAACTAGATTATTAAGCACCGTTGAACGGTGACTTCAAGGGACCTGAAAGCCGGTATATTATATAGGCGCATAGAATGTAATAGCAAATGCGTCCTCTTGAGTAAGTAATATCTGCTACACAATATAATGCACATTTTATATCATGCAGAGGAAGGAAGCGGGACGCTAAAATGTTGTTTTTAGTTCATTGAACGCGATTATTGCAAGTATTCTATAATGCACACATTTACAGCATTAAAACAGCAGACGCTGGATCAAGCCTGCAAATGTTACAGCCCATTTCGTCTTTCATCTGTGCATGCATTTTGTTACATATATATTTATACATTTTTTTAAGATACAAAGGACTTTAAGATAGGAAAGATCTGAAACTTGAATGTGAGAGGTTGTAGTGTAAGTGCTTGTTTCTTAGTTTTTGGCATGTCTACATTTTTCTGGAATATTATATAAATCACTATTTTATGTCATGTTACTCGTTATTCACTTAATCTGTGCAACTATATAAGAATTTACTAGTGTGTAAAGAGAGCCAGACGAGACATTTCTGTGATTAACCAGCTTCTCTTCAATCCCTCCCCTTCCGTCTGTACTAGGGCTTTTGTGCTTGTGCATCAAAATGATGATAAACGAACAAAATAAATGCGGTCTCGCTATGTTCTGTCACAAAATATAATATTTAGCTTTGTTCTATTCCGAGGGCCGGTCGCAGACGCGAACACGGCTTTCTATACATATATATATATATAGGAAATTATGAAGGGTGATATCTTAGAAAACGGTGGTTTAATTTCATTTACAGTTTCCACAAGTTCTCCACATTTTGACTTCACAACTCGTCTGCTGAAATCTGCAGTAACCGTCCGTACGTTACTCGAGCAACGTGTAACGAAATTTTATGACTGCCGGTTATCTCCCAACTTCTGAGTAGTATATACACTAGCGCTCGGCTCTTCAACACACATACACTTCCACTAATGCCGACACTGTCAGAACACCAAAATCAAAATGTTCAAGCATTGTCAAAAGCGATACAACTAACTGCTTTTTTTTTTTTTTTTTTTGCGGAGATCATCGCTGATTGAAATAGTTTAGACCGATCACAGAGTCATGTCGCACAATGACGACTACACTTAGAACTTTATTTATATATTTTTGTGCATTTTGTTGTTTAATAGATTTGCTTTGCTTTTTTAATTCGTGCCCTCGCCGTGTGGACCTCAGCTTTGTAGTATATACCTCCCAACCCCATGCAATTGTGATGAAGCAAGTTACGCTTGATGTCAGCCATGTGCTTCACGCCCACGCAGGAAGAGCAAGGTTACGCCTATTATAAATAACAATAATCATGTAAACATATATAAACCCCATGTACAAAGAGGAGAAGAGAAGCGGCGAGCCTCATAGTGAAACTGTGGTTTTTGTACATAAAACCCCAGAATTCAATTCAAGGAGAGAAGCGGGCAATTATCTCCTAAAAGAGACACCACGCTCACCCGCATGAAGAGCAGAGAAGAAGAAAAAACGTAAATGGAAGATGAAGGAGATAAAGACAGGAAAAAAGGAACAGGAAGGCACACCACAACTCATTACACGCAGAGTATGCGAACATTATACATGAGAGTAAAGTCCCGTGGAATTGACAAAAATCCCAGCACAGTTTTGTGACGCCTATATATGAAGCGAAAAAGGAAAACAGTCATTGTTATCAATTGTTGTTCACAGTGCATTCTTATTTTAACTAAAGAAAATAAATATAAGAACTAACGATTAGCGTACTACTTCTAAGAAGTCACTAGTATCTAACCATATATAATGAGTAAGACATGCTCTTAAGAGAACAGCCGATTTTTAAATATTACACAGGGAGGCAGGAATGGTTTCTTGTGTAATGTAATTCCTGCATTGATGGAAAGGTCCAGAAAGACATGACGAATGTATCAAAACCAAAAATCCACTCCATTGCTTATTTATGCGTGCTATCTTTAACCGCTGCTCCGAGGAACTATACCTTCTGGAGCCCTATTGAACAAAACTATTATATGCCTCTCTTTGAGACTAACATTCCTCAAACAGTTCAGCGTATCTTCTTTAGAAGTTCGCCGTTTTCATTTTCCAAGAAAAACAAACTGGTGTTGCTGGAAAAATAACAAAGAGATCAACAGACGCTAGCTAGCCGTCTCTTGAAATCTGTAGCGCACTTACTCGAAAAAAAAAAATACTTTTGCCTTTGCTTACAGATTATAAATGACCAGCGGGAAAGCAACATCCGCGGAGTGCGCGCCACACCAAGGCTCAAGCAGAAGTTCTCCCAGACACAGCAAAGCAAAGTTTTTTTTTTTTTTCGGTAGATAAAAAAAAGAATAGAACCAAGGATGGATACGAAAACCGAAGGAGATCAGAAGGTCAGCGTTATCCACCTTAGACCACTTTCGTTTCACTCCACAGCGCGACGGATGGCATTTCAAGTCGGTGAGTTATGAGAACCGCCATCGGATAACGCACAAGGCATTACGCACACAGGCGGAGTGGAAGCGCGGTACTCGATATCGCCGTGCGCATAAATATACGCGCATCGGACCAGTGCTCGGCATCGATTATCACCACCGCGAAGCAAGCCAAGTGGCCCCATCGAAAAGCGTTTCGGGAGAGCCGCCAGTATACCGAGCTCCTGCGCTACGCATCATTCTTTTGCTTTTCATTTTCCTGTTTTCACCGTGGTCGCTCCATTATTCTTCGTGCCAAGATGGAAGTACACAGAAGAGGGAGCGATATATAGAGAGAAGCAGAGAGTGAAGGAATAAGAGGAAGAAAAAGCAAGAAAGAAAGCACGACCTTCACCTTACAGAGAGGCACAAAGCGCGGTGATAAGGCGCGAGTATTGAACCATAAATCTCTCGCCGGTGGCCTATCTTCCGATAGTCCTTGGTGGCCCGAGCGCGTGCGAGCAACTAGCTCGTCCGTCGGTCGCGCCCAAGTGTACGGCACGGCGCCGCAATCTGCAATGGTAATTTGAACGCGCTCGCTCCTCCGCTGGGGCTCGCACGATGCGTCCCTGCCGCTCGACTGGGAGAGAACTGGCTCCTAACGTAGAGGCGAGAGGGCGGAGCCGAGTGCGTCAGCCCACCGCCTCGCTCGCCATTGGACAGCGGCGACCGGGACCTCCTTGCGCGCCCCTCTCCACTCTGTCTGGAGCGCTGCTATTGGTTCGATGCTGTGACGTGGCCTTGATTGCCAGATGCGAAGGGCGGAGTGGACGCACCATTTTTTTTTTTTTTTTTAATCTCCACGTCGCGCGTTGTCGTCGACGTGAAATGAGGAATGACTTCGAAGCAAGAGCAAATCGGTCGAGCTGTTCTCCCTGCTTCTTTCTTCTCCTCTAGGCACGCCGCTTCAGGATTACGTCAGCGATTGTCGACTCATTACAAAAAGGCGCGCGCATGGGCGACGTTCTCTTTCTTTCCTCTCAAATCGCGAGAGACACAAACTATAGTCGCGACTTGCAATACTCGCCGACAGAACAAATCACGGTGTGCTCATTCTATTATTATTTTTTTCTTGCCCGAAAGAAATCGATTGGGAAGCAATGACGTACAACACCGGCCTTGCTGAACATTATACCTTAATGTAAACGCCATGATCAAGTTGATGTCGAACACAGAAGTCTGCCGCGTAGGTTGTCCGATTCTGAAAGGCCCGAGTGAAAGAAAGAAAGAAAGAAGAAGAAAGAAGGAAGGAAGGAAACAAAGAAAAAGAAATTAGCGTAGCTTGCACTGGAGGCGCAATGCTAGAGAGACATCAGAGCTGATGGGCACCTAGCTAGTCCTGGCCTTTGGGATAGGCTTAGCACTACCAATTCATCCCCAGCAGTTTCCGAAATTGATTGATTATTGATTGATTATCGATTAGCCATTGATTGACTATCGATTGGCTATCGCAAGGTATTGGCCACGTATTTGGGCTAGGCTAAGCACTACCAAGTCATCCCCAGCACTTCCCGGAATTTATGGATTATTTGTCGATTATCGATTAGCTATTGATTGGCTGTCGATGACTGACTCAGCTTAAATTGTCCCAACCACGCTTAGCTAGACTTAGCCAGGCTCAGCTTCGCGAGTTCACAGGGGTATGTGCCATTGCGCTTGAACCCTTTCTGCGCGACCGTCAGGATCGGCCCGCATGCCACTTTATTTCTGTTAACGTGCTACAAATTACGGCCGGCTTAAACAGCTCCGCTGTTAATAGAAAGAAATGCCATGCGTGTTGTCTGCATAGCTGTCTTGCAGCAGGTTCTTCTGTTTATATTACCAGTCACGTAACCATTTATACAAGACCATTCACTGGCACACTGCCGCTGATCTCCATTTCGTATTCCACACACACATACGTGTTACTGTTGTATAACTCCTCTGACTAACGTGTATGACAAGCGGTGGTCTCGTACGCCGACAATGGAATTTAATATTCCTACTGCGCTCCTCGTTATTAGTTTTCGCAAAAGGAATAGAGTAGTTGTAGGGTTGCTCCACATCACAGTGACTTATTGAATTTCAAGCGCGGATGTGTCTAGTTGCAGCGGGATCTCTATAAATACTGAACGAAGATCGCGCAAATGGCATGTGAAGTGATGGCATGTGATTAGACTTCAAGCGTCGTTTTTATATTTTCATATACCTGTAACCGTTCAGTGTTTTTCTTCAGTGCAAGAAGTACTGATGTGACTTTCCATAGTGTGGCTGTCTTATTATTTTCTTTAATTTGCCTGGATGAATGGCAGTGCAAGGAATTATGCTTAAATAACCAACTTTAAAGCGAAACACAAATGTTTATTCTAATGGAGACAGTACTATACCTGCATTTGTTGTTGTTGGCAAAGTGTCAATGCACTGAGCAAATTTAAGGCTGCCTTACTGCCGATAACTGTGTGAGTTATAGGCGAATTTGCACCCTTAAGGACCCTTAAGGGTGTAATTTGGTTCACACTGTTAAAGGGGGAGAAAGCAGAAATCAAGCTGTCCTCCTCGCGTTCGCGTAATGTTCGCGCAGTTAGCAATGGTTACCTCTTTCAGCTTGAATCATGAGTCCTCATGAATCTCATTACAAATCTTTTGTATTGGTAAGCAGTTAACTAAAGCTTTGAGGAAACACCATAAACATGTATGTCGGTACGGAGAGCTGTGGTGTAGAGCTCACGAGCAGGGTGTCACCATTCTTTCGTGTTTTTCCTTTCTGGCTTACAGTAGCTGAGCCGATGGTAAGAGTGATAAAAATTATTTATCTAAACATACTAAACAAACGCATGGAATATTAAAAAAAATAGTGGTAGTAGTAGTAGCAGTAATAAACTTAAATGATCCCCAAAATATCGGTAATAGCAATAAATACACATGAAAATAAATATAAAATAATACTGTATCTATAGGTCAACGCGTATATGGCTCTCAGTTCGGTCAGTTCTAAGAGGTACCAATCTATACGGACTGCTAGAACTTTTTGCATTAGCAGAGTGTGCACCTTTTTCACTATAGTTATGCTCATATGCCAAACTGTTCGCATTAATATATACGAGGGCGATTCAGAAAGTAATGCCTCCAAGCCCACTACTTTGCCAATATTACTGCAAACAATTTGAACTCTTTATCATTAATGCACCGGTGTTCAAGCTATACGTATATGTCACTACTTGCCTCACCTTCCTATATCTCTTCTCGTTCCAGGATAATCGAGCAATCCATGGCATCAAGTGGTGACGTCCGGTTGAAACTGCGGGCTGTAATTGAATTTCTGACTGCGGATGCCTGTGCGCCCATCAACATTCATCGCCATCTGACTGCACTTTACGGTGATGCCTGCGTTGACGTCAGCACTGTGCGGAGGTGGCCAAGGGCTGTGAAAGACCAATTCAATTACCACGTCACCACTGGTGATTACGTCACCACTGGATGTCATGGATTGCTCGATTATACTCTGGAACGAGAAGAGATAGGAAGGTGAGGCAAGTGACATATATATATAGCTTAAACATCGGTGGATTAATGCAGAGCATACGAACAGTCCTGTCTCACCGGAGAGTCTGCGAGCCTGTTTTCCATGAGGGGCAGGGAACAGGTATACATGTTATACTCACAATTCAGTGCAATGCTAGTGGCACCGACCCACACAAGTAAAACAATAAGAATGCACTGGCACTTCGCGAATTAAAAAAAAAGTAATAGCGAATTCGGGGGGTTTTACGTGCCAAAACAACGATCCGGTTATACATGAGGCATGCCGTAGTGGGTAACCATGGGTTAATTTTGCCCACCTGGGTTTCTTTACCTTCCACCTAGATCTATAGTATACACGAGCGTTTTTGCATTTCGCCCCCATCGAAGTGCGACCGCCGCGGCAGGGATCGAACACGTGACCTCGAGCTCAGCAGTGCAACGCCGTATACCACTGAGATATATCGCGGTGCATGGTTGCAAGCTCAGGAATGCATGAAATTCTTTTAACACATACAGGTTGCATTGTGAACAGAAAGCTACTTTATAAAGCTACTTTGTACGTAGAACTTGAATCTGAAAATATTCTCCTTTAGTAAGGTCATGAGTATACGGCGTGCATTGCAGCAATGTAAAGAAGATGTATGCGCGGTATGGTTTCTCTCGGTGAAATGGACACGAACGGCTGAGCCCGCAACGGTGAGAGGGGTGACACAACGATAAATTAATATATCTATGCACACTATTATTCACGTCGTTCTATGACAAGCTTTGCAGGTGGACGGGATTTTAGCGTTCTTCAGACCACCACTTGCGGAACAAATAGAATATCGACGCATGTTGCTGTGGCATCCTTTTTTTTTTCTTGCACAAAATTAAACGTCTTTTGTAGTCTCCGTCGTGAACTCATAGGCGGGGCAGGCAGGTTTATGAGTATAAAGGCATGGGCAGTAAACTTACAGAATTTTTTTTTTCGTTGTACCCTGGCGTGCTTTGTTTCCTAAGGTTACAGCGCTTGCAAGGGATTTCAAGGCAAAAAAAAAAAGAAAAAAATCTGGCTGAAGATGTGGTTTGTAAAGCTAATAGGAACTATATATATCGTGGTTTCACTGTAAGCTAAGGTTCACTATATACCCTTTTAAACATAAAACAATTTATTGTACAGAAAACTACTGTGCCTTGTTTTATGGCCGACTAGCTATAGCGCTGTCGGAAAAGGTACATGCTCTTTTAATGAATATGTTCTGGGTGGGACAACTGTAGATAACCGATTGCTACTGACGGCCTTTGCACTGCGTTGCCTTCGTATAAATTGTGTAAATCTAGGTATAATGTAGTGTCCCTAAAGGGAAGTCGTCAAAAATGTATTTCTTTTGACCTATTGCTGCCGGCAGACTTCCAAGTCGACTCTTTGTAGAAAATTTAAAGCGTTATTTGATAGATATTGAAAGGTCATAAAATCACCTGCTACGAATCTATAAGCGACCAATAGACTTCTCAGGAAAACGTCCCTATATACTGTGCCTGAACAAACACTTTTTGATGGCAGTGCCCTCGAGCAGTGTGGGAAGCGGTTGCTCGATATTTTTCGCCGCCATTCTGATATGCAACGCGGCAGAAAGTGTATCGCTTTAATGCGAATGGCATTCTTGGCATTGCAGACCAGTTTTCTTTCCGGCTACCTATCTAACCAAGAGTATGGGCCGATCTCAAAGTGCAGTCTAGAAATGTGGGCCGTTCCCGTTGGTACGTGCCACTGCGTGTGTTATTGGGCAGGCACGGACTTCGTGGCAGCACCTCTAGGTGGCGCAACGTGCCAAGAAGAAACCGCGAGAGAGGAGCTCCTGCTACAGTACACGCCTCGCACATGATGCGTTTCGGCTATTCGCATACTTATTCATTGCAGATGACTTCTGCCCAAATTTCTTTTTTAATTCTACGTTCATTCTTATCCTTGCAGGGGCCCTATCGAGCCAGCTGCGAAATACCTTATAGCCAAGTGCTCCTGCACACGTGGAAGTATAGAAGCCGAAGAGGACCTTTGGCAGACGTCGTGCAGTGCTGTAGGACAGAAGGCAGTATTTACGACCTGATTACAGGACGCCAATATCGAACCGGACGAGAAAAGCTGGATACCAGATTGCCGGGCTTGCGCGAGAACCGGTAAGCAATCCCATATACGCTTGTCCCGCTGTATGCGAGCAAAGTGTAGCGGCTTTAGTTTAAACGGGCGCATGAAACAACATGAACCTGTCATCTCACTGCAGGCGGTTGCATTCCTATGGTTCAATGCATGCATGGTGACTGGCGTGACAGGTATATTTGCATATGTACACAAGAAAATTGCTACTGCGTGCACTTTGCTGCCCCCGCTGCAAACAAGGGTGGTTATATTATAACAAGGTCCATGATAAAAAAAGAAATATGTAGAATAGTGTTTGCCTGAGCTCGTTGGTTGCACATAGCACAAATGGTTTCCAGCAGACCGTATGGACACGGACAGAAAGGGACGACGACACACGCTGGCGTGTGTCGTCGTCCTTTCTGTCCGTGTCCATACGGTCTGCTGGAAGCCATTTGTTCTATGAGAAATATGTAGGTGAGCGTTGATGACCAGTAGAAGTGGCAATAAAAAATTGACTGTGGCTTAACTCAGTTATGCGTGGGTGTGCGTTGCGAGAGGTACGGTTAATAATATTGTTTAGCTTGGTTCTCTCTACGGTTACATCTTTATCGTTTAGCTTCGTACGTCTGAGTGTTTAGGTTTGGTTGTTACATCTCCTTAAGTTATGGTTACAATAAAGACTAGACAGTTTTAAAATGTAACGCATTTATTTTGAGTCTTCATCTTGTTGTTTCTTAATTGTCACAAGGACGGCCCGATGGTCGGTGAGGCGGGACGATATGGGGTTGTCGTCCAGTGACTTGAACACGTTTCGGGTGCTATCCTCATCTGAATCCACTCGCCTGGCCGCTTCGTACTTACGATGCTTCTCAAGGCGTGCGGCTCGTTCTTCCTCCATCTCCTCGGCTCGCTGCCTCCTCTTGGTTTCGTTCCGACGACGAAGCCTGGCTACTTTCAGTCTCTCCGACTCACTTTCCATATCTGCCGACGAATCCCACTGAGCCGCCCCTTCTATATATACGATGCAATGCCGGCACCTCCTTTATTGCAACGCGGTTTCTCCGGCTCCTCCTCTTACGTCATGCCAGATGCAAGCGGCGAACGCTTGCAACACAACTGCGGCGGCGGCGGCGCGTCGCCGCGCCGTGGTAACTCGTCTAGACGACGCCAGATGGCGCGGCGAGCGGCACTGCCAGTGGCGGCGGTTGCTAGGCAACGGCTCAGCTAGTTTATGCTAATTTACGTAAATGTGCGCAGACATTATTTATTTATTTATTTATTTATTTATTTATTTATTTATTTATTTATTTATTTATTTATTTATTTATTTATTTATTTATAGATGCCATGCATGCACTGAATAATGAGGATTATTCAGGAAGGATGCATAGTGGAATCACGCGCACCTTACGTAACCGATATAGAGATGTAAGTTGCATAAGCGCGTGGTATATTATCAATGAAATGCAATATCGTATACAGCGGACAGATACATTAGTGAAGTAACAGTTAACAAATACAACGGAATAGTTAAAGTTGTAATTCGACGAAACGAGCCAAGTAGAAAGCATGACGTTGAGATACAGCAGTGCATGAACAATAAAAAAGTTTCAGCCATTCCAATGGGGTGGAGATGGAAGACCAGAGAAGCTTTACTATGGTGTGAATTATGTATTTCCAATTATGACTATTAAGATGTGATTGTGTGACCAGCAGGGACCATGGCGTTATGGTCGCTACGGTACACCGCCATAGGGTATAGGGCAAAGGTTGGCCCGTTCTTCATAAAAACGTCACCAACGCCGCGCGCATTCGGTGCAAACGTGGGCAAAACGCCGCCGCCGTCGACAACAGTTCTGCGCGTTGCTGGTGCTGCTCCCCTCCCTCCCGACCCCCCAAGGCCTTTCGCACGACGGAAGAAGTCGCGTATGCTCTCCGCCGTGCGTTCGCTCCCCGTGAAAGCGTGCGCCTCGCGCGCTTTCACTCGCACATACAGCATACCACCAATAAGAATTTTTTTCTACACGCGGACACGACCATCGGAGGCTGAGCCCTTAAGAGCTTCGCTGTAAAAAAAGGAAAAAAAAAGGACTGCTAAACGTGTTCGCGAAGGACTATTATTGGACTACGCAAGTCATGCTTGACACATAGTTATTTCCCTGTTTCTGCCAATTCTTGACTTTTGTCTGCTGTAGATTTGGCTGTAGTGAGACTCTAAAGAAAATAAAAGGTCCTTAGCTGTCTGCGAGTTCAATGTGCCTTTAACAGTCCCAATAATTTGTCACTTGGCCGTGCTTTTGTACAGATATGCAAACTGTCATTATTCCTGTTTACGTGAGTCAATTTATGCTTAAGATGACAGCAATGTTTATGGCTCACCGCAATCATGGCGATCGAAAAACAGAACGGCATCGTGCACCAAGCGTTTAATTACAGCTCTTTAAGACACATTGACAGCAAAGTAATGCGCCTAAATTGAAAGCCAGCTTTAGCTTATACAAGCTGCTTTAATGCCAGCTTTTACCTGACGCATAGCACTCTAACTGTTGGCCTAGTTGGTGCTTGGTGAAGGACACGTTTTTTTTTTCTTGCTGCACATTAAGACACGAACAAAAAAGGGAGAAACATAAGTACCCGTGCCATCGTCTATCTTTCTCCCTTTTTGTTTGTGTCTTAATTTGCGGCAAAAGAAACATGTCCTTCGGCACAGCACCATGTGGTATGCACTCGCTTGATTGTGCAGGAAAGATAATATATGCCATATCAGTTTATCTAACGTATGTGCCCTGAGACAGCTCCCAAGATATTCAATGATATCGTTAATTATGTATTTCGTCCCGCTGATCTTGCGACACCCAGTTTAAATGTATATATATATATATATATATATATATATATATTGCTCCACACCAGACGTCGGCGAGATTCAGCGTCGTACAGTACTTATACTAACATGCAAATTGGTCTCATGTATACGACACTTCGTTCCAATTGCGCCACCGGGTATACCAGAGTAAGTCGATTCTTATTATTTTTTTTATTTTTATCGTGAAGGCTGACTGCAGTGTTCGGCTGCAGTACGGCCGTGGAGCACCCACATCTGCGCAGTATGCACCCTCTGTGTACCCGCGCATATAATTACCAGGTGATCAGGGAGCTCTGAAAATGGCGCCGTGCCAGAGAATTCTTACGTACGCTTCTCACGTTCGAGATCCGTGCTTTCGGGTGCCATATAAGACAAGTTGGCAAGCGCTTGTTTATGCAAAAGGCTGAAACTTTAGAGCCGCGTTGATGGGGCCGGTAAAAACCACTTCTTACGGCAATAAAGACACCTTTTCTTTATGGGTGTCCTTGCCTCCGTGCAAAACGGTTCCCTCGCTATATTGCCAAAATCCCGCCCGACTAAGCCCGTGTGGAATAGCAGAGAGCGCCTATATCCCCCTATTCTGTGCACAAAGCTCGGAGCGACTGACTCCATTATAGCGTATACGTAGTACAGTTGAAGCACTGAGGAGGCAATCTTTTTTTCTGGACTGTTGAACACTTGTCGAGTAATTTTGAAACGTGCAAACTGTTGCATAATCGTTAGTCTACAGTGCAATGACCACGGTACATAAATTATTTGTGTAGGAATATTTCGTATTACTCTTATTTTTCACAACTTTTGTCTTGTTTATTACTTCTTTTGTTGCAGAAGTGAAGCAATTATTACTTTCTTGAGCGTGCATTGATCACGCATTTAAGGTTAAACTTCTACCTTGCGTTGCTAGCGAATTCTTTAAAACGCCAGTTAGTTTTGTGTGGATTCTTTTGTATAATCTAGCCCTACTTTGTTGAAGCTTAGTGGGCCTTCCTAATTTAGTTGCACCTGGACTAGCATAGCCCCACTAGCTCTCGGCAATATTTTTTTGTAGTGTCAAGCGCAACTCCATGCCTGAAAATGTAGTAGACTGGAGGAGGATTCGAACTTACGAACTTCAGATTAGAAGCCGGGTGTGATACCTCTGCTCCACGCCACCAAAAACCAAGAGAACAGGTTGGCTTCAGTAAGCGATATTCTACGATGGATCATATCAATGTCATCAATCAGGTAATCGAGAAATCTGCGGAGTACAATCAACCTCTCTATATGGCTTTCATAGATTATGAAAAGGCATTTGATTCACTAGAGACACCAGCAGTCATAGAGGCACTGCATAATCAAGGAGTACAAGAGGCATACGTGAATATCTCGGAAAATATCTCCAAGGATTCCACAGCTACCTTGGTTCTCCACAAGAAAATTAGAAAGTTACCTATCAAGAAAGGGGTCAGGCAAGGAGACACAGTCTCTCCAACGGTATTCACTGCATGCTTATAAGAAGTATTCAAACTCTTAGAATGGGAAGGCTTAGGAGGGAGGATAAACGGTGAATATCTCCGCAACCTTCAGTTTGCAAATGACATTGTCCGATTCAGCAACAATGGGGACGAATTACAACAAATTATTCAGGACCTTAACCAATAAACTGTAAGAGTGGGGTTGAAGATTAATATGCAGAAGACAAAGATAATGCTCAATAGCCTGGAAAGGGAACAAGAATTCAGGATCGCCAGTCAGCCTATAGAGTCTGTAAAGGAGTACGTTTATCTAGGTCAATTACTCACAGGGGACCCTGATTATGAGAAAGAAATTTACAGAAGAATAAAATTGGGTTGGAGTGCATACGGCAGGCATTGTCAAATCCTTACTGGGAGCTTACCACTGTCGTTGAAAAGAAAATTGTACAATCGTTGCATTCTACTGGTGCTAACATATGGGGGAGAAACTTGGAGGTTAACAAAGAAGCTCGAGAACAAGTTAAGGATCGCACAAAGAGCGATGGAATGAAAAATGTTAGGCCTAACGTTAAGAGACAAGAAGAGAGCGGTGTGGATCAGAGAGCAAACGGCGATAACCGATATTCTAGTTGACATTAAGCGGAAAAAATGGAGCTGGGCAGGCCATGTAATGCGTAAGATGGATAACCGGTGGACAATTAGAGTTACAGAATGGGTGCGAAGAGAAGGGAAGCGCAGTCGAGGACGGCAGAAAACTTGGTGGGGTGATGCAGTTAGGAAATTTGCGGGCGCAAGTTGGAATCAGCTAGCGCAAGACAGAGGTAATTGGAGATCGCAGGGAGAGGCCTTCGTCCTACAGTGGACATAAATATACGCTGATACCATCATCATCATCATCATCATAGGCTGATGATGATGATATAAATCGGCGCGTTGACCAACCGACCGACCCGACCGACTGACTATTTTACTTGTTTGTTCGAGTGATTGACTCACGATTGATATTGAGTTATTGATTGATTGATTCTTGTCTATTTTGTCAGTTGCACTGTCGCTGCTTCGGCGTTCAAGTGCTGCACAATAAATGGCCAATAAAGCCATTTAGGGCTATTGCGCATATCGGAAATCAATCTAGCCCTTATTCATTCATAAACTCATAACTAGGGCCGAGGGTAACCCATAACAATCCGTGACGTCAAAATTGGCGGGTGCGGTAATTTAACTTCAAGCTGGCATTGTCACCATCGTTCGTTTTTTCGTCCTTTATACGGCTTAATGATGCTCAGATAACTCCAATACTGACCTTCAAGGGGGGGGCGCGGCCTTCGAACGACCTCAGTACTCCAACGCGGGTAGTTCTTTTCTTCTTTTTTTTCGATTTTGCACTTGTGTGGTGCCCGCACCGATGGTGGGCAATCTGTATTCCTTTACCTTTTATCCTCCCCCTTCTCCTACCTTCAACAACCCGGATATTGTGTCACGTAACCTCCCTGCCTTTTCTTTTATTCCTTTGCTTTCTCTATGAGGTACTCCAAAAATACATTCTCTATGCCTATTTGACGAGGCATCAAAGCAGCTATATACTATTTTGGAGGTAGCAGTTATGCGGACACTCAAGACGCGTTCACGCTGTCAGCTTTGCAGCCGCTATTTTGCTGTCACGGTATGGACGGCGCATACCGTCAAAAGGTCAGGAGAGGCCAGGTCTCCAGACACGAGCAGTGCGTTTTCGCTGCAAAAACGACGAAGGCAACTGGATGCACCATCACGCTCCACTCAATCGGCGGGGAAACAGTTGGCATGAGCGTGGCGCGCGCACACATAAGCGTTCCTGCTGAGAAGCTGTGTCCATGCCAGACCGTAATCAAAGAAAACTGCCGTATTTTTTTGCTTTTTATTAATGCGGAAAATTCTTCTCCGACTCTAGCCACTTCTAATGCGAAATCATTGCATGTCCCATGATGCACAAAAGCCGCCGTTGTTCGCAACGAGTGCCAGAGAAAATCATCATCAGCGTGGATTCAGGTGGATTAAAGTGAATTAAGGTGGAATAAAGTGGATGAAGGTAGGTTAAGGTAAATTAAAGTGGATTAGGGTGTATTAAAATATATTAAGGTAGATTAAGGTGGAATAAAGCTGTTCAATATGAATTACGGTGGATTAAGCTTGAATGACGTGGATTACAGTGGAATAAGGTTGGTACAAATTAGAGAAAGGTGGATTAAGGTAGAGTGTTAATTTAAAGGGATAACTAAGAAAAGTCATCACGCTTTCGCATTCAAATCACATATTCTTAAGTGACTGTGAATATTTTTTTGGAGAGCGAGCCTATCTCACCGTTTTTGTGGGCCTATCCCGGCCATAGAGCATGCGGTCTAAAATTGTGTGGCACAGGGGCGACTGGATATGTACCTCTGGCGCTACTGGGTATATGCCATTGGTTTTTAGTATGCTTTCAATCTTATATCTTGCCATTATAAACATTCTCTCTCAGTCATTATAAATATAAACACGTTAGCCTATAATTTTTCTAAGAAACTTTTACGTGCCGAAAGGACGATCAAGGCGATTCATTGTTATCCTCCAAGCAGAGCTTGGCTGCTCTAACTTAGGGCAGCTAATGAGAACATGTTCTACGTTCGCCATGAATGGCCACGTGTGCAGGAAGTCATAGCTGAACGGCGTATATGAAAGAAAAAGCTACCTGCACACGACACTTCCAAACTGAGGTGATGAATCATTGAGTCTGCATGTATGTCGCTGCCAGTACCAGCAGAGCTCAACAACTACAGATGGGGGCCAGGTTTATGCAGAAGGTTGTTACCAGAATCGGCATTAAATCGATTAACTTGTGTTGTAGACTTGCACAGTTATATTGTTCTAATGTTAGTCAGTCTTCGTGAATCGAGTTAGTGTGGCAGGAGCAGAATGTTGTGCACATCTCTGGCCAATTTGTCGGCTTGGGTGTTTCCTGCGATACCGACATGTCCGGGACTCCATTTCAGCTTCGTTTGATGCCCTAACGATATAGCTGTAGATCTATTTTCAGGGAAGTCTGATAGATAATCATTACGTTTTGATCACTCAAGCATGCAAAAACGCTACATGCATTCAAGAGCGGACCTCAATTGAATCTGTTATGAATAGGCCGCACGAGAGCTTTATCCCAGGCTTGAAACAAGTGAGCGGTCAATAGTATCGCATGGATCTCTGCTGTAATTGATGATGTCCTATGTGAAAGACGGCAAATTTGACGTATTTCGAGTTATGGAATTAAAAATGTGGGTGCTGGTCCTGACGAAGTTGTTGAACAGTCAGTATAAGCGTGTCTGCTTCAGTGCGATAATCATGTGGGTGACAGAGTTAATATTTTGGCAAAAAGTTTGCAAGCAGCATTCTTCTTGTCCATTCGAACAGTGTCGGCATTTATCGGCAGTGGAGGGAAAAGCCAAGGGGGGCGATGTGAATCGAAACTCCAATGCGCCTGGTGTGGAATCGAGAATGAAAGACCGCCAAGTAATCGGCTGAAGAGGCTGTCAGGTCGTGCAAATGTGTTAGGTAGGGCATCCGTAGAAAACATTCGAGGGTTAACTCTGAACTAGAGCACTGCATTGGCCGAACTTTACGGGGACGGCTCGCCCTATGAGGCCCGGACCCGGCCTGGGTCCATGCCTCCATGACCAGACCCGGCCTGGCCCGGGCCCGCCGGAGGAACTGAGCCTCTGCATGCCTTAAAACTGTCATTGCATGGGCGATGTATTCTAAGACATTACAATAATACTGTATGCAGTATATAACAATAAAACATCGCGAACAATTGCTTCATAAAAAGCACGTGTACAGCTAACAGGAAAGGCCGACAGAATCAAAACCTGGTTAAAATATTTCTGGCAAGGCAATTTATTGTACACAAGTGTACAAAACTTCTTGTGTCCATCTTATGGTGTAAACCCCAAGAATTATACACGCTAGTAAATTATGTGACAGTTTCGCCACAAGGCGAAGCATTTATTTTGTTACGCAGCATGGAACAAGATGGAGTACTAACTAGCCCGGTCCCATATCCTGCTTAAGCGTGACCTATATCTTCGACGCTTTTGCAGCTAAACGCAACCCTCCATGCACGGAAATATACGCATGTGCGTCGATACCGTGCAGAGCAGGACGGCGGCGGCGCGAGCGCCTTTTAAATGTGCTAATGGCTGTCGCAGTAAAATGGTTCAAGTAAAAGGCTGTTATAGCAGCAAAACATCCTTAAAATTTATTACGTGCAAAAGGATCTGAATGTTCAAACGCGCATATTCTAACTTGGGCACGAAAAATAAATGTTGGAAATGCACTGCCATACCAACCAATCTGTGCCCACGAGGAAGGAATTCTCAATGCGCAAATTTGAAGAAACAAAAATTTCTGGGTTTTACGTGCCAAAATCACGATTTGATTATGAGGCTCGCCGTAGTGAAGGGCTCCTGATTAATTTTCACCACCTGGGGTTCTTTAACGTGCACCCAATGCACCTATTACACGGGCATTTTTGCATATCACCCCCGTCGAAATCCGGCCGCAGCGGCCGGGATTCGATCCCGTGCCCTCGGACTTGGCAGCGCATTGCCTTATATCCACTACACCACCACAGAGGGTTTTTTGAATAACACTGCGAATACTGTTAAGGCGGAAGCAATGTATGCGTACTTGTGTGACCATAAAGCAATCTTTAATGTGGAGCAATAAATAACAAAACGATTAACATGACGCAATTGCAATAAAATATCGCAGTTTCGCCTAAAAGGCGAAGCATCAATTGCGATGGAATAAGGATAGTAGTTTTATCAGCTGTATAAACTTGGACATGTAGCAGCACCAGCAACGCGTAGAACTGTTGTCGCCGTCGTCGGTGTTTTGCCCGCGTTCGCACCGAACGCGCGCGACGTTGGTGACTGTTGCCGGAGCCTCCATGGCGGCGACTCGACGGTTTTCGACGAGATCAGAACGGGACACTCGTCGAGCAGCGTCGGAAGTCTTTACCACTTTCTCCCCTCCCAACGTTTTTATATAAATACGCATTTGGTGCCGCAGCTATACGTCGCCTTCCCTCCCTCCCTCCCATCCCCCCACGGCCTTTCGCGTGACGGAAGAAGTCGCGTTTGCTCTCCGCCGTGCGTTCGCTCCCCTTGAAAGCGCGCGTCCCTCGCGCGCTTTCACTCGAACATAGAGCATACGGCGCGCGGCGACGATTTCATCGCCGTTGGACTTCATACGGAACCTCACGGCGACCGCGATGGCAGAAATCCACTTGGAGTGTCCATATAATTGCTATCGCAATAAAATAATCGTGTCGAGAGCGATCAAATAGTGCAATCGTGATAAGCGGTACCAGCTAGACCATATCAAAAGCGTTTCGGGGTATAATTTTCTTTTTTCGCGAGAGCAAATGTTTTTGTAACAATAAAGCAACAAAAATAATTTGAAAGCTTTTTACGCAATGACATCAAACAAAAAAGGATTACAACTTCTATCTTTTATTTTGTTTGCCAAGGTAATTAACAGCCAGTTTTTGCCAAGTTTTCACTTGAGCTTTGCACAAAATGAATCGGATTTATGCTGAGCGCCCGCATGTGTTCGAAGGTCCGAGCTATATATAAGCTCATCAGCCTATAGCTCGGTCAGGTGATGATGTTGGCTCATAAACTCATTAGCCCGGGCCAGTGCAGTGCTTTACTCTGAACTGCATAAAATATAATAATTCTCCTGGATATTGCTGGTAGCTATATATTGCGACTTGAGGTTTACACAGAAAATATCTATACCCCACACACAATTTCTACACCAGGACATTATGACAATCAGTGTTCAGGTGAAGTCAGAATCTCTCGAAAACGCCCGGACATTCTTATAGGCATTTTTTGTACTCGCGCAACTGATAAATGAAGAAACATGCAACCATCAATTCGTATAGTTTGCTACTGTTATGTAAATTTTCGATATTCTTGCCGTCATAAATGGCATTTCGAAATAGCACCACTTGCTCCATCTCTATACGATCCATACAGTTGAAGGACACAACACCAAATAGAGGTACGTATATGATAACACATAAAACATAGGCCACTGCAGACAAGGAATCAAAAATTAGCATTCTGCACCCAGAACAACAAAGAAATGTACCTGGTGTACCTAACTATGCACAATACACACAACACATGATGCAACAAATGACAGTAGAATAACACACAAATAATACGACATGACACATAACACAAGGAATGATCGACAAACAGCGCGGCACGATTGCATCAGGCAGACTGACATCATATTTTAAATGCCTGCTGAGTGTACAGTGCTTTGCTTCGGCCACAACTACAACGAAGGACGGTAAGTACAAACGCTGCAGTGATATTGTGAATACAAGGAGTACGCGACTTTCACGTTTAGTTTGTGGCGCGCTTCCCACAGACGTATTAGTTTCTGAACACAGCAGTATATTTACATTAGTTTAGAAACCAACATCTGTCTTCGAGCCACATGTAAACCGTGTGCCGGAGCGCAGTCATCCAAAGCACCCCGTGTTAAAGCGTAAAAGCTGGTCAGTATTTTGTTCCGAGGAAACCTCGAGCCGAAAGCAGCAAGCTCGCATAGCTTTATCCGCAGAGAGCAACCAGACGAAGCAACGCGCAACGACACATTCCGCGTCATACATTTCCCAGCCATCTGCATGCAGCACGCAGTTATCGGACACGCATCTCGAATGTGCTTTCTCGTGCTTTAAGGTGCGCCGTGAGCAGCTTCCCGCAGACGTGATGGTCACGAAAGGCCGCGCAGTTCTGTCCTAAATGGAGTGTCGATTGTTCTTTAAGTGGCCAGCGACATTAAGATGACGTCAAATGAGGACACAGATCTCCGTCATGGCACGCAAACAGACCGGTGATAACGGTATATCCTTTAGTCTAAGCACGTATAGCCTTCTGTCCACACGTGCACGCGTGAGAACAGCACCTTGCGCGGGCGCTGAAACGCGAGGAACGTATGTAAACAGGCAAACGCGAAAGTCACTGTGTACGAACGCGTGACGACTTTTAGTGCTACAGAGAGGGAGAAAAAATGGAGAGAGTGTGAGACATACAATGCGCCTTCACCTGCAGCGACCACACGTTACGGAAGATCTCGAGACAACGTAAGCTATTCACCGGGCATGCTATAAGACTCACGGTGCTGCGTACTGGCAGCGTTTTACGACCTAATCGACGTGAAATACTGGTTTATTGTTTGTACTGCGTAATATGCGTGGCATGGCTCCTGGTTATGCATATATCGCCGTGTGTGTGGTTGTCTATATTACACGGCTCCTTGTGTCTGCCCACCTCCAGCTGAGTAGGGCAAGGTAACAAACACATTGTTTACCCGTGGCTGGCAACCGGCGCATATTCAAATATGGAAATGAGGAAAACGAAATTAGGCGTCTACGTCAGCGCGTAAGGAACAAATGTCGCAGGCATGATGACTAAGAGACAAAGCGAAGGTCACTCAGCAAGCCACTTCTGAAATAAACATGTGCCTAAAAGTAAATGACATAGCAGATAGAAGCGCTATACTCGTGCGCGCAGTATGGTTGTCTTTTTTTTTTTTCTGCGTCATTTCATTGTGAGTGGTGGTGCTAAATTGCCAGCAAATTCACCAACTCAATAACCACAATAAATTTCGCCATCAACATAAAAAAAATACATCACAGCACTTTTATTTCCAATACTCACCCATAATTGAAATATCCGTTAGTTGATCGTTCTCACTGTCGTAATACACGAATTTTCACCAGTAAACACTGACCATACACCACAAATAGGTATTCACACGTGCACACCGACGGAGGCACACAGCGACGCTTTTTCGGCACCTGCAACAGAAAAAAAAAAGAGCAAGAGTACGTCAGTTAACAGCGGTTATAGGTCCCATTTTCCACATTCTGCGTAACACCCTATATTATCCCTCAAAAGAAAGAAAGAGGAAAGCTTGAATGGTTGCTCTATGAGCCAGTAAGGTGTAAGCGTCATGACGTCATGACGCAGAAGGTGGTCACGTGAGAGCGCGATATCGCAACTTTTTGTCACTCGCTCCGCTCTCTTGGCATAGGCTTCCACTGCTGCTACTCTTTGCGCGGCGGACGCGATGTAGCAACCTAACAGATCACCGAGCGAGCTGGAGCAACTGCTAAAACGTCATGATGTCCTACTCCCACGTGACCACCTTCTGCGTCATGAGGGCACGACACATACACCTTCTGGACAGCAGACCGAAAATGGATCTATAGAAAAGCTACTGCAATAAATTATTTAGGGCCCTTCAAGGCTTGCCAGTACTTTTTCTAGGGTCTGGAGGTCCAGGACTTGCATGTAGCGCGGAAAGTCAAAAGTCGAAATAGTCATGTCAGTACTCCGTTGAACTACATTCACTTGTGCTATACTTACATTGCAATGTTTACTTAAAACACTTCGGAAGGATATTTTCAATAAATAACAGCCTACACATGCATTTCGTTTTACCCGTGCAATAGTTTTTAGCCGTCTAGCACTCATATGGTAGCAGTGTACCTTTAAGGTATATTGCATTGGGCACATTGGCAATATATTTTCAAGACCAGGAGATACGGTCTGATATCGTTTTCTAACATCAGATTAAGTTCTTTCTTCTTCCTGAGGTTTTACGTGCCAAAACCAGTTCTGATTATGAGGCACGCCGTAGTGGAGGGCTCCGGATAGAGTAAGTTCGTTGTAGCAGCTCGTATCAGCCACGATTGCCTACCATTTTATGTTCAAGATTATTAGCGCAAATACATATATACAATACGTAGGTCAAATATGGTACGTTTTGAGGGGGAGACCCAAAAGTAACTACTGTGAGGGGCCTCCGATAAGAATTACACCGAACAAATTTGCAGTAAGTGCAACAATGAACAAGAGGTTAAAAATTTATCTGGTATTATAAACAATACGGCTTAGATACAGGCAGTGCAAGAACCTAATAGTTACACGTAGTAGGGTACTGCAAGAAATACTTTTTCAAGGAAGATCAAAAACTGTTTAACCTCACCAGTTTCAAATGGGACCCCAAGTTTTTCCAGACGAAGATGACACTGAAACAGCGACTTAATCCTTTCCCGTAAGTCTGTAGCGACTTTTCGCAGGAGAAAGTTACTTGATAACGCATTCATTGGCGTATTTTTATTAGCGAATCGATAATTGTTTCAAAACATCAAGGAAAGAGACGGTGAATATTACCCAAAGGAATATCGAGGTCTCCGTGCTGCTGACTCATAGTGTTACTCGTAATAGATTGCACTACGCAAGATATTCAGTTCGTACCTGGAACGTACAGTCTTTTTCAAAAGTATAAGGGCTACGTTGTCTGGGACCACCATTTTTTCTTAAATGGTGGTCCATTGGTCCAAATGGTTTAAACTATTTAAAGGAGTCCCGGTTGTATGCCAATAGTTCCAACATGCTGGGGAATGAAAAGAACTCCAGTTATTTCACATGAAAGTCTGATTCCACAGGTCCGAAGCGTCAGGATCACCACGGGAACCACAGCACGAAACCGAACGACATATATAGAAAATGCACGTCTACGTTTTGCAATGTCTCTGCATGAGTGCGCACGTAGGGCACAAGAAAACATGCGGTTTCTTACTGGTAATTAACTTTTATGGAACGACAGCTACAGCTTCGTGGAACGCTACTGTTGTCCCGTGTATCGTGAACTGCTGGCCATTCATGAGCTAGTAACGAATAGATCAATCTAAATAGTGGAATGTCAGTTAAAAAGAAGAAGTAGCTTTCAAATTTATTATTTCTCTTTGGAAGAGATACAAAACTATATATTAATGAACACGTTCATGAGTCTGACAAACGTAGCTCAGTAACGTGCTCTGGGACAAAAACAGTTCACGAAAGTGTACTTATGGGTGTTACGTGAAGGGGTGACCGACCTGAAGACTATACATTTCATAAGGTGAGGTTCTTTCGAAATCTGCATGAAACGGGCCTCTATGCTTGCATGAAATTTCATTCTGACAGTATGCCATGTGACAATCTAGGCGAATAACAAAAGAAGCGTAGCCATGATCTAATAAATGATTAGCCTTTCTTTTTTCTTTTCTCCCTTACTTGAGCCACATGCATCTTCTGAATGTGAGACTTGTTTATCAAAATCGCATTGGTTAAAATAATGTATTTTATTTATATCATAGTCTCCGGCACACTTTCTAGTTTAAAACATAGCTCGAACCACGAGCAATGATGTACCCGCCGCGGTGGCTCAGTCAGCTAAAGCGTTGCGCTGCTGAGCACGAGATCGCGGGATCGAATCCCGGCCACGGCGGTCGCATATCGATGCAGGCGAAACGCAAAAACGCCCGTGTGCTTGCGTTGTAGTGCACGTTAAAGAACCACAGGTGGTCAAAATTAAACCGGAGCCTTCCACTACGGCGTGCCTCATAATCAGAACTGATTTTGGCACGTAAAACCCCACGAAGAAGAAGAAGACGACGAGCAATGATTGACTATTCAGCTTTGAGGAATTCGCGATTACCACCCGAAAAAAAAATATGGCAGACAAACGAAAAAAGAACATCGTAAGTTGGGGACCCTGATAAGATCAACTTTGCAAGCTCTTTGCTGCGAAGATTGTACTCAATTTACCATCGTAAATCCGGCCTCAAATTTTCTACTATAGTTCGCTGCTGCTATTGTGCTCCCATTTTTGGTAGTTCTTACAGCTAGCAAACATTTCAGGTTGGAATAAAGCAAACTTCTTGAACGTGTGGCCCCCTTTCTCCGCAAACCGGCGCCGTTGTTTTTAACGGCGTACAGCCACTCCACGTGGAGCTGCGTTCGAAGTTCAGGCCGCCACCGCAAGAGGCGCGCCTGCATAACTTTCCTCTCGCTCGTTCTCCTTTCTCGTTGCAGTTCAAGAGTTCTCCGCTGCCGCCTCCAGCGCTGTTGCGGCGCCTCCCGCCACAGAGAGCCGACATTTCCGGCATGCGCCAACGCGGGAGATTCAATCTCGCATTACCGGTGATGGGCGCCACCATTTGTACTCTCGAGTACGAGCCACCTTGAGCAACGTGCAGCGTCCGTAGACTACAGCTGTTCAAACATCAGGAGCAAGCATTAGACGGTAAGACCAGCTTGTGAGTACTATTATTTTCTTCAATATCGATTATATAATTCAGTGTACACCGCCAAATGAGTTTCTTATCAAACCGCCAAGCTCACTATACGGCTCTCTTCGTTTTGAACATGTGCACTGGCATCACTCGAGACAGCTCACACAGCATAAACCGTCCTCCACCTTTAAAGGATTCTCTAACAGTGAGTTCAAGTTCAAGTCAAGTTTATTTTCCTTGCAATTATGCAAGGAGCGGGCCGTTTCATAAAGCAGCACCGAACTGTAGCTTGGTTAGGCGAATGCCCCTATTTTGGGCCGCAACATGTAAAAGCACCTATGGAGAAACTTTAAAAAAAAATCTTAACGTATGTGTTAATATATTTGCTCAAGTTCATACTGTAACATGCATTCTATTGGGAAAGCGCAGTTCGCTTCAGCTAGTAGAGAGAAATGTCTAAAAGCTTGAATATTTGAAAAACAAACGAGCAAATTTGCTCGAAGGCCATGCTTGCACTAGCATGCGTCTGCAATAATGTATAAGCAGTAATGCACTTGCCATATCTGATTGTTTGCAGCGCCAGCAACCGGTGCCCATAGCTTAAAATGTGCAAGAGAAATTTTTTTGAAACATATTTAACACGAAAGTAAGTTCAAGGGAAGCTTGGCAAGCTTCGTTGTAAAAAATGAATTTTAATCAGGCGTATTTCAAATGAATTGTTTAATCGCTCGTCATGGCGTGAAATGTAGTGGTTAGAACACACGTTATTGCATTTTTTGGTGGGTCTGAATAAACGATTATAGATCACGTTGACCTGCTTAATTGAAATCCCAATCCGGGAAAACTTAGCTCGACAAAAAAAATTGTATCCCAAGTTCATGCGTGTATCTAAGACAGTGCAATAAATTATCATTATTATTGTGTTGTGCGGCTGCTGCTGTATGTCGCTGGAGAAAGTTATAGCTGCTCGTCATTAAATATTGCTCCCAGTGTTCCACTTGGAATCCTTGACGACCATCACGGGGTACTCCTGAGATCCATAGCTAAGCAGAACATAGCTAACACGTCTGCCTAGTCAGAAGGCATGTCAGTGCTTGACATTTCTTATCAGTGTCTGGTGAGGGAATCGATGCTTTAAGGTTGGTCTATTTTGGGGTTATATCTGCTATATGAAGCTAATTGTCTTGAACATGCAGCCATTTCTCGTAATCGCTCTTTCACCACGTGTCATCGCGTGAACAATTTGCACGAGGAGACTCCCGGCGATAAGAATTCTGTGAGTTGAATTAATTCCGCTGTATCTTTCTGGCGGCCGCGAATTGGGTGAATATTTGGCAACGAAATGTCTCAAACTTGTCTCAGGTAGCCGCGTTGCTTGAAGAACGCTAGAACCAACGTACATCCGTATGCTTAATATGAGCACCTAGAGAGATGCTACACTGCTTACGTAACTCCTAGTGAATTCTTTAATCATTGTATCTTTTTGTGACAGGTACACTGCATCCTATCACGATGTCTTGTCAACAGCACTGCTTTGCCCCTCTGTGCGTGTCACGCGGCCAATGTTCCGTCATGGAGACTATTCCAGTGAGGGTAAGCTCTTTCCGATCGAGATTTTACTTTCAGTATTCCTACAATTTCTGTCTTTGCTGCATGTCTCTGGTTTTCTCTGTCATCTGTGCCAGCAGGCGTCATAGCCCTTCTCGGCCTGTGGTCGTCTGTAGTTATGGAATTTGCGTCCCTTGCACTACGGAAATGTTGACACGTGTCTTAGTTACCGAGCATTCGTGTCTTTTTGGGCAAACGCAAGAGGAGGAGAAGTACGATCTCGCGTTTCTCGGAAATTCCCGGGCTATCACTCCATCAGCTAAACAAGCATGACCGTCTCAGCATCTTACGCCCTAGGAGTGTTAGCCAGCGCCACTCAGAACCATGGTGGGCGGATGTGGAACATCTCTTTTAGCGCGACTAGGGCTAGATCTAGTAAACGTAAATACCCAAGTTAGTAGACGAATTGATGGCCGTCGACGTAGAACAATTGGTAGTGCAACGCACGCGTAATGCGGAGGTTGCGGGTTCGGCTCCCGCCGGCGACAAGTTATCTTTTCGTCCACTTTCTTTTCCCTTTTCTTCATTATTTTCTACATTCCAATTTCAACCACATTTAATTTCCCCGATGCTTTCCTTGGCTTCATTGTCTGTTGGCTTTATGTGGTTATGATTACCAAAATCGAGCCCCTCGGTTCCCCTTCTTCTCTCGTATTCCCAGAAACTAATATTTTGATTGCAAAAGCGCACACATAACTGATCTAAACAGTCAAATTTAAATTTAACTGTCCTGTCAGACGACAGTATCTGGACATGCAAGCATAGATGACTCTGATCCAAACGGGCGTTGAGAAATTAAACGATACGGTTGTTCAGCGAAGCAGACTACGACAATTCAGATAGTGCGATACTCGGGGCAGATGGACATCGGCCGCACATTCACGCTTTATACTGTATATGCACCCTTAAATTGTGCCGCGAAACTTCACGTAATCATATTGTAAGCGCATAGGCCGACTAACACTGATTAAACAATTGATCAAGTGCTCAAAACAAGTGCTATGATTAGTCGCACGAAAAAAATGAAGAAAAAAAAGAGGTGTGGGCGCCTACGATGTCATTTTTGTTATGACCAAAATCGACCGGATGAGAAACAGGTGCCAAAGAATACTGATCATCAAAAGAAGAAGAAGAAGAAGAAGAAATATACCGGGAGCTGGTACACGTGCAGGTTACTGTCACTTTTTTTTTGTATGTGGCCTTTGTATTAAATTGCACTGTCATTTCGAGCATTCCGGGAATATCATGCCGAACCGACAGCATAATGCTAAGACTGCTTTCTATTAATCTGAAACACCTCTGTCCTGAATATATTACCAAGCAAGGCCATTCGTAGTAACATAAATACCATACAAAACTTATATTCATTTTGTTGAATTTATGTAACCATCAGGCAACTTCCGTTGCACGAAACGGGATGGCCTATTGGTCGACGCCGCAAGAGAGGGAAAGGTAGTGGTGGAGACTCGCATGCTGTATTGCTTTAGACGTGTCAGCGTACGCGGCATTTCGGTCACGGTTATTATGCGGCCTTTCGTCACTGTCGAGGCCACTTGCAAGGTGGCGGAACGAACGAGGTACGCCCTTTCACCGGAGGGCGGAGTAACCATGACACGCGGAGAGCAGCTTTTAATGCGCGTTCCTTATCGCCACGCACTCTCCTGCGTCGCCATGATGTCTTCGGCACCGTGAAGTCGAATTACTGCCGGAAGGAGTACATGAAAGCGCGCGCGTCGAAGAATTATGCGGTAGAAAGGCAAGCAAGAAAGAAGGTCGTCAAGATTTTTTTTTTTTCGGAAAAGGCAGCTTTGGCTTCTGGAGAAATACAGCCGCGTGCCTCGGCTATCAGGATAACTGCGGACAGCATGTAGCCCTGCCAAGATTGCATGTTGAGACTCGCGCTTGCATCTCAGAGGCTGTGGTGTTAAGCGCCATGTTGTTGGTTTGACTCCCGGCATTCAATCTATCCATTCATATGGTGAGATTAGAACGACCAATAATTTTCGTACGGAGACCTCACCTTCTGGTGTATATTCCAGGAGTTAAACTGGGGAAAAAAACCCACCAGTTAATGAAATAATTTTTCAAAAAACGCTAGTAAAACGGGAAAGGTCGAATAATTGATTAGCCGTTGCACTTCCCCCGACTAAGCGTGAATGCACCTCGCTTAATGGGAAAAAAAAAATGTCGCGTAGTGAATAAATACGCGTACTGCACCTATACGAGGGACACACCTAAGTATTTGAGCTGTTTACCGTGAAAGGGAAATAACTGTACCACGTGACAGGAAACTTGGATGTGTATACGCACGACGCCACCCCTTCGTTTACTTCGGATATAGTCATGTGGTATTTATGAATTTTTTTGCACACTCCGCTTAGTTTCGCGCTCAGTAATGATGGCGCAATTGTTTTTTCTTGGTGCAACCGTAAAGCATGTGGCCGGCTTTGAAAGTGCTGAAAAAAAAAAGAGAGTGCAATGCTTTTCAAAGGTGTGACGTCATCAACGTTCTTCGTGGAAAGTGTGCAGAAAAAATGGTTCCACATAATAACAGACCACGAAAGAAGCATGCTGGGACCGAAGCCAAGAAAAACACTGGTTAACTGAAGTATTTCATTTTGTAAGGGAATGTTATATACTTGTATACATTTATGTTTATATACGGGACGAAATGATTTAACTGATAATAAAAGAAAAGACTTGTAAATTTCTTTTCTAAAGAAATTTACGGGAGAATAAAGTTGGGTTGGAGTGCATACGGCAGGCATGGCCAAATCATGAATGGGAGCTTACCACTGTCGTTGAAAAGAAAAGTATACAACCATTGCAGTCTACCGGTGCTAACATATGGGGCAGAAACTTGGAGGTTAACAAAGAAGCTCGAGAACAAGTTAAGGACCGCACAAAGAGCGATGGAACGAAAAATCTTAGGAGTAACGTTAAGAGACAGGAAGAGAGCGGTGTGGATCAGAGAACAAACGGGGATAGCCGATATTCTAGTTTTGACATTAAGCGGAAGAAATGGAGCTGGGCAGGCCATGTAATGCGTGGGGTGGATAACCGGTGGACTATTAGAGTTACAGAATGGATACCAAGAGAAGGGTAGCGCAGTCGAGGACGGCAGAATACTGGATGGGGTGATGAAGTTAGGAAATTTGCAGGTGCTAGTTGGACTTCATCTAGCGCAAGACAGGGGTAAGTGGAGATCACAGGGAGAGGCCTTCGTCCTACAGTGGATATGAATAGGCTGGTGATGATGATGATGAAAAGAAAATCAAAATGCCATGGTTTGTCCTATTCTCGCCTGATATCAGGCCTCCTATTCTTGCCTGATACCAGGCCTCAAAGATACTTTATTCATATTTAGGGGAGGGGGGGGGGGGGGGGGGCAGATCACAGGGAGAGGCCTTCGGCCTGCAGTGGATATGAATAGGCTGGTGATGATGATGAAAAGAAAATCAAGATGCCATGGTTTGTCCTATTCTTGCCTGATATCAGGCCTCATACAGATATATTTAGGGGGGGGGGGGGGGGCGTTTGTCTTCGTTTTCTTTTATTTTTCTGCTTTTGCTATAACAGTACTTGGGACTTATGTGGTTCTAGTCGAGCCTATTATACCTGAATGACTGGGGTACTTAATGTCATCTTCCTTATTTCAGAACGGCAACAGCTCCATATTATCGTCGTAAGGCCCTGGGATACGAATCTGTACATGTTAAAGGGCAGTTTACAGATAGTCGTAGTAACCTACCTATCAACGTTTAGCCTTTATCGTCAGAATTTATCCTGTAGCGTACACCACGAAGGAGCAACTATGAAGACTAGCTCGTTACTATAGTGGATCACCTCTAATGTTAAAAAAAAACTGTGTACTTGTGGATTCCGAAACTATGTGGTTTTCAGATACTTTATTCATTGCTACAGCAAAAGCGAGCGAATGTGCACTGTAAGATGCCACTGAACGTGGAGCGCAATTTGTTTCAACCTAATGTGGCTTCACAAAAAGTTCTTCGTACATAGTGACACAATAGGATAGCACTTATTTTTTAAAAAAAGGGCAACATTGTCCTTGTCGCTATATATGGATAGATTATAATTATATAGATACTGTAGGTATATGTAAAGAGGTAAGGAAAGAAAAGTTTACTGAGTGTTTCTTTAATAATATAATGTATATAGTCAACCTTTCTTTCGACGAAACTGTGTGATCATTTAGATAATGCACTGCTCATAGAGAGCTACTGTCTTGAAGAAAACGCGAGGTTTAGGGTGTGGAAAGTTGGCTTTTTTTATCCCTTTCGCTCTTCTTTATTATCTCCACATTTCAAATAACAAAATATCGTTGATTTCATTACATTTTCATAGGCTTCATTGTGTGTTGGCTTCAGATATTGTCGTTGCAAAAAAAAAATATCCAGCCTTTCAGTAACCTTGATTCTTCTATTGAATTAACACTGCAAAGTGTGGCAACTTGCATCAGCGTATGCCGTGCCCCACTTCGTACTGTCGTCACCGTGCGCTTACAAATGAGCGCTAATATGGAAGAGACGTATAGACAAATCCTTATGAATGCTTGTTATCATTACTCACAAACGTTGCCTGCAGCAAAACCATTTTGATAACAATGTTTCCTTGTTTCAATGCAGAGGAATGTAAGCGAACCTGGGACCTGTCAGCCCGTGGAGGCCTGTTAGAAAGGCTGGTCTTACCACATATCCCGGTAAGCCTTCCCATCATTCATAAATGAAGTCCAGCGTCGCGTTGGACACACACGACACTGCAGTAGACTGCTTGCGCACATACGTGAAAATACACAAACGCACCCATGCAGAAACGCGCTCACAAGCGAACGTCAAATATGTAAGTCGGCGGCTTGATAAGACGCACGTTCTCACATTCACCTGACAGTTACGCTAAAGCATTCACATCACTCATAGTCTTCCACAAATGGCGTGAAAAATGCGCTCTTCGTCATTTCAGTTCGGGCTTTTTGATGAAATTGCCGGGAATTCATAACTCCGTAAAAATTAGCAGCGGCAGTTTTGCAGTTCTGATTGAAGAAGGCCGGACCCCGGCCGAAACGTCGAAATGAAATGTTTGGTCTTGCTTTTCTACACATGCGCCTGTACGTATTTCAACATATATATATAGTATTTTATATGATGATAAGTTAAGTGCCATATACCGGAAAGCAATTTATACCGAACTGTGTAATTAAGGTACTTTGAAACGGCACACAACAGCGGTAAAATCTTATCTAGAGAACCTGTCGTACGTTTTATTGATATCGTCATTCATGTGCTTATTACAGTGGTATATTTTGTAATATTCGCTTTGAATATTATATTTACATAGGCTTATTTCGCTACGGCCAGCACATACCATAATATATTTACGAAAGGTATCGAAAGGTGCAAAGGACCCGTACTGCACGCAGACAGCAGCATAGAGCGCACATGTCAACATATACTCAGTCAATTAAGATCGTTGAAGTGCGCCAATATGTACACTGCTCACTGATGGAAACGTGATACTCAGACCGCATGGCAGCCGGCGCTTCTTGAGCCATCCGGAGATATCTGGGGGATCGCTGGGGGACCAAATGCAATCGCAATGCGTCGCATGGGCTTATCGCCTTCATCGCATACCACAATTAATCAACTTGGGGTCCACATCGCCCAGCAGTGGCTTAAAAAAAGTGCCGGCAGCCACGCACTCCGAGTATCGTGTTTCATTCGCTGAGTATTATACGTCCTGTAAGTTTTTGTCAAACGCTTTTGTGATGATTGTGACGAAGCGCTGCTTATACGATGAAGACGATGAAGGCTCACTATTTGTGCATCTGCTTTGAGATATAGTTTTCGGATATATTGTGATGTTGCTGCTTTTTTTTTTTCGTGTTCCCCACAGTGAAAAGTTAGTTCTGCTGCAATTTGGTCGAACACAATGCGATCTATTGATATTTTGATAACGCAGTTCTGCTGCAATTTGGTCTAACACAATGCGATCTATTGATATTTTGATAACGCATGTTGATAAGTGTTTGGGGATTATTCATCTGCTTTCAGGCATAAGTCACTTCACACGTGACATGCCTGACTCTGTATGCAACAGTGTAAAGCTTGAAATAGAAAAGTGCTTTCCTAAAACAAGAAAAACGAAGGAGGCCATATTGAAAATCGTTATTCCTTGATATATCCATAATAAAATACTTAAAGGACACGAGATAGAAATATTGACTTAAGTTGTGTCCTTAAATCAAGTCATGCCGCTCGAACCGCAAATGTGTCAGTCATACCGCGACCTTGTTCTTGTCATGCAAGAGAGCGCGTAAAAATGAGAGGCTTGGTAAGGCTTTACCTAGAAGTTTGTTCATCAGCTCTGGCTTTCTGTTTTATTTGGAGTCTGTTAGCAAGTATTCTTGACTATTAATTAATAAATGAACATGTTATACAGCATTGCAAGCTATAAAATTTGTCAACCTGGCAAATCCTGTGGCTTTTTCTGCGACAATAAATAAAGGATACTTTCAATCGATGACGTCTCTAAGAGATCACGAGTTCTCGCTTTGAGCACAAGATGCAAGAAGTTTGGCATCAATTTTATTCCTTAGTAAGCTACCCTTTTTTGCCGAAGACACGCAGACAGGTGAAGTTCTGAAATAATAATGTATCAGTATAAAATTATATAGTGTCTGCCTTCTCTGTCGCTTTCACATGCTAAAGGTCACACTATTACATGTATTTGCTTTTTTTGTGCGTGTGTGTGTGTGTGAGAGAGAGAGAGAGAAGGTACCTTTGGCAGCCAATGTATTGTAGTCTTACGAGACGATTCAAGTAACGTCAAATCAACTTCTTATGTCCCGCAAATTAAGTCGCGAATAACGTATGTACCGGAGGAAGCGCATTGTGCTGGCATTTTTCATGGACGACTGGGAGTGGAGCCTGAAAATACTACACAGACTAGTGAACCTCGAGCCTACACTTGCAATACCAGAGCGGCGGGTTGATACGGATAACATACACAGCATGAATTACCTACATAACAATGGATAGTTGGCCGAGTTGGTACGGTCAACTATCCGTCAAACATTGTCTCTGTTATGTCTAATGATGTTTTCTTTTCTATGTTAGCGTAACCGCGTTCAAGTTTGTTTCAATGACATCTGTATTTTTGTGACTGATTGTGATTAGTGGTTATTTTTATTAGTTGTATGACTGACACTGTATGCATTTTTTTATCTTTTTATGTATACCCTCCCCCACTGTAATGCCTGTTAAGGCGCTGTGGGTAATAAAATAAATAAATAAATAAATAAAAAAGTTGTCGCAGTTTCACCTGAAAGGCGAAGCATCAATTGCGATAGCAAACTTGTAGAGAGCTATACGGAGTAATGATATTAGCTTTATCAGCTGTATAAACTTGGACATGCAGCAGCATCGGCAACACGCAGAACTGTTGTCGACGCCATCGGCGTTTTGCCCGCGTTCGCTCAAAATGCGTGCGGCGTTGGTGACTGTTGCCGGAGCCTCTGATATAAATAGGCACTGCGTTCCGCAGCTAAACGTCGCCTCCCTTCCCTCCCCCTCCCCCACGGCCTCTCGCTCGTCTGATGAAGGCGCGTTTGCTCTACATACATGGTGATTGTGAAGAACAGAGACGCCTACTTCTGCAGCCCTTAAGCGAGCACGGCGCAGAACGCGCGTTTGTTCTCCGCCGTGCGTTCACTCCCCGTGAAAGACGCGCCCCTCGCGCCCTTTCACTCGCACATACAGCGTTCGGCGCGCGGCGACGATTTCTTCTCCAAATGACGTCATACGGAACCTCACGGCGACGGCGACGGCGACGGCAGAAATCTGCTTTTGAGTGTCCATATAATTGCTATCGCAATAATAAAAATAAATAAAGTAACATATTCTTGATATAAGCCACCGTCCGTGTCTTCTTCGCGCTTATATAAAGAATATGAATTACCTAACATTAACCCAAAATTGAGTTCTTGATAGCTATGCCAATTCCTCCAGCTAGACTCTGATGAAAGTGATCTGCTACTCGTGAAGTGATGTTTTATATTTGCCTTCATCTGCACTCAGAGATCAACTTTCTTAAATGTTAATTGCAGGAGTTGTAGTTATTGCTTCATTAGACAATTTCTTGCATCGGTCAAAGCTCAATAAATTGGACCACTCAACGCTGTTTACACATATAAGGAAAAAAAGGAAGAGCAGCACTTTTTATTTTAAATGCAGATACCGGGGGAATTTCTCTCTCTCTCTCTCTACGAAGGGCGTCATAAAAAGAAAACATCATTTTCAATCGCATATGCGGTTAAGTATTCAAGCACTTGCACCATGGTCTCTTAGTTAATGTACTATATTTGACTACATTACAAAAATTATGTCATTGTTTTCCATTTCAGGCATCACAATAGTCCATGCCATGGTTCAATTTACGAAGCCCCAAGCATTGACCTATCTGTCAACGTTGAGACTTCAGAACAGTGACAGAAACTTCACGGTAAATGTCATTTCCTTCTTGACCATTTCAACCAAAAGCCTAACTAAGACAAAGCCCCCATATGTGAAATTGAAAAAGTGTGACGACTGCGTGAATGCACGACTGAAGAGACGACTTCAAGCAGATTTCGAGAAAAGAACGTGACATTACAACGGGTTGAAGAAATTGGTGATCTACTGACTCAAGGCGTCATAAAATTGTCATAGCATTAAGCTACTGTTTTACTGAAATGCGGCATCAAAGCAAGGTGTGTAGAGCACAGAAAAATACGCTTATGAAGTAGAAAAAGAGAAACGTCTGTTCCGCCTAATCAGCATCACCACCACCACAACCACTAGAACCATAATCATAGCCATCATCATCATCATCCTATTTGATGTTCACCGCAGGACGAAGGCCATTTCCAGATATCTGCAATTACCCCTCTCTTGCACCAGCTAAGATCCTATTCCAGCTTCCACCTAACGGATTGTCATAGTCAGACCCATTACCCTTCGTCATTAATTCCATCACCCAGTACAATTACATCATTGCTTGGTGCTATTCGGCCATGAGTGGCCCTTGCTCCATAAAGCCCCACATATTATCATCATCGTCATCATCATCATAATAATTCACCTAACGGGCCATAGATTTACTTCATTCTAAAAACAGCGCAACAGCGGACGGAGGACGGACAGAACGGACGAACGAACGAACAGAAGCGCTGACTTCCAACTGAAAGTTTATTAATAAGGGCACATATACAGGGTGTCCCAATTATCATGCACCAAAATTTTAAAATATGCAAATGCCACGTAGCTGGACAGAACCAAGGTAACGTAGTTGGCCATCACTTGGAGATACTGAGATTATATTTTGCAATCCTAAGAAAGAACACTTTCTCGCTGCTTCTAACAATAAACGTTCATTCCTCTTGCTCCTCCTCCGCCTAATTAGATAATTATTCCTAATTGATTGATAAACTTCTCAATTATTATAGTTAGATGAAACGTGTCAATGAGAAAATTGTAGAGCAACATGAAAAACTCCCGATACAGATTTCTGTTGCTCAATACGGGCTACATAAAAAAAATGTTTTTCCGAGCGTGAAACAAGCCCGCGAGTACAAGCAAGATTGTCGCGATGGGCCGCTCGAGGCGCCTATTCTCGTATTATATGCACTTAATTCCCAGATTGTGCGACCATTGCAGTGTGACCATTTACTGGTAATTACCACTAAAACTCCCAATCATTATAGTCAGAATTTTGATAATAGAAATTCGGACTGTAATATGAATCATGACTTTCCTGCGTAGTTTCACAATCTAAAATCACCGTACTTGCAGAGACTGCTATCTTTTCGAGTGACTCGGATTAATTAGAGGTAGATAACGGCTAAATAGTGTCTGTATAAAACACTTAATGATTGGATGGACCCGACGCCTTCCGGATAACCGACATGTTTCGGCCCCTTGCATGCTTGCGCTGCATAATCTTGAGCAAGCCAATGTGCTGTATTCGAGTTAAACCTCTGAAAATTTTTACCAACTTTTCCTTTTCTTCCATATACGTTTTTTATGTGTGTGTGTTTTCTCCTCTTGAGCCGATGTAGATAAAACAGGGCGATGAAGAATCGTTGCCGTACGGTCGACTATAAGCGTACTTTGCGCCTCCTCGATAAAAGGAAGCTTAATCTATCGCTACATATGCCCATAAACATTATAAACACAATAGCGTTCCACAATGTTATACAATTTTTATTTTATATATCGAAATACCCAGTCTAAGTCGGATATATCGAACCCACGTATAAAAAATTATTGCCTATAACGAACAGCAGTAAAATCTCCTTGACAAATTTTGTATACCATTTTTATTTGATATATCGAAATACGTATATATCGAACTTTTTGTGATCCCCTTCAGATTCTATATATCCAGGTTCGACTGTACATCTTTGTCTTCAGGACACCTCACTTTTCGTGTGCCTTGACTGAGCAAAATATTACAGCACGGATCGCGTCACAAAAACCTGAACGTCCACGCACCGTCCAAAAATAATGCAATAGCAGTTTCTTGTTGCAGGTTTTCCAAGACTTTCTGTAGTTTGTATTTCAGTGTGAAGACGCGCTTGAAAACAAGAGGCTACTGTTTCATATTACTGAAGCGAGGCCTGACATGCTTAAGGAAGATTTACACTCTCGGTGAGATTGACTCGGACCTATACGAGCACCGTGATTCCATCACTGTCAAACAGCTTAATTAGAGGATACCGGTTATGCACTTTTCTTGCTTTGCTCCCTTTTTTTCTGTCATAATTACTTCGCACTTAGAAAAATTTGGCTCATGCAGATGAGTCAGCACCGGTGCCTGAATGCGTACGCATTCCCACTAACATAGCACGCAGTGTATTTCTTCATGACGCTATAACACGATGCATAATAATCATTAGTGCCATGTCCATGCTTCCTAATAGCGCTCGTGATTCTATTTATGCAAAAAAAAGGGGAGTGAGGAGGAGGGTATGTTGCGTGCGGACACAAGCATCTGGAAAGTTCATGCACGTTGCTTTTTTGAGATAAATATATTTGCAATGCTGACAGTACAATGACACTCCATAATTGCCTGTCATTAGTGTTATACAGGTAATTTGAAATTTTGTCAGGCAATTTAGATATTTCTGCTTCAAGGATTAAAGAACCAATTATAGTAAGTTCACGGTAGAAAACAAGTCATCTACAGTAACGCCATTCAGCTGAAACGAACTCAAATGTAAGCTGTTCATCATAAAAACGCGCTAGTTCAATATACGGCCACGTGAAACACTTCACAAATGTTACTGCTTTAATTTTTGTCATTGCTAGCTACGGTTCTTCAACTCCTATTTTTCTCTTAGCGCATAGAGTGACAAGATAATATAATTCAGTTTGAAGCAAACTTATGCAATGTTCTTTCGCTCCGCACAATCTGCGAGACGTCCCAGGTTACAAAACATGGAAGATAAACGAAATCTATGGAAGCGAAAATAATAAATTTAGGACACAAATGCAATTTAGTTTCTTTTTTTGTCAAGGTTTAATGTGGACATGCACGTTGGTAAAATCGCTAAATTTTGACCGTTACGTCTTCGGCACGTAATCTAATATTTTGGAGTCTCCGTTTTCTTATTAAGTGAATTGACTGCGTTGACACGCCCGGGACGAACGTTCGACATGCGTACAAGACGGGTGCAGTGACCTGTGTTGCTAAATCTAATGTGCGCCGACTTAAATGCATAAAATGTTTTCGCCATTAGCATCCCTCAGAAGCGATAAGTCATGGGGTGAGATCAGAATACCCACCAGCCATTGACGATATGTATAGCCCCCAAACAAACCTACAGGTAGTTCGCAAGATGTGTCGTATTTCACGCAGTTACCCGTAAGGTTTCAGACCCTCGCCTCGGGGCTCTGACGCTGTGTGCTATTAGCTTTCAACTTTACATTATAAGTTTCAACATTTTTAGCAAGAGTTCTGTAGGCCATAAGCTCACAGAATAAATATACACGTCGGCACCTGACGTGCAGAGCTGTCGGCTAATTGTTCATCGTGCGTACTTATTTAGCGGAATACATTGTTTTTATCATTCGATTTTAAGCGCTGTAATAGCCAGGTAGCAATCGGCCACATAGCTTCGCGCTCACATTCCAGGTCGACAAGCAGTAACCGGCTACCTACCGTGAACTAATTGTTTCTAATTTCAAGCGCCACTTCCTTAACTAGCAGGGGGCGGAAGGCAGGAAACACGTCTTTCTATTGTTTTGGGCTTGTCTAACAGGTATTAGAAGCTTGCAAAGATACAGGGGACATCGAACTGCAAGCACCTCATTTGAATTTGAACTTCCGTTAAAAAAAGACCCCGCTTCCGCGAGTGAATGCTCGCGGAAACACCAGGTGCTCTATTTGGTACGTATTTTTATGCGTCTTAGAACCACTTTTCTAAGGAGCTGATGCGTAGTTGTTTATTGTTTGTGTCTTTTTGAGTATTACGGTCTTTGATTTCACTGAACTAGAATTATCAGTTAAAAATAAAAGCTTAATTTTAGCACCTTTTTTTTCTTGAAACCCCTTATCTTTCTCATCTTTATCTTTATATATATATATATATATATATATATATATATATATATATATATATATAGCTTTTAAGAAAGACATTTTATCGCGCTCACTCAATTACTGCAAATATAGGTCAGTAGTTGTCCATGCTTATGTACTCGTAGAAAACGCTGAGAAAGAATTGGCCTTTATGATTCTGTGTATTTGAAATAATGTCCCAAAGGGAAAAAATTACATATTTGTGGCATTTATCACAAAACTGCAAGAACACCTTTACTTTAGGTGAACTTCAAAAAGTACATGCGCTGAAGCATTTGTTCTGCAGCTACCAGGAACATCTGAGCTATATGAGCAATCACGGAACGGAATTAGGGTTTGGGATGTGAGAAAAGCGAGATGAATTATTATTTCTGGTATTTGTCCATAAAGTGGCCTAGCGGAATCTTATCAGAGAAGAAGCAAGGCGATAGACGATTAGGAACCGAAAAAAGGGAAATCCCATGAAAAAAATTAATGTGCTTCATATCTAATAATGTCATTGAACATATCGGGATCCTATACAAAAACCCGTATGTCCATATATAATCATGAGACGTTCCCCGTATGATATACGGGAACATGCACGTTTTTTATATAGAATGTTCGTATACTGGATATGGGGGTCATGTGAGACATTACCCATATGATAGTACATGGAAACACATGGGTTTTTAGGAATGTTCAAATAATATATATGTGAATCATATGGGACATGCCCCATGTGAGTTTGGGAACACACGTGTTTTTTATATCGATTGTTCATATAATGTATAGGGAGATCATATGGGACATACCCCATATGGTATGTGGGAACTTACGGATTTATATATGGGAAGATATGTGGGAGGATATGTGCACATAAGATAATTGAATATGAGGCAAACGAGATTTTTTTATAGGGAGGGAACGGGGACGAGGTAGGAGCAGAGATGAGGCATATCGAGCACTGTGTTATCAATGTCAGATATGTGTCGTCCTTGACCGTGTGCCGATTTGTTTATTTTGGGATGTTGAATGATAGGTTTCTAGTTGCCAGCCCAACAAATTACTACATGGCAACTATAAAGTTTAGATTTCAAAAACAGAAACAAAATACAGGCGGAAATAAAACTAAAAAAGAAGTTTTAGTCTGCTTCATCTCCTTCCCTTTATTCCTGCTGTCCTTTCCTGACTCACAAACGAGAACAGTGGCCCCTGCAATCAATATTTTGAATGAGTATTCGAGGCTGCTGTCATGAAACGTTTACTTGTATATATGTAAATGTTTCATATAGGCGGACCTCAAAAATTTTACATGGGATTAAGTTTCCTTTTTCTTTTTTTTTCTGTGAAGTCTGGATAGCCTCTTTTCTTCAGCACTTTCATGGAATAATTTTAACTCGAATTATTTACTTTCGTTACAAGGCTTCGTTTTCAACATTCTATTCTCTTTCTTTTTTTTTCTCGGCAAGGATTTTGTCTCTATACTACCAACACAGCCAAGCCACTAATTTCCACCTTTCAAAATTTCTTGTTGCTGCAAAATCACTCGCTGGCGCACTATCAACGCATGCAGAAACGTCAAAAAAGAAAGGCTATTGTTCACGCCTTATAATTTACTGTTATTTTGGCCATTTCGACGTTGTTCACATCGCAAACAGACTTCAGGAAAAAAGGCAGAGGGCGAAAGAACGCGAGCCATATATTCCGAATCCCACTGTTGCGTTGGTGTGAAATTGGAATAAGGCTGAGCTTTGCCGCTTCAGGTGTCCTCTTGCAATGGGCGCAAGTCCAGTGGTCACACTCAGTGCAAGTAAGAACAAAGCAAAGTTAGATATTTGCTATTGTATTTCTATTGTATTTCGATATATATATATATATATATATATATATATATATATATATATATATAAAGTGTTCGTGTTTTCTGCGTTTTCATGAACCATCGCTTTTTATACTATATATATGGTTGGTGTAAGAATACTTTCCCTCACCCCTAGTGCAGGGTAGCAAACCGGACGCTCTTCTGGTTGGCCTCCCTGCCTTTCCTCTCCTTGCTCTATCACTAAAGTGTTTAGGGGGTATACGATTTACCACTTTCACACTAAGTATCCTTCAGGCCAACAGCACATGCTTATAGCTTGACCGCAGGACAGCAGATGACGACCATAGATCGGAAGCTGCGAGATTTGGTCCTCAGATGGCATGTGCATTGGCACGTACGTTGCCTGCACGAAATAATCATTTATTTACAAAGGAGATTTGAGTGAAAGACCTGCACCAGGAGTTCGACACGGATGATTTCTATACAGCAGATATAGCATATACAGCGATATAGATCGAGAGCTTTAGAAGCGGGCTGCCTGTTTCCATATTAAAAAAAACAAAAACAAATATTCTTGGCATTTACGAGACCCATTCCTAACTCTATCACTGTCGAGGTTATTTTGCGGGCGTTCTATTCTGTCTGCATACAATAGCCATTATTTTCAAATGCGTGATGGTATGGGGATATTGTGCTCCGACCCATATGTCTACACGCTCTGATCATTTCAAGAAGATGCACGAATATTATTATCAGGCTTTCAGACTTGACAGATGTGTTTTAGTAATATCTCTGACTACAAGAGACCTATCAATGCTCTATATAACGCGCACAGATGTTTATTACTACTGCTCTTTCTTCGAAAAAAAAAGAGAGAAAAAGACGACGTGATGTTTGTTGTCGTTGCACTATGCAAGGACACAAAAAACACTGCAGCTTCAAGTAAATACACATACTTGAATGCACATGCGTGCAGACACACGCGTACGCGTGCATAAACAATACAAACGCGTGTGCGTATAGATACAGGGTGTTTTTTTTTACACTAACATATTTGTTACATGCGCTAAGTGTAGTTTTTGCAAAATGTTGCAAATAGATTTTTGTCCACTTTCACATTGCCTTATTGGAACATTGTGATGTTACGTTCCGTTATGGCCTTAAAGATAGCATTTTCTGTCACACGGGAAAGCTATTTAGTCGGAACAGAATTTCTCACTGTGACAACAGTTGTGCCTCAGTCGTTTACGAAATCTGTTGCATACCTGCCATTATTTGCGCTTTTCTACTAAAGTGCGATTTTCAAAGCTTCTTTACGATTGCTCCAATGACACCAATAATTTTAGAAGGTCTTGCTTGTGTTCAAAACTGACTTATGAAGAATACAAATACAGTTAGAGAGCGATTTTTGGGACCGTTCGTTTGTGTGTGTGTGTGTTTAGTTCTTCTTTTTTTTTTTGCTGTTTGCTTGTGGTGTGCCTAAAATAGACGTTAACCCTTGGTAACACTTTGACTTATTCCACGAGCTATAATAATATAATAATAACTAGTAAGTAGTTAAGGTTTTAGTAGATTAACAAAAGGATGCTCCGCCAAACCCGAGCCACAGACACCGCACAGGGCCTCGGCCAAGCATCAGTCATCCATCGATTATTCGGACCTATATAACCGCATTACCGCCACCCAACCTGAGACACAGTACATAACGCCAACCGCAATTTCGGCCGTAGTTATCATCCGATAAACGTCTTGAATATTTCAATTTGTGGCACAGATCATTCTATTTAGTCTGCAACTGAGAACTTCTAGACAACAGTGGTTAAGAAGAAAGCTTGTAATGTTTTGAATAAACAGTAAACATATTGACTAATAGCTTTTTTTTAGTATAATTCAGCTTTTCGTTTGGCTTTTTCTGCTTTGTTTTCTTGTATTTTGCTACGACTGTAGTATTCTTTAAAATTCCAGGTGGGCAGTTCTGCCCTTGACATTAAACCGCAATTCATAGCAGGGTATTTTATACCAGAAGTGTAAATAAATAAAACTTAAACACAACACCTTCAAAAACTCTTGCCGAAAACAGGAGAATTGAATTTTTTTATGAAACAAAACAGTATTGGAATTTTCTTTTTGTTTTCCCGTATGACAAATTCAAAATGACGAAGAAAAGAACCAGGAACAAAACAGATGTAAAGTCTTATTTCTGCGGAACTACCTCGACGCTCCTAAATTCACGGAAAAAAAATTAAGCCAGCACCGATTGTTCACTGCGAGCGTTCACAGCATGCTCTCTCCGCTGTCGAATTTTACTCTTCGTCGCGCTACAGACTTTATTGCTTGCCAAGGCAACGGGAAAGAAAACTGAGCAGCTAGTACAGCGTGTGCAACTTCAAAGCTTGGAACCAAATCAGGCTTGCTTGTTGTAAGGAACGGTGCGTCATACAATTTCATTCCCCGCTTAAACAACTTCTGAAGTGCACACAATAAACCGTGCTTTCACGTATATAGGAGAAGGCCGAAAAACAAAAATGTCCGGTATTTGTCACTTCGCCTATAAATAGAAGATAAGTAATGCGCGCTCGAATCCTTTCCCGATGCGATATGCTAATTCCGTTCATTTGTGCGCTCGCTTTCTTTCTTCATCGTGACGTAGGCGTCAGCGCGAGAAAAAACAGGAAAAAAAGAGACAGAGATAAAGGAGAGAGGGTATACGAACGAATTGTAACAAGGCAGTGAAACACGAGGAAATCCTCGAAAAGGTTAACCCGGAAAAGGAGAAAAGCTCCTCGCCGCCACAGCTCAAGTGGCAGCCAGGCGCGCCAGTAAAGAACGGTGACGGACAGTTGTTTGGCTGCCCGGTTAAGCGGCCGTATCGACTTAGGTCTGCGACGCGAAACAAGGCTGCGAACGGGATCGACAGCAGGTACGGCGTGCGTGCGTAAATCAGGCGCCGTTTCAAGGCGATCAATTTGCGCTCGTGCGCGCGCCAACCGACACAGATTGGCGGAGGAGAAGGCGGGCGAGAGAGGGGGAGGTGGCTGTTGGTTACTCGAAAGGAAACCCGAGCGCTGAGCCCTGTTTCGGCTAGCAGCTGCTAAAACGCGATCGGTGGCGCCGATGGCAACGCGCCGATCATTTCTCGCGCATTAGGCGCGTCAGAATAAAGACTAATGAGGCATTCAGCGAGGTGTTGGCTCTCTCTCGCCACTCTGCCTTCCTTCCTCTTCCTCATTTTTTTCCGAACATGCGTACTTTGTTGGTTCTTTCCGGGGCTGCACGGAGCGGGATGGTAGGCAGCGAAGGGGTGGGTGAGGGATCGAGAGGCGAGGAGGCGCTGGATCTAGACCCCGAGCCGAAGGCACACATACACACGCGCGGCTGGCACGACGAAGAGCGCGTAATTAACGAGCGACGCGCGCGGAAGGCAGCAAGCAGAGCGGCAGGCCGAGCGACGGAACGGGCATCACCGTCACGTGATTCCCTAAGCCGCGGGGGCGCCCGACGGAACGAACGCCGAGCGCTCGCTCGCGCGCGCGCGTGTGTGTGTGTCGCACTTGTTTCACGTCCGGCGTGAATGGGCGGCCCATTGGCTGCCGTGGAAAGCGGGACCTGGCCGGTTTCTGCCATTGGCGTGCCTTGTTTACCCTCGCAACTCACAGCTGATGTCTGCGAGGAGGCGGCGAGGGTAACCGCGAGGGGGGGCTTCTCTCTGCGAACACGCCGGAGGCAGCGGCGACGGGCGGCAAGCGACGGGGGCTGTTGCGGGCGGCTGGCTTTTTTTTCCTAGCGCGCGCGTGTGCGTGCGTGTGTGGTGTAGGGCTGCCGGTTCGGCGCGACGGACGAGCACGAGGTGCGGAGAAGGTGTCCGACAAAACCGCGCGCTGCCAACATAATGAGACATGAGCGTCAATTTTATGGACGGCCTCTTGGGAAATAGCGTCGCCAAGCCGCCGGACGCCGCAACGGTGGCCGCGACGGTCGCTTCCGCCGTGACGGCCGCCCCGGTGCCGTTCCGTCCCTACCAGACGACGACGGTGACGCGCGCCTCCTCGGACATGTACCCGTTCGTGCACGCGGCAGGGCCGCCGGCGACGTCGACGGCGTCGCCGCTGGGTTACTTCACGTCCATGGATCTGGCCAAGTCGGACGCGATGGCAGCGGCGGCGGCGGGATACGCGGCCGCGGCCCTAGGGCTGGGGCCGCACGCCGCCGCCGCTGCGGCCGCCAGCGGAGCGGCGACGTCGCCGGCCGCGACGGCGTCGTTGATGGCCTCCCAACAGTTCCTGGCCGCGGCCGAGCTCGCCTACCCGCTGCCCCGGCTCGGAATGATGAGGCCCGAGGACGCCCTGAACGACGTGCCCCGCTACCCGTGGATGGCGCTTGCAGGTGAGACGCGATGTCTGAGGAGGTCCGGCTGTCACGTCGGACACCCTCTGTTGACCCGCCGCACGTGCAGTGCACGTGCTGCCGAGATTCAGGACAACAATGGTGCTTGTGTCTGCGTCGAATGCGTATAAGTGACAGCGAAAAAGGAGCGAAAAACCGTCGAAGCACACAGACGCGTTATGCTTGACTCGAGGCACCGCACATGTTCCGAAACCAAAACGTGGCCTCTTTCGTCTCACATGTTCAATGACTCATAATGAAGGAATGAAAACACATCAGCAACAGGAAGCTACGTGCCTTTCCGGATGTCAGTGACAGATGTTAAATCATAACTCATAAAAAGGGAGTCTGCTAGCGGCATTGGCTTCAGCATAAGCAACCAGCGATATTGTATAACGAGAGTGGTGATCAAGAGGAGGAAATCTTATGCGGACTTCTTGTGGGAGCAATGACACGTGCCTCTTAAATATACGCGTACTTACAAATGTGTGGTGACAATGTTAAATTGCAGCGACGAGTTCATGCAAGCCAGGATGATGTAAAGATGTGCCGTAACAACTGCTCTGTATGTGGATGTCATATATCTGCACGATTGGCAATGTCTGCGGCTCTGTATTGCGTTACGAGAGACTCCGCGTCGCCTTATCATTATGCTTTTAGCTTCTAGGAGTTCGTCTTACCTGTTACTTTAATCCCAACCAGCGCATCCTTAACGATAAAATACTTTTCCGCCATTAGCACGCACATATAGTTCCGAGAATGCTATTGAAGCAAGTTCAATGTCTGTAAGCATGACGATCTTATTGACGTCAGTGACATACGCAGTTCTGAGAGGGACGTTCCGCAAGTTTTGGCAAAAGACAACCGCATCCGTGTTTGTGGCCCGTAGTTTCAGATATTGACGTACCACCTTATACGTATATAGGCGACATTTAAAGCTGCAGCCCACCTGTGAAACATTAAAAAGTCCCTGTTATTCCTCGTTTAACGGAACGAGCGCACTTTCACAAATATCGTCTGCTTATATTATTCGTGTATAGCGTGGCGAAGCTGTTGTCATTTCTGATTCATCCACCACGTGAGCATCCACCAACGTTCATTCCACGCATTCGTCGCCTCCACAATCCATGGCGCATGAACTCGTGGTCCATATTGCATGAGTCTCTATGGAGGTATATGCCTACATATATAGAGAGGCTGTTGCACAGTGTCACTGCCGTGTCTTTGTGAGATGTGTAGCGTATTGTGTGGCTTCAGGGACGTAGGTGTGTATTTACTGCAGTTCGATAACGGCGAGCAAACGAGGCAAGACGAACGAAGCACGCGAAAATCATTCTATGTTCATCGTTTCGTTTCACGAACGTACAGCTTCTTTCGTAAGTTTGAAAATCACTTCCCAAGTGAGAGCTATCGTCTGGCCCACTCTTGAGGCCATACCTAGCAGCACTGTGTTTGCGAAATTGAAGGCATAGAGGAGCACTATCTGTATAAAACTCATAATCAGAGTTAGTCTACTTATGTCAGTAGTGAAATGGTAATTCCAAAAGATGAAACTGAATTGAGACATCCTGTGCGTGATGACAAGAATTATTGCACTATTTAACAGTGACAATGCATCAAACTTGTAAACACAGAATCCTTTTAAATATTATCAATAAAGACATGATCTAAATACAACGTAAGGCTGTGAATTAATGAATATTTTGTTCCTGTTCTAATAATGTCCTGTTCCTGCTGTTTGTCCTCGTACTAATAATGAAGATATATATAGTCAGCGATGAAAACTTCACAAGCACCAAAAGTTCCTGAATAGGTGTTCCTGTATGTGTCCTGACGACAGGGTGCATGTGACGCAGCTGTGGTTTCGAACGACTTGGCTAATGCTGCACCTTCAGAAGGCGTGGCGACGAAGTGCAATAAGCTGCTTGCAGACATTTCTGCTTTTCCCGCATATAGGCGCAGGTGATACTGCGGAAGTTTGTTTACACACTGACGTAAGCTAACTAGCCCACTTTGGGCTATGCTATAGCCATCAGACCGAGCATTACCACGCCGTGGATCTTTATTATTATTATTATTATTATTATTATTATTGAAGTGATGTAATAGAAGAGGTTGGCGCCTTTAGGTAGCACCGGCTTCTACTCGTCGCTTGGCAAAGAAAAATATTGTCACAATGTTTCTTAGAAAATACGGCACATAAGTATCACAAAAACAGTCAGTCAGGCAATATCAGAAAGTGGTGTACATGAGTCCAGCGACCCACAGAAGGTAAACATGTATACAGTTGCATATGTAATCACGTGTGCTCCGCATTGTCCGAGAATACATAAAAGAAGTTCAGTTTCACAGACGCGTGCGCAGGCTGTAAGTACACACATAACATACTACATAAACTTTCGACAAATTAATGTGTCGCGTGATATCTTTCACTTTACGATCGCCAATCGGTGGAATGAACCTCAGTTGTCGCGCCCGGGCGAACGCCAGCTAAAACTTTCGGCCGTGTCAAACGTTTAATTGAAGTCGTTATTGTGAATGCCTAATGAAGCTTCGCCCTTATGAGTGTCGTAAAGCCCGTTTCTTTTTTCTTTTCTATTGCAACTGCTAGCTACAGGTATCTATATAAAAATTCGGGCATTTATTCATACTTGAGATAACAGTAGTTACTAGTGAACGTTAACGAATTGCCTGTATTTTATAAAATGGTTTAAAGTGAGCTATTTCGCCTTATGGCAACAGGTGCGATTAACGCGTGACAAAGAAAAATTAAAACACGGCAAAGGGGTTTCGTTAGAGGAAAGCCAAGGCACAGTTGGCTTTCGTAGCAAAAGCCAGAATACTGCAGAAACTCGCTATCATTAACATTTTTCTTGAATTCACTCCTTGCTAATGCACTTCTTTCTTTTAATATTTCCCTTTCTCGTTTTTATTCTTGATCTCAACAATATAATTGCAATGTCTCACTCGTTTAACTGAAAGAACGACAAATATCGTGATGACCCGGTGCAATAACCGTCTCGTTGGATGTGGTGGGGCAGTGTGCTTAGCTAAATTTCCGGAGCAATAATAAAATACGTCTGTGAACAGTACTACGCGAAAGGCATTCTATATAGACATATATAGTGGTAATGCGAACTGATAATAGAACTTGCGAGTTTCGCTTGGATTCGTGCGTTGGCAAATTCTCTTGGCAACGGCATGCGTTGCCAAGTATAGCATTGACTTGAACCGTTTCTTCGGTGTCTTCCTTGGAAATTCCAACGCGCTGACGCACCTGAAAGTGCGTTTAATTGTTCTACCACGAACGTTTACACGAAACGGTAAAATGTAAATTGACTGCGTATTTGCGTGCTTTACTGCAAATGACGTGGAAGCACGTATGAGCGTGGTGCTGCTACGTCAATACACGGCATGCAAGAAAAAAAAAATTATCTTTACATTGGCGTCGTGCAGTGGGCACACTGTTTTTACATCCTTGCATTCGAATAAGGTTCTGTGCGGATAGAAATTGTTGACTCGACATCGACATCGACACATCTGACTTGAACCAAAGGCAATTACAAACACTGCACACTGAACCGAAGTCATCATTTAGGAAATAATTTTGAAAATGCTTACGAACGAGCGGCTACGTTGACCTGGGGCCGAATTCACAAAGCTTTACGTTCGTAAGTGCTCCTAGAAATTGGCTGACCGCTTTCGGTAATATGTGTCGCGCATCAGGATTGGTTGGAATTCCCTCTTACGAATAATTCTGGCGTAAGAACGTTTTGTAAATACTGGCCCTGATTGTTGTCGTGGAGAGCACTGCGCGTAAGCTTCCCTTGTTCGACCAACCTCGATTATTCCTATGAACGTTTATTCCACTAACACCGTGGCTGCTTCAGCATCTGTTAAGTGCTTGTATGTTTCTTTTTGTTTTGTTGCCGATGCTTTATTCATGTCTTGCGTCAAGAACTATACTGTATGTACAGGCCGGTATATATGCTGTAGTTGAGCGCTCTGGAGTGATTGTCGCAATCATGGCTTCTTTACCATTCACAAAAAAAAAAATTCCGGACGCCGATGCCCGGAACTTCAAGTGTATTTACCTAATTACATGGGTGGGAGAGGACACAGGGGAAAAAAAAGCAGCATAAGCAGCTTGACGAGCTCATAGGCCTCCGCCGGTTCGAACCCTCAACCGCTTGCCAAGCGTACGGAACGCCATACAAAAGGTGACCCACCTCAATGTCTCGCTTCTCCTACGGAAGGGCGCATGTCCACAACTGACGTCATCTGTGGCTAGCGCACCTTCGCTGGCCAGTTCTTTCCAAGATAAGTGCTCGAAGTCCTCATAGAGACGTAAACTTCCTGCGGTAATATGATGCGTAATTAGATGCGTGCCCATAACAGCTCGAAATGCGCAATAAAAGTGCCGGTAGCGGCCTGGCATGCGCGACAATCTGCGCATGCGCACTACCGGCCCGCAATTGTTTTCGCGCGCTCAAGCCAACTACGCAAGCCGCTTACTAAAGCTATACTCGTTGCATTCGTAATTTACAGCCCTTTGTTCCGCCTGTCGTTACGTGCCTCAGCGCGCACAAAGAAGCGTAAAAAAAGGTTTCTTTGTCTCAGATGGCTTTAAGTTAGTTGCTTGTACGTAATTGCACACACATAAATGTGTTGGCCGTATCGCCCTGGGAGCGCCATACAATTCCTCAAGTTTTATCGCAGACTGCTTTCCTGTGCAAGTTCCCCTGGCGCGAACCAAGAAAGTGTGGCTTTTAACTCTGCATCATGTACCACTTTGCTTTTTATGAGCATGGTTTCTTATCTAGCAATCAGCTGCAAGGTTACCGAATTTTAATTGTATTGATAGTAAGGATATTCGTGGATGATTAAAGAAAAGTGTCCAAATGTATTTGGTTTTCTAATTTGTCTTTCATTCCCGTGATAGGCAATTTCGAGAAGAAAGAAAATTGCACTGCCTTCACGCTATACTGTCAGCACTGCCGGCTTAGAACGACAGTGGCGGCCCCTATAGCATTGTCTGGCACTCCGGAGTGACAGAGCGAGAAACAAATGTGCAGCAGCTGACAGCCAGGCAGAAATAGTAACTCGAACGCATAGCGACATTTCATTCTTATCAGATCATAACGGTGCTCGCGGAGAATGCAGAACATACGACATTTTTTTTCTTTTTATTTTATTTTATTTTCCCACCTGCGGCGAAACCGAACGCTTTGTTTTCGGCTAGAGAAATTCTGTAAACTCACAGTTCATACGGAGGTTACTGACCTTTCATGACTTATCGTATAGCTGCCATCAGCGCAGCACCGCCAGCCAAAGCCACGGAGAACGATCAATGAACTCCGGTGACGGCTTTGTGCGTATCAAATAACCGAGTGTCGCGTGACGCAGCAGAAGTGAAATCGGTAAAGAACGTTCAATCAAAACGACCGTTAATTTCCGCGAAATGTATACTCATTAGGATAAAAGATGAAATGAAATAAGGTAGTTTGACACCTGTTGTTATGGCCGTTGACTCAGCATTTCTATTGCTGACCTCCCAGAGTTGCTATTTAAATGTCGCTCTATAGTGAGCCGCTTGTTTACCTTTCGGTCGCAGTAACATGCAATCTTTGGACAGGAAATTAGAAATAAGGTGTCCTTTTTTGTTTTCTCTTTGCCTCAGCGTTGTGAGCTAATTGTGTTGAGTGATTATAATGGTGTAGGACAAACCACGTTACCTCGTACACAGCGCAATGGACGCAACTTCTACTGCCCTCCTTAACATGTCAATATTGTCTTGGTCCGTATCAGTTTGTCAATAACGTCGATAACACAGAAACGTGTGTACGTGTGTGCCCGTGTGCGCGTGCTTGCGTGTTTTCGTGTGGATATTGTTGTAACAAAGCCTAATTTTAGAAAAAACGAAAAGACATCTTTCTCTATCTGAACGTCTCATAACAGTTGTGAGGTTTAAAAAAACCTAATTGCCGTACGATGTACAACATACCTTCAAAACAGCTTGTCTCGTTCACTTAACCTATTGGCTGTCATGCTTCGTGCTTCGTGAACAGCGTATATATATAAACGCTTCTGTACTTAGATTTAGGGGCATGTTAGAGAACCGCAGGTGCTCAAAGTCAATGTCCCCCACTGTGGCGTGCCTCATACTCAGATCGTGGTTTCAGCATGTAACAACAAACCCAGAATGTAATTTTTCATTTAAGGGTGGATAATTGGACGTTGCTTTATAATGCGTGTAGAAATGATGCTTTCGTTCATAAAGTATTCTACGGTTTTGTCTTTCTTTAACGCATTTTTCATTAACCACTATACGTGGTAAACCATGTGGTCACGCTATTTTTGTTATGTTGAAGAAAAAAAAAATGCCAATACGGAAAGCAGTGCAAAAACATGATTCACGATTTTTGCTGACTTACTTATCATTTGTACCTGGAGTGCCATATGCAGCCTCATAGAATAAGTCATATATTTGAAAATTATCAATTTAGTGAGTATTCTCACCGCTCGGGAGATTCGGTGCAGAAGTGTGGTCTATGGACTACTTTCAGCATGTCATGTTAATCAGCAAGATGTTGCATTTGATGGCCTGATGTGAACAGTTGGCAGCAAGCAGACCCACGGAGCATTCAAGTGTTACAGAAGAAGAAACTACGTTCGCAGCGCTACTAAATTGCACTTTTAGCTGACAGGCTCTAAGTATATGTACAAGCAAAACAGAAAAATTTGACGAACGCAAGGAGTGATGACGTATGTCGCTGTCAGTCGCACCCACGTTTCCGCTATGGAGAACGTCACAACGGCTCCATGCATATCCAAGCTTCGCTCTTGAGATCGCGGCTGAAGGCATGCTGACGCACATGCTATATAGAGCAGTGTGCGAATGCAAACAGACTGCGTCATCGCATTTCGCGTTGACGATACTTATATGTTTTACGTGTGCAGCGGTCAGTGTTTTTAACTGCATAGAGAGAGAGAGAGAGAGAGAGAGATGCGAAAGAAACTATAAAGGCTGGGAGGTTAACCAGAAGGGCAAATCAGGTTTGCTACCCTACACTGGGAAACGGAGTGTGAGAAGTATAAATAAGAAGACAAGAAAGTAACGACAGACAGAGAGTACAGACAGGCGATCACCGCCGGTCACTAATGCCGCGCACTATATGACATCAACGAATCACGGGAAGAACTATGAATGCCAGTCCTGGCTACAACCCTTCGTACATACAGATCCGTCGTCTTTGAAGACTGTATAGCAGTTCCTTCGTCGCTCTCATGCATGCTATACGATGGCTTATCAGGTCGGCATTAAAAAAAAAAATTGTTTGCTCCGGCAATGGTTTGTGATCAACGCGAGCTAGCGCAGTCGCAAGCGATCGTCTCTGTAAGCGAGAATGCATAGTTCAGTAAAGCACTTGGCATCGTTGTTTGCTTAGTTAGTCCGAACATTTATTTGCGAACCGGCAGCAAAGTATATACTTCACGTTTCTGCATAACCTCGCTTTTCCAATGGTGAGGCGCGCATGCGACAGCAGATTATATTTTTCCGGGAAGGATGCAGTCAAAGTTGTCATTTGCTTTATAGGACGATGCGTACTAAAGAATGTGATCGTGTTGCGAAACTTGAGCATAAAACAAGGCGGGCGTAAGTGCAAAATCTCCTTTTAATGTACTTTGAATAAAAACGCAGGTTGCTTTGTCCCTATACCTGTACATGAAGGGCGGTATGTCAATAAAGTATTGGTAAGTTTGCGCTATATGATTGTAGGTATCGCTTGTAGCCCGCTTTTTTGCGCGCTATCCTTGCGCGCTATTGTGATGGATAAGCAACCTGACCGAGATTTTGTCAGTGTATGGCGCAATCCTGTAATCCTGTCCTTAGGCGGTACGCTGCCCAGTCGGAGAATTGCTATACATGAACATGCGCATGACTCGACTGCGCATGTGTGTAGCTAGCTGTCGCATGGCTCATGCTGCCTACTGAAATGAGAGCGGAATCCAATCTGCTCTATTGTCCTCTATATAATCGACTGTCGGGCTTATGTGCGCATGTCAGCAGAGGTTGAAATTGCGATGGATTAGCTGTCAGACGGGGATGTGGGAATGCTTTCTTGTTTTCACTTAGCTGTAATTGGCCGTGTCATGCGCGCATTTTCGCGTAAAAGTTTAGACGAATATATCCGGTCTTTTTCTGACTGGCGTGCTATAACTATTTCATGTTGACAAACAATACATCGTCATTCATCAGAGACGCACCTTCCTGCTGAGTTTGGCGGGTTTTGTTGATTTTGAAGGGGCAAAAAAAAAAAAGGAAGATAGTAACCGAGTTATAATGACAGAATATCCGTATATAAGTCTATCATTGTTTGCTGTGGGCCAATATATGACTTTGTTGCGCCGAAAATTGCCACCGATACTCCCGCGGCCGCTCCTCACTATGAATCACCTGCGACAAAACGAGCGAGTTGACTTAATCCCCACGTGACTTCTCTCTCTCTCTGCCGCTCTCTGTGAATCGGCCACTTCTGACGTCACGTCAGAGGCACCATATTGCAGGACAGGTGCCGCCACTCCTATTTTCCATTTACGCCTTCGCTGCGAATGCCGAATTCGTGATTACAGAAACCTAAACTTTCAATATATATAGCTCGACATAATATTTAATTTTAGCGTCCCTTTCACCGCACCCGGACGAAACAAAGTAATTTTGTCTTTGGTGAAAGGCGCTGAATGAGGACATCAAGCATCGATGAACGACATATTACGACCATGCATGCCAAGGCGGATGGATGCAGGGGCACACTGCGCCATCTATAACGTTAAACTGAACATCACATCGAACTTCGTGTATCACGTGGAACGCGTATGCGTTTACCAGTACAGCAGCAAACTCATTTCAAGCATCTGACAATGCCTGTGGCCGACTGCTGGAATTTGAGAGCGCTAGAGTTATTATAAGCCTACTGACGTGCTTGTTTTAAAGGTTTCCTTCATCATTCCTAAATATGTGGCTACTGCCTTAGCCTGCCCGTTTGATGACGTCAAAAATATGATTGACGTAATGAGGTAATCTACATGGGCGTCATCAGCTCATGCTCATTCCAAGAGCATTCATCCAACTCGTTTCCAGTGTGTGAGGCGCCGGAGTGCATTCGATCATCTCGTTTGTAATGTGAGAGGCATTGCTTAGAAACCTGCACTTAAAATTTCAAAGTGTGCATTACCGAGTACAAGTGCGTGTGGGGAGCCCTTACAGATTACCCTTCTACGCCATTTAGTTTCCTCTCCGACAAACCTCATAAACGTAATGAGGAAATTCGCAGTTTATAGAGCGCACCTGGATCGCGTATAGACTGTACGTGGCACCTGTGATGACGGAAAACAAAACGCCGCCGCGCTACAGCTGCAAATTTAATCGCGGGTTTCCCATTAGGGAGCTTTTAAGTTGTCTATATAACCGCTTCGACTTACAGGCAGACCTCAAGCGTTCTGACGCGGGACGATATATCTCGCCGGCTCAGCCTCCTTAGTGAGTGGGTTCTTTGGCAAGGACGTATGCTTATACACCCTGAACGCAGAGTAATCGAAAGGCGCAAATGGATTTCAGAAAGGCTGGGCATCGTATCTTTTCTTCGAGGACTCTCTTCTCTCTCTCGCTCGTCATTAACTGCTTTTCCAACACCGGCTTGAGTTTTTTTACGAACGTGGGTGGAGCGGAACGCGATCCTTATCAGTATTCCTATCTTCTTTCTTTCTTCTTAATTTTTTTTGTTTTTTTTTTCAGCGCAGGTAGTACGCTTAATAAAAGCAGTGGCGTTGTTCCGGAGAACCACAAGAATGCACCACGTTACGCGCATAAATGCTTGCGCAGAAAAGGAGGTTGACATTAATGGCGTTTGTTAAGGATAAAACGAGTGTGTCTGAGAGTAAGATAGTGAGTCAGTCTATCGACGAATAAATAAAATCGCTTCAGCCAACTACGTCTCAAGGAAAGAATGACGTACACGGCGTGTTGGACGCCGTGATTTCAGTCGGTAAGATTTGAGATTTAGGCTGCGAGAACTGGTTTTTTAAAGCAAATTCGCGGGCTTGGTGGCGATTGGAAGTGCTGTTGAGGAAGTGTGAACAGTTGCCCCGTTGAGATAACAAACGAAGTGGCCACTTTAAAATGTGATTGTAGTGCAAAATAGTTTGCGACGGCAGAAATGCTTTAAAATGGACGCCTTATATTTTTGTCTTAAATGTGCGGATTCACTGGAATAACTTAGTCGTTTATTATTCGTTGTGAGTACGCATACAGCTGTTCCATAAATGTAACTGTATTTAGTGATGATTCAGAATTTGGCGCTTTGTGTTTGTTAAATGACGTTGTGGTACGCAAAACACGCTTGTTTTTGTTTTATTTTTGCAATTTTGTCTAGAAGTTTTGTTTCTCCGTCTTTCACTGGCATTTGCAGATTGCAAATGAATGCGGGTCAAATTCATTGTCGGAAATAAGAGATGCTCTCATGAGCATGATTTCTTGTTGCAACCAAGTAACAGGAAAACTTTGGTACACTTGCCATAAAGTTGCCTGATGTTCTGTTTTAATTAAGAGTTTCAATGAGGTTCGCCTACATAGATTCGATTTTATGTCATGTTCACGTTAAGTTGACAAATGTTTTGTTTTGCGTTTGACCAACACGATGACCTAAGACAGCATAAATGCATCGTGTGGTGCAACTTTCGGGAGTTTAAAATGGATATATACAAAACCCTCTTTGGCTCACTTTATTAGTGATGCACTCTGGTCGACTTATTAAACATGAAATCATAATTGGCACCGATATATACGATGCTTTGAAAACAAGGCTTTGTATTCTCAAATCAGTCAGTCTCCTTGTTTGTTAGTTTCTCAGCAGCCAGTCAGCTTGTTTTGTTCTTTTCTTCATAGATCAGGAATATTGTTAGGAATTTATTGTTGAGCTTTTCTTGTTCTAAATGACGAATATAATCGTGCACGTTTTGACACATTCACCGCAGCAGAAAAAAAACGTTTATTTACAGCGAAAAGCAGTCAAGCACGCTTGAATCTGCCTACGTCAGCGATGTTCAGTTGTAGAAGGTCATAGAGCGAGAGAAAGTATACGGTGTGTGACAATAAGGACAGGAAGGTGTATGCAAATGAAAGAACACTTTATCTATACAGGCATATTTCCTATGCACCTTCGTGTCCAAACCCGTGTTACATAAAGGGCAAAGTGAGATTCGGGTGACCTCCAAGTAATTCAAATACCGATTAGGTTTTCTTAAGGCGAATGTCTATATACCGCTAAGAAAGAACAAAATAAGCAGTTCCCAGAAAAGAAAAGAAGAAAAAAACATTTTAATGTGGCACGTTTTGTCCTTCAGTTTCAGATATCCCTCGATAAGAGAACACGGGACGTATTCTGAAACGTTCCACTTCGGCGATATTTCTTTTTCGCTTTCAGGCGCGCGACGATTGGCTGTTTTAGCAAAATTGTATGAGCTGATTGGCTGGTTACGCCCGACGTCATTCAATTTTGCTCAACCAGCCAATCAGCGCGCGCCTGAAAGTGAAACAGAAATATCGCCGAAGTGGAACGTTTCAGAATACGGCCCCACAACGCGAACAAGCGTGGTGTCTGCGGTATACGTACGCAGTCTGGGAGAACCGAAAAGTTGGAGGAATCTTGAAATAATATCGAAGAAGCAAGCAAAAAAAATTAATCAATACAATGCAGGATCGTGGTTTTGAATCTCCTCCGCCGCGGCATGGATGGAGAAGTTAATATTTCGCCAGTAATAGGGCACGCAGACCTCCCGTCGAGTCCTCATCAGTTCGACCGTTTTTCACGAACGCTTGGTGCTATTTTCTTTCTTTCTTTTTCTCTTTCTTCTCTCTCTCTTTCTTTTTTGCATTTAACGCTCGCCGCACATAGTCCCCGGCAAGAGTCGCGTCAGAAACCTCGGCTCGCAGCGTCACAAGCCGATGCGGTGCGCCTTCTCGCACCCTTTTCTTTTCGCACGTCCCACATAACCCTTTCCCATCCACCGTCACCTCCAGCCACAGCTCCCCCTGCACTCAGAAGTGCGCTGGGCGTTTTCAAGTGACTCATTACGGGTGCTCTATACTAATACGCAAAAAGACAAACGCCTATATCGCCCGCTGCCGCCCTCCCCGATCCGTACAGCGCGGTAGAGAACTTCGCTGCCGCCGCTAGTATATACCGCAGCCACTTGAGAACACCTTCGCTCTTTATTGGGCGGGATTTATATGCCCGCTCGGCGCGCCACGATGGCTCAGGGAACTGGGAACGCGTTAGGAGCTCGGATGCCGTAAATCACGGGCTTTGACTTAAACCCTTCTCGCACCCCTCCCCCCCGCAAACGCCCCCTTCAAACAGCTTCTCTGAGCCCTGTTTCACGGTGACCTTGAAATTCCTGGCCCGGCTCCGCCGTCTCTCCGAGTGTTCTGTGAGCTCTATAACGCTACGTAAATACACAGACATCGCGCACTACACTCCGCGGGCCACACCACATGCCGAGAAACAACCCCGAACGCTTTTGTCCCGTGACGCTGTTTTTTTATGTTTTTTTTTTTTTTTTTTGGGGGGGGGGGGGGGGGATGAAGCGCTGCTTGTGGTGCGTGCGCGTACGCACTTACGTTTGTGTGCGTGCGTACGTGCGTACATGCGAACGAGCTAGAGACGCTCCGATCGCAGCGGTCGCACTACACGCTTCGCAGAGTCGCGGCTACAACCAACGAAAATCTATTGTCCTTTAGCTTGTACGTATGTACTATAGGTGCATCGCTGATATCCTCGCCATTTGCGGCGATCTCAATTGGGGCACACAGTCGAAGCCAATGCTATATACGCAGACGCGACGCGGAACAGGTTTTTCGGCCCCAAACTGTGTACAGTCGACATGTAAGCGAGGGATTGAGTTAATTTTTTCTTCTCCTTCTTTTTATGATAACTGCGCGTTCCGGGCGTTTTGTTTGATGCACTGAAAGGCTAGCTGGGTGTGTGGTGCCCCCTCGCGTTCCTGTTGGTTCGAGGTGCGGCAAACAGATCGGCCGCTCCCTGCACACTGTGTACTTATACACATGCGCGCACTGTTCAGCGCAGCTTTCTTGACAGGTAAATCTCTTTCTTTCTTTTTTTTTACGCCTGGCTCCGATGTTCTTTTATGTAGTACAAGCTGCGACAAGTAGAACGTGTGATTTAAGTTTGATTTGCGACTCGAATTCTACATCTATAAAGTGTCACCCCCCGCCCTACTGGCCCTCTCGAGCTACTCTCCTATTGTGGCTTCACCTCACCTCGCGCAAGGCGTCATAGCTCGTGGCGCTGATTGTGCGGCGTTTCTATTTTTGGCGCTGTTTCGGTCGCGCCCCCGCAGTCTCGTTTAATTTGTCCCCATTCGAGGTTTAAAAATGTCCCATTGTTGTGTCGAACGTATCGGACGTTGTCGCGGGCTGTATTTACGGCTCGGGATAAGCCAGACTACGGCGCGCACAGTCGGAGACGAAGCGATCCTAAATTTTATATCCCCGCCATGTGTCGCACGTGTATACCGTGTATGAGTATACGAGCACGTGCTGAAAAAGGAAAGGAAGAAGAATGGAAATGCGTTGAAGGCATATTCTCTTTGCGTTGCGTTTCCTTTATTGAGTCGACCCTGGAGCAGGAATATTTTGTTCTTGTTAGCTCACCAATATTATTTTCACGCAAATGCAATATGCAGTTGAATCTCGTTGATACGATTCTGCATAATACGTTTTTTGTTATATACGTTTTTTCTTACATATATACGATTATTTTCGGATAGTACGATTGTCGGATGATACGTTTTAGTTTCCGCTTCCCTGTAAAGATCGTATCAACGAGATTCCACTGTATACCGCCATTTCGCCTTGGTTTCCATGGAACGACAACTGAAAAGCGGCGAAACACAATTCAGTTGCGATGTCAAAAAGAAAAGAAGGAAAGATGGCAGCTACCTCTCAGGTGAAAAATAATCACGTTCGTAGTTTCGAACAAGCTGCTGGACACTCAGAGCTGTAACTAGCCCAGTATACCGGGAATTATGGCTGTGTACGTTTAACTGGAGTGTTAGGTACAATAAACATTCCCAACGATGCCCAAGAGTGATGGGAGTCAGGAATGCCATTTTCGAGCTAGCCAGAGTTCGCGCACAGACTTAACAATGTATGCAGTACGGAAAATCGAACGCTATTTCCATGTGCCATGTTATTACTTCCCTTAGCTCTGCATCTCGCTTCAGTCTCTCACGCAGAGCAGCTTGCACATGCAATCGTCTCGTTTTCTTCTTTTTTTTTTTTTGTATCTCTGTGTACAAGGGCGAACCATGTTTTCTTCTGTTTTCTGTCCAATGTGTGACTACATGCCACCGACATTGCTGAACCATAATATAACCTCGGTGATCACTCGCGTCTAACTCATGCACGATGCACTGAATGGCTACCTCGTGAGGAATTTCAGTTCTTAGCACTCGCACGTCGTCTTTTACCTGAAGCTTCTTTAACCTTTATTCTTGGAATTACTCATGAGAACGTTTTATTATAGCCTATGATCACGGGATAGCCTGACACCTATGGCATCGTGTTCCCTAAAGGATGTATTTATCACTGGAGAGACGAACAAGAAAGCAAGACACAACCGAGGACACGGGCGATAGCATCCAACTTTTTTATTCAGGACATACAACGCAGTCATGAAGGCTTTTCCATCGGGACGTGGGGACATGTTCTCCCTATAGAATGTGTTACGAGGCGGTATGACGTACACGCATGCAACCGCTGTCCCTATTAATGGATTTGAGCAGGGGCTTATGTTGACTTACCACAGTCGAGGTTATACTATGGCGATGTTGACTGGCGGATCTACATATACAGTTTTCCTCTTATTTGGACACCGGTGTAGCTTCCACTGTGTTCTTAAGTTGTCGCTGACCATATACAGGTTCCTTTCTCATCGTGATGTCCTTAATCGGCATGAGATGTAATCGATATTTTTTCTTTTCCTGTTGTCAGCGCGTGTCTCTCATTCTCTGCCTACCTTTATCGTCGTCATCACTCTCTGTCGGTTTTGTGTCAAATATGTACACAAAATGAAGTAAAGGTATCCTTGTGACGCATTCCGTGGCAGCGTCAAGCGTCACGTTTCACCAAGAAACAGACCCGGTTCGGTGCGTTCCCAGATCGTAATTATCTTCCTCACGTACACATTCCATTTTGTTGTCAACACGATGATGATAAAGATGGTGATAGCGATTATATAAGAAACCTAGCTACTACGGCGATGGCTACGACCTGCGAGCTTACGCGTATACGCCCATATCAAACAGCTTCGAATTCTGTCGTATTGAATCTGCAGCGGTTTCCTACCATTAGGTTAATGGAAGGCGCGTCAGCAGTCATACAGCTCACGTAACAGTTGTGTAGAACGCTTGAAAGGTGTTCTCAGAATATTTCAGTATCACATTTCGGTGAATGAAAGTTTATGCTTTTTTCGTCCTTTCTTCTTGCTTTGCTTTAAAAAAAAAGTGTCGTATTTGCGTGGAAAGTGAGCGTTCCGCTTTGCGCGTTGCAGTCAACAGCATCAAACCATCCAGTAAAGATGGGTCGCCAAGCCGTGCCCGGGAAGTTATCCAAACGCTCTTGACAAGCGTGAGAAAGGGTGTAGTTTCGTGCCAAGCCTGTGATTCGATCAGCTGCCTGGCATCGTACTTTACTCGTGTTTATTTTTGGGCCTACAGAATTACGCCGACCCCGTGAGGGCGGCTGTATGCATCTATAAGGGCCTTAGCATCTTCGTTCCCGCCATTACTTGCTTCTATACGTACCACGAAACGTGAACAGCCATGCGAGTAAGATGCATACCGCACCGTGTGCGTGCTCTTTGTTGTTCGTTGAGTCACGAGTGCGTACGCTTCGATAGTAACGGCGCCTATTGAGAATCAATATGTGGCCGCAACGTTCGCGTATGGTTCGAACTCACGACCCTTATCCGGCTTGGTTGTTAATCCCGACGAAAGCAGGACGCGAGCGTCTGTGCAGCCGCGACGTGCAACCGTATATTGTATGCTACATGCTCGCACAGTGGCGCGCATGACTGCGCGGCCAACACCGCGAGCGTTTACGCTATACCGAATCGACGCATGCGAAAACACTTAATCCTCCATCCCTACCACCCTCTCCTCGCCTTCTTTCATCCCACTGCCATTTTGTTCTCGAGGCACCAACGTTCACACCAGCAACAGTTGCAGGGACGCATGGAGCATCGAACCTCTCTCTCCACCTCCCGCGCGAGGAATTATTCTGCGCGGCCCGAGATTGTAGCGAAAGATTAACAGCGAAACATAACAGAGGCAAGCCGAGATTTCCTAAGCCCACCCCATTCCAATTGCGCGGTAAATACGCGGCTCTTTCTCGTCTTTAACAAAAAAAAAAAGAAAAAAAAAAGAAGAAGACGACGACCCTCCTCTCCCTTTATCTTTTTTATGAACCAGCCCGCGCGTGTATATTCAGGCCCCCATCTTACTTCGGTGGCTAATCTCGTCTATCGATTGCGAACCGCAGATCTATATACAAACACACATGCCGATCTATATACTTCTTTACGACTCCTCTTATTGCCGCTACCTTGCGGGTGCGTATACGCTGTATATAACTACCCTCTCTCTCTTCATACTCGAGGTTTCTCGAAAGCCTCTTCTTTCTCACTCTTCGTAGCCCGAAGCGGTTTCCAGGAGCCGCTTTTCCCTTTCCCTTTTACCCTCTCACCCCGCTTTCAAGAGCCGTATAATCGCGAGCGGCACAGCGTACGTATAAATCCCGTGCGCGGGAGAGAAGGAACTATATAGCGAGCTATCGGCTACGCTGATCGCGGGCGCATTTGACGTCGTCGTCGTTGTGTAACCCGCGCCAACTGCCGCCGTCCGACGATAGCGCGACGGCGGGAAAGGAGGAAGGATGGTTTACCCTCGCACAAAAGGATAAATGGCCACCGGGGCCGCTAATGTGACTCTTTGTAAGGTAATCACGGACCGCGACACGTTAAGGGCGCCGAGATCGGCCCGCGTGGTGCGGCAGCAGAGCTACCTTGCGGGCCGGTATGTAGTATAAGTGTATACTGTACAGGCTGTCTTATATGCCCTCGCGAAGAGTGCATGGTTCTCGGTGCGCGCGCGGATCTTATAGCGGTGAAGACGCGAACGCACGCACTCACACGCGCGGCCACTTTGTCGATGCCGTGTCGATGGCGCGCCAGCTACGCGCTGCTCTTTATATTTCGTCCGCAAACGAGCGATAAAGCACGCATTACAATCGTTATGCGGTCGGGTGCGAGGATAACTGGAACGACTTCGTCTTTCTTTCTTTTTTTTTTCTTTGCGGTTTCCTCGGTTCATTATTGTTACTGCTCTTTTCTCGGGCGCTTGTGCGTGCGTTGTCGACGTCGTAGAGTCGTTGGCGCGTCGTTTGGCGCTCCACGTTGGGTTGTACGGCGCGAGTGCCGTGAGATACGCTGCACCACCGGGTGACCTCGCACTTTATTTTTTTTTGTCTCTCTCTCATACACGGCGTCGTCTTTAGCAGCTTGGTCACGTGCCTCGTATACGACGACGCACGTATTGTACGAATAACCTGACCCCTGCGCTGCGCGGCAGGCGGAAATGGAAAACTTTATTTTACGTTCGTAATGGGTGTCTCGGATCTCCTACGCGGCACTTTAATTACCGGTGACGATGGCGGCATAAAAGACTGGTTTTCTTCTTTTAATCCACCACGAAGAAAAATGCGTCCGTTTTTTTTTTTTTTTTTTTTTTTTTGGGCTGTGGTGACAAAACGTGGGAGACCATGCTTGCTAATAATTATATTCTGGGGTTTTGGGCACCGAAACCACGGTCTGATTATGAGGCACGCCGCGTAGTGGGGGACTCTGGATTAAATTTCACCACCTGCGGCTCTTTACGGCGCCACCTATAGCTGAGTACTCGAGCATTTTAGAATTTCGCCCCACACCGAAATGCGACTGCTCCGGCTGGGATCGAACCTCCGAGCTTGAGCTCAGAAGCACAACGCCATAGTCACTGGGCTACCGCGACGAGGGACCATGCATGCTTGCTTAGCCTTCGGGCTTCCTCTACGTATACATATACGAGAAGACGATCCGTATACGGCTGAACGCGGAGCGCTACTCGGAATCTGCTCGTAAGCGCTTAAGGCGATTTCTATTCTTGCGGTTGATGCAGCTGTTTTGCGCTTCTATCTGCATTTATATCCTATACCCGTATTATAGACGTGGTTTCTGCGGTGTACCGCCCGTGAACGTGTCCGGAATACAGTTTTCCCACGCTGCGGGACATGTTACGGCATACGCTGAGAATGCAGTCAAGTTGAGTTAAGTGGTATTGGTTACTGTGATATATATATATATATTGTGCGTGTGATAGAGAGCGGTGTCGGTGTGCGCCACAAGCCATGAAGCCGTGTGACTCACCACGGTGATTCCCGTACCGAGATTTGTATATACACGCTAAATAAACTCACGCAGATAACATCAATTTGGAGCTCGGCGAGCATAACGACGTCTTTCATGGCTTCTGTGTTGTTTCGTGATGTGTAACTCACTCACTCACTCACTCACTCACTCACTCACTCACTCACTCACTCACTCACTCACTCACTCACTCACTCACTCACTCACTCACTCACTCACTCACTCACTCAATCAATCAATCAATCAATCAATCAATCAATCAATCAATCAATCAATCGTGCAAGTAAGCAGGAGGCATGTGAAGTTTACACACGCAGGAAGTAAGCTGACTAAGCCATTGTCATCCATTCTTTCTTCTCAGTGACAAAATAGACGGCTTCGAGCAAAACCTCAAAAACGTTTGCATGCTCTGCAGATGTGTACAAACATATGATTGTCAGTAAAACTGTATACAGACTAATAAAGTTTCTTCATCATCATATGCGTATTTTCACTCTCATGTTAAAGGATATCCCTAGCTGCGGGCTTGCAGCAGCATTAATCGCCGATAACAGACAGAGCAACAACGCGTTTGTGCAAGAGCAGCGACTTCCAGCTCACAAAGCCGTCGCCAAGCTGTTAACTGTATAGTTTGGGCAATCCCACATGGGTAGCTGCTTGCTTCTTCTTTTTTTTTTTTTTTTTTTGGTTGCGATGTACCCACTGGGCATTACGACACCGAAAACAAGTCTTACGTGAGCATGCCAGTCGCTGAAGAAATCCGAAGCGGCGAACCGTAAAGTTTCCAAGAAATGCTTCCTATTTTAAGATCACCGCATGCAGAACATCACGTTGATTGTTCTGATGGGCGCGATTAGTCATATGCGCTTCCGGTGTTGCTATTAGGATATGGATCATGTCGTACGTATGGATGCAAGTGCAGGCTTAACTAAAGTCATTACACATCACCCTTTGTTTATCCTCTTTCACAACCCGCGCTTACTGATAATAAGAACATTCCCGGTGCAGTGATCTTGTTTTCCACAAGTACGTGCGCCAGTGTTCCGACTTACCTGGCTATGGTAATACACATCAAAAAGAGCTTGGTAATGTGTTGCTCGCAAATCGCAGTCTACAAGGAATATCGGGCGGCGCGTCATCGTAAAAGGCTATAGACGTCATGAGATTCCGCTGTTGCAGCGACGTCCGGTGTGACCTGTACCGGCTTTCTTTGTGAAGCCGGTCGTTAGACTGAACAAGCTCCATATCTTTCACTTTTATTCCGCATTTCTTGAAGTTAGCTTTGATAGTGATAGAGATAGCTCGCAAAGTGACTGTAAAGAGTAGCACTAAATGATTTCTGACTGGCGAAGGTATTCATGCGAAACGATATTTTGATTCATTTAGCGAACAAGGCTGTTTGATTTGGAGATAAAAGGAGAGATCAACTTTATTTGCAAAACGAAGGGAAAATATTATTCTTGCTTGGATTCCGTGCTCAAATCTCAGCGCCGATATGTCGAAATATTTTCTTGTATAGTTGGGCGTCTTGGTGCAGGTCAAGCCCTCGAAATTCGCCAGGTTGACCATTCAGTTCATTTAAATGTATTGTAGTCCTTCCTTCCTATAGTGAACGATGCTAGACCCGAGACGTTTGATATCCAATCTATGACGTCATGCCGAGTTGGCGCTGGAACTAATTTTGGGTAGCGTCGCCGCCTGTCTTCGATTATTGCCTATTTTCCAGCTTGTCAAGCCTTCCCACCACGTTGAGAAGAGCTGTTTCGTTATTGCAGAAGAGTAATTTTAGTTATAAAGCTTGCGTTATTCTTTTTTCTTTAGTGTTCGCCGAAGGGTAACTTCTCCAGTATTCGTTGTGTCCGCCACATGCGTCACTATCATTTTAATTGTCGATATATGGTCAACATTAAAGAAAAGCCTGTTTCTTAATTCCCACCCCAAATTCATCACTGCCTTTGAGGTACTCGTGATCATTATCATCATCACCGTCTTCATAATTATCACCACCACCACCACTTTCATCATCATCATCATCATCATCATCATAAGCATAAGTGTATGCACAACATTCTCCACGCCTCTCTATAGGCGCGAGCCCGCTTGCAGGTGTGCCCGAAACAGAGCTTCTACGAAGCTCCACTATACGATGACGAACAGCGCGCGCTCATTGTGCCAACAAAACCTGCGGGTCAGGAAGCTTGAGTGTTGGATATGGTGACGGCGCTGTCAGATAAGGCACCTGATAAGCTTCAGCCGCAATGCAGCAATTAGCGTGAGCCGCAGGCAGTAATAATTCATTGGTTGCGGCAGTATTGCATTTGAGCTGGCCGCATTCAAATCAAACCAAATAATTTCTTTCTTTCTGTTTTTCACAGACACGCTTTCTACCCGATTAGGTCACGCTAATTAATATCGCTTAGCCCTTAAATAGGGTAAAGGAATGCGTTAGGAAAACCGTTATTTTACGTCTACTGGCGAGCGTATATAGTGACCTCCTTATGCTGGTAGAGCGCACTAAGCGACTTCCAATTTGGCCTTTTACAACTCGGCGATTTGCATTTCAGTGTTAATGGGACCTTCACATCAGAGTGCCTATGTAACGTAGCGGAAAGAAAGGGGAAGCTTAAGCCTTGTTAGTTAAATCGATGACGTTCACTTGAAGCTCGCATCGGCCCATCTAAGCGCACCTCCTTTTTTGGCGTTATCGTACACAATCAAAACCGTGCGCAATTATTATACATTAGACGTAATCTTGATGCACTGCTAGCGCTGAAACATTTAGCACGGTGCATTTTCACGTTTTTGTATAACGTAACTGCTGCTTCTGAATATGAAGTATAATGTAGCGTATAATATAGCGATTTTATTGTGTCCATATTATTATTAAATTTTGTTTTTGTTTTTTGAAAAGGTACATGTTTCGATGCAGGTGTTGCTTGCAGCTCCTAATTTGTAAGCGCTAAAAAAAAAAAAAAAATCCATAGTGCCTGCACGTAACGTCCGACGAAATGCATGGGAAAATTTTTGCGGAAAACGCTGTTTTATGCATAGAAGCACAAATTTAACTGGAACACCAATGCATTTCGTCGATCGGACACTTTGAAAATTAATATCTCGAAACTGTTAAGTCCTGAGAATGTGTTCCAAGTGGATACGCCTTGCGAACTCAGCGGCTATAATTCGTAGATCGAAAGATGTGCCGTAAAATAATTAACGAAAAAGTTAATTAGCGTAATTGTGTTAATTATTCAATTAGGCGTTTTGATTTCTCGCGAAAGTAATGACCGCCTCATCGAGTAGTATAGATCAAGGATTATAATTGCGCTATCTGCCACAGGCAATGTTTAAAATTTTGGAGTAGCTAAAATGGAGCACCCTGTATATTCTTGAGCCAGAATAATTAAAAGAATAGACTAGGCTGTCGGCGTCGCCATAAGGGATGACATCGAGCGGAGGACATAATGGTGCGATATATTACGGTGCTTTAATAAGTGCTTCTTTGACCTCTAGTCACGAGAGCTGCTCTCCTCCGTGAGGGATGCTTTCAGAGCAACGTATTTTTCACGTCGTATATATAGCGCATGATGCGCGAAACTTACCTTGAAAAGCCGCATCAACACTTTGCGTGGTGATATACGGCCTGCTCACGCAGATGGCGACGACTGTTTGCAGTCTTCTTTTTCCTTTCTCTCTTTCTTTTTTTTTATTCGCAAAACCAAGTGCGCCATATGGTCTTACGCACCTGCGTTTGGCTGCTTGTGCTTCGCGTATATACGCCTATATGTCATTGTGCAGATGTCACACGTTCGTGAGCCTCCTCAGCGCGCACAACCCCGTCGGCATCCTGCCTCACGCGTCTGAACTCCCAATTGCCCGGTGTCAATGAAGATTTCCGCGCGTTTGCTTGAAGCGTCAACCACATAAGGGACGTATTTAGGGCGTATTTTCGGCGTGTCGTCAACCGGGCGTCAGCGCGCCTTTTTTTTTTTTCAGCGCCGCAGGCGCACTAACTGCGCTGGCATCGTGTTTTAAGCATATACGTCATGAGGTTTACACTTTATAGCTGCTAACTTTTGGTGCACGTATTCCGGTTGGAACTGCAGCGCCGTTGTATATCTCAGTCTGAAATGGACGCGTCGGTGCCTGGATACGTCGCACCGAAAATACGTCGAAATATAGGAGTGCGTGGCTGCCTTCTAACGCTTCGACGAATCTTGCTGTGCGGTTATCGCAAAATTATTGAATAAGAGAATTGTCACAGAAGCGTATATATATATATATATATATATATATATATATATATATATATATGTCAGGAAGCGAGATCAGTATTGACTAGGAATCAAACGCTGGTGGCTTGTGTTCTATAGTTTCTATTAACATTAAGAAGGGGAGTCATGACGGCCGTTTAGCGAGTAGAACCGAGGATCGATGATGTTGGGAGTTAGGATCGCAGGAAAAAAAAAAAAAAAAACAAGGAACAGATTCGAAAGTGGCAAAGGGCAATATATTATAACCGTATGAAATCAGGAAATCGGCATTCACAATATTTATTCGGTTGACGGAGGATATGGGTCATATAACTAGGTATGGGAGCGGCCTTCGTCCCGCAGTGGGCCTATATTTAATAACGACGACTGTGGTTACTTGCTCTGACCTTTAGCGCGCGCTCTCTTGTAAGCCCTTGTAATGAACACCGCGTTGACACATTGTATATGCCACACTATATATTGTACTGGCGTTATCGGTAGGAAACTTTTATTGGACATCGCACCACAGCGCATGCACAGCCCATTCTTGGAACCAGCCGCTGACGTCGGCAAGATGCCTGAATGGCGCAAAGCACAAAGGTGCAGGGCGTTAAGACGCATGCACGCAAAAAAAAAAAAAATATGCGCGCGCGTTTCTCGTATACGCGTTCGCCACAGGGCGGCGGCGGCGGCTCTCCTTGAAGGGCGCGCAGTTCGCCTCGCGGTGCCACGCAATCATCGGAACCGTTTGTGCGCATCGCGGGCGCCGGGCGCGGCCGCTGAGGCACCACACATGGTCTCCAGAAAGTATCCGCGCGGAGACGATGGCCCCCAGAATATGTGAAAGGACGCCCTTCCGGTGTTTATGGAAGGCGGCAACCCCTAGCCGACGCACGGACGCACTTCTTAACGAACGGCACCCGCAAAAGCCGCTCGCCTGAAGAAGAAGCGCGCGCGCTCTTGCCAAAACTGGAAGAGGAAAACCTGACGAGAGGCCATTCATTACCGACGCCGCTATGCCGCGCGGCAAACTATACTGGAGGCTGCAGCTCCTGCAGGTCCGATGCCACGTCCCATCTTTTCTCCTTCATTATTTGTTTATTTATACTCTCGTCCCCTCTATGCGTGCGGGGGTGGAGGGAGGGGATATATAAAGTTCGTCGTCACCGCATCACTCCATCTGCGGAAGGCTTCCAGAACGAAGCCGGCTGGTTGGATGACGTGCCGCCGCGGTGTTGGAGCCTGTGTACTTCGCTTCGCGGAGGAACTCTCTTCGGGATTCTCGGGCGCTGCTCGCAAGAGGCTATAGAGAGATGGTATAAGCGACGGCAACGTCGCGGTGGCTGCAGGGAGGGTCCGGCACTGGGCGAGGGGGAGGGGGAAGTGGAGGGGATGGCGTTTGTGGGCGAGAAGCAATCTGAGACTCCGCGGTGCCAGAAGTGCGTGAGCCCTGCAGCAGCGCGCCCGAGTCGCACGCGGGGCTCGTCGTCCGGAGCCGTCCGTGACTGTGCGTCGCCGTCATTTGATACCGCGATGAGGCTTCGCAGCTGTCTTTCCCTTGCCCCCCCCCCCCCCCCCCCCTGTCGCCGCCGCTGTCCCGTCTTTCAGTCACGTCGTTCTCCAGCGTCCATCGGGGGGAAAGGCCTCCTTCGGCGATGGCCTCCAGAGTGCAGTTATGTGCGTGGCCACGGTCGTTCGTCCTTCCGACTGCCCCAGAGGCGAAGGGGGAAGGAGGGGGAGAGGGGAGGGGGGGCTAGGGTAGGGCGAGCCCCAGGGTTATAAGAATGTCTTTTTCGGCACGCCTGTGCCTTCTCCGCCGATTTCTGTCTCGGCAGCGTACTGCCATCCCCATGCGCTCTCGTCTTTCTTGCAGTCGGCCAGAAGCGGCACCAGCAGAGCGGTACTGATGATGGAGCGAGCAGCTAGCTCTCGGCCGCAGCTGCCTCGGTCGGTTTACGTGCCCATGCCATCGAGGTGCGCGGCACGCCTATGCAGAGAGAGAGAGAGGGCGACGAGGAGGAAGGGAGGGACGCATTCGCGCGGAGCTGCCTTCGTGAGCTGTTTATGAGCGGCGAAATGCCTCGTGAGTCTTTCCGCTGGCCGGCTCGAACATGGCTTCCGCGTGCGTGGGATCGCGCGAGCGGCGGCTGCCAGAGCTTCGGAGGAGAACCGGTGGATGCGTTCTCTCTCTTCCTGCTAGTTATCTTAAAATTTATAACGAGGTGAAAAAAAAGAAAACGCTTGCCGGCTGAAGGAAGAGCTTCCCTTGGCGGCCGCATAAAGTGTCTGAGAAATGCGATGGCAAGTTTTATAAAGTTATAATTTTTTATTCTGTTTTTTTTTTTTTCGTTCATCACTACTAACTCAAACCGTCGGTACAGGTGTGCGCTTGGTTTTTTTCACGTGCTACATTTTCGTTCGTTTTTTTTTTTTCCTTGCTCTCTCTTTTCAGTCGCTTTTGGCATTAAAACGTTGTATTCGGCTGCGAGGGAAATTTCTGGGAGAGAAATATGCCCCTTGACGGAAGTACGTAGTCGCTGCTTTTCAGTAAGGCTCCGCAATGACTATAGAGGTATTATCTTGTTGTCAAACGTCTTCGATGTCGTTCGAAGGCGCCAGGGTAGATGTGCAGTTCTCAAACAAGTCACCAAAGAACGCTATTCAAGTTCATCGCTAAATCGAAAGCCGTCGGCTCTGAGAAATCCTTCACTGTCGGAATCAGACTTTTAAGCCGCGGTGTTTCCTATAAAAATCACGAACGGTAGTTGTGGCTCTAATTTGTGCGAGCTGGGCAAATGCCAGCCAGCATTGGTACGATGGGCAGTACATGACTTCGATGTACTCACTTTACATTATTACATTATTTTATTATTATATTATTCCATTATTAACATTACATGGTAGTACATGCCTTAACTTTATCTTATGGCTCAAACGGCTTTGCGATTTTCAAATTTATCACATTGAAGAAGCTATTGCGTTATCAGCGCACTAATTCCCAACAATTACGCGTATGTACGCAGAGCTTACTTGTCCTTCTGTGTTTAGAAAGCTATGAGGGCTTGGAAATTTAGAAAGCTAAAGCCTAATAGAAAACGTCACAAGTATGTTTGAAGCAGCAAGCATAAAGGTTAGACAAATACCCACAATTCCTATCTTAGCAAAACGGCCACTAGAGTTCCTTCTAGTAATGCTTTTAGGAACCTCTATAGCGTTTAATAATATATAGCTTAGGTATACGACGGTGAAATCACGTGCGTCGTCATAGTTTATAAATAATGTGCCGCGCTGAAGCGTATGTGCTATATTGTCGCTTATACTGCAAAATGACAATGCTCGCTTTGGGTTCAAATTTTTCTCCAGGAATGGCGTAAAAAGTACTGAGCTATCCATTTCTTTTCCTGTTTCATTGCGAGATGTAAATGGGTCTTTCTGAAAACTGAGTAAAGTAACACTGCCAACGTCGCCTTTAGATTCTGGGCTCTCACGGATACAAGGAAGAACTTGAGTGCTTTTATTATTTTCTTACGTTTTTATCTCTCTCTCTCTCTCTCTTGTGCGTGTGTATCCGGATCGTTCGTTGTGCGCCCACAAAAACGCGACAAACATTTCTTTGAGCGCACGCGTAGGGGTCGCTTTATCGCGAGTGCTAAAACTCGCGCGCAATATCCACATTTGTCTGCATGCAGGGTACATTAACGGTACAGATAGTGTGCGCGCTGGGCGCGCCTGTGTGTACGCGGCCGTAAGAGCTTCATTTTCTTCCTCGTTCGGCTCGATATCAAAACGCGGTTTGCATATACATTTGCGGTTAGATAATGGTAGCTGGAGCAGGGTGTGGGGGGGGGGGGGGGGGTGAGGTGTAGGGGGGAAGGGTGTCTGGTTGGTAGCGAATGTAGGACACCACGGCTCGGCCGAAGTATCAAGCTGTGCTCGCCGACGCCGAAGACGACACCCTCCCCCTTCTCTTCGCGCCCGTTCTATAGAAGGCGTCGGTGGCGTGGAACGGCCAGGGCGACGCAGTTCTCGACGCAATAACAGCCTCGTCGAACATAGCTGATCGCTGTTCGACAAGGCATACACGACGACGGCGCTACTACCATTGCTCGTTTGATTGCTCGGCGCCGTCCGCGCAAGAAGGGCTGCGTCGGCGCGTGCGCCGAATCAATAACGCAGTGGCCGATCGAGGTGAAATCGGGAATTCGCATCGGAGCCATGCGCGGAGGAGTGGCATATACATAGTGCCGCGTGTACAGGCCCGCAAGACTCGTGTACGTGGGTGGGAGCGAAGAAGCATGCACTCGAGTGGAGAAGACGGAGAAGCAGCCTCGTAAAAATCAGCCACCCCTTCATCGGAATTTCTCTTTTGTGCCAGATCGCGCGAGGCGAGTTGTGTGGAGAGGTGAGGAGCAGTTGCACCGGGAAGACAGTGAGGCACGGCCCCTGCAAAAGAACCTTGAGGACCTTGTCCAGATCGTCGCTTCATGTCGCCACGCCGCCGACGACGATGAAACGCCGCGGAGTGTGAAAGAGCGTGTATCTGAAGTATATTACTTGCCTGCGCCAACTGGCCTCGCTCTCTGTCTCGCACTCTACGTAGTCTTTGAATGCGGATAAAAGTGAGAGAGAGGGAAAAACGGAGAGAAATGATTGAAAAGGCAGACCGGCCGAGGACGAGGCGGAAGCATCGCGCAGGATGAGAGACGTTCAAATAAGCGGAGAGTGCGCTATAGTCGAACAATCTCAATGGAAGAACGCCATCTGGTATAGCATGTGAGGAGCTACTGCGCGCGCGCGGCGCAGCTGAGACGTTTTCCTCGCCGTCAGGGTGGTAAAGGGGGGAGAGCGATAACGTTTCTTTATGCCCCCCAACCGGGGCTGCTGCGTCTCCGCAAACGTCTCCGTTTACGCGCCGCCGTCGGTCGTCGTCGTGACGTAGTGCGCTCACGTTCGTGTTCGGTGGCGTGCGCTTCGTTCGTTAATATGTCTCAGAAGGCGCTGCATTTGGCGGGAGCCTCTCGGGGGAGGAGAAGGTCGATCGATTAGTTAGGCTACACGTATACCGTTGCAGCCCGCGCTGTTCATGCCGTTGAGCAGACTGGTTCCTTTCTATGCAAAAAAATATATATAATAAATAAAAATAAAATAAAACGTGTAACGGTCATTCGTTGGTTTTGTACACAGACATATTGGGGAGAGATCTTTTACGCCTATATGCGTGCATGTGTAAAGACGAAAAGGTGGTAGTACGGAGGGAATATGTGTTCTACGCGCGTTTGGTCTCAAGTGTATATGTATTTGCGTCCCATAAATGCCATTCACGGCGCGATATAGAGCGATGAACGCTTTTCAAAATGAAATGAGCGCGCAGATCTATATATAGACCACAGAGAGGGCGCTTCGTCGATTGATCTTTCCCCTTGTGACAGAATTTCGTCGAAAGGTCTCTGAAAAGAGGCGTGCCAGGTTCTTGGAATTCAGCTCGCGCGGTTGCAAAGCGCGCTGTCTTCGATTCGCAGCTGCTGTGAATATTGTGGCGTTTTATAATGTACAGATACGAGCGGCACCAACTGGAGGGTTTTATATCAACGAGCTCGATTTTCGTGCTCCCCATTAATGCGTATGCGCTATTTCGGCGGGGCCGTTAAACGCCAAATGTGGAGCACGTCTGAGCAGCTGTCGCGCTTTCGAAGTGCGTGTCTCTCTCTTCTCCGGGTAATAAAAAAGCTTGCATATGTTGGTCTTTGCATCTCGCTCGCTATAAGTTGAGTTTCTTTGCCATAAAGAATATCGGCGAATCTCAACCGCAGTGTGAATGTATATTGAACGTCGTGGTTCGGGAGCACACGCACAAGGGTGTGATGAAGAAGGACTTTGCACGCTCATTGGCGCAGTATAATGACTACCGTATGATACCGAGATAATTGCGGCGCAAGACACTGACTCGAAAATTGAATGCCTCAATGTGGTGCACATAATGAACCGTTAATTTTCTCTTACGCAATATTGATTATGTGTCGAGTCAAATTGCAAGCGATTGATGCCGAGCAGACAAATTAGAAGCGCGCCTGCGTCTACTTCGCTGGCGACACTTTCTTTCTTTCTTTCTTTCTTTCTTTCTTTCTTTCTTTCTTTCTTTCTTTCTTTCTTTCTTTCTTTCTTTCTTCTTTCTTTCTTTCTTTCTTTTTTGCTTTCTTTCTTGCTTTCTTTCCTTCTTTCTTTCTTTTTCTTTCTTTCTTTCTTTCTTTCTTTCTTTTCTCCTTTGACCGTACGGTGGAGCGACAAGACGACAACGCGACGATCTGATTAAAAAGTGCAGACGCAATTGCCGCAACGATGAAGCATGCGATCTCTCTTATGTAACACAAGTAGATTGAGCACTTTCCTATGTATTGAAAGCACCTGCAGCATTCATCAATATGCATATGGTGTTGCTCTTGACTCTTGCTCTGCTTGTAGCCGCTGCGTGGACTGCATTGCCTCAGTGCATAATATAGCTGATACCAATACACGTTCCGTGGCGGCGCTCGTGTCCTCCACGTGTTCGTCCACGTAACCGGCATGGGTGGGGCCTCTTTTGAATTTAGAGAAGCGGAGGGCGAAATCGGTTTTGAAGAAAGACTCAGCAAGAAGGATAAAAAGAAATGGGCGGCTGGGCACAATTACTGTTCACCTGAAAAAAAAAATCACCAGGATGGGAGGGATGACAAGAATTGATACAAAGAAGGGTGAACGAATGTATGTTCCCTCTTGATTCACACTTGAACTGATTACACGTTGCGTAATACTGATCAGCTTACGGGTCCTCGAGCAATTCGACGCAGTTTGGATATAGACCGTAATGTCGTCCCAGACGACAAAAAAAAAAAAAAGAACCCGTAAATTGCATTTAGAATACAGCGATAAGACATGAAAATCATGGATGCAGCACCAACTTGCCAACCCATAGCATGATGGTATATCTTCATGGGTTTGTTATAAAAAAGAAGGAACTGTTTGTACCATAAAAAACACAAGTAGCCGATTACATCGCTCATGTAAAGGGTATTTTGCTTTCAGAGTCTAACCGTGACATCCAAACAAATAGAAACAACGGTTTGCCTCGTTAGTATAGCATACACACCGCAGGAAATAAAAACAGATTTGAAAAGCAATTATATCTCTTAGCTGTCTCTGGGTCTTCATAGAGAAAGAGAGAGAGAAATCATAAGGAAAAGGCATAGAGGTTAAAAAGGCTGAGCCCCGTTGGCTACCCTGCACTGGGGAAGGGGGAAATAAGGCCTACATAAGATACTGTGACGCGCTTTTGGACAAGGTCCACACATCGGAAGACGAAACAGATGCAATTGCGAAGTGTTTCAAATGATTATTCACTTCCTGAAGTTATATAAAAAAAGATTTAAGAAAATAGAACAAGTCCCTACGTAGACGTTTCCATATAGTTTACATATGTACAGTCGAACCAGGATATATCGAACCTGAAGGGGACCACAAGAAAGTTCGATATATAGGTAATTCGATATATAAATAAAAATTTCATACAAACATTTTCGAAAGGAATTTTACTGTTGTTCGTTATAGACAATAATTCGTTATATGTGAGTTCGATATATCCGGGTTCGAATGTAGTTATATTGCGTTGAAACGCGGGTTGCCGAGACCTAGACTTCGAGCTCACTAGCGAAACAACGTCGCGGGTCCGAAGGCAGCAGCCACGTACGTGGTACGAGTTGTCGTGGCATCCGACGTAAACGGCTAATCGTATATGAGATTGCATCCAACACGTTTTCAACCGGTTCCAACGCGCTTCCAACAGCTCGAGTGAGGCCGTCTTTCTCACGCACCACACGTCGCATCTCGTGCCACGTTTTAGCAGCTCCCCTGTTCGAGTCCGCTGAAGACTGGACAATCAACGCCCAACGGACGGAAGAATCCTCAGGCACTGCATGGTTCAGACCGTATCAAGACAGAGTGCTCGATGGTGCTAGAACGCGTTTGAACGCGTTCTCGCACCATCCAGACTCTAATGGAAAGTACTAAGTCGAGCTAGATTGAAAGATTATAGGCTTCTGTAATAACGAATTGGTCATTCGTAGCGAGAACAGCGCTTTTTTTTTTTTCAGCGAAAGAATGACGGAAATGTGAAATCGGAGTGGCGCCACCTGGTACGGACTATGGAAGTTATCGTGTGACGTCAGCACTGACCGATTCTCAAGAGAGCGGCGGATAGTGAGGTCACGTGGAGATTACCTTAACTCGTCCGCTTTGGGGCGGGCAGTTGCCAGATTGTCACTTTCGGTGCCGATTTTCTACGCAACGAAGCCACCTATATTGGCACAGAAAACCATGACAGACTTTTAGACGAATAATCTATCGATCTAACTCAGCTCAACATCTTCTTTCTGTCTCCCTTTAAAGAACGGTGAACTAGGCTGCATAAGTCGTTTCGCGTGTCCTTGATCTATCGCACTTTTTTTTTATATCACCTTTGCTTCTCACATCCTAGGACAGGCTAGCCAGTCGGACTGTACCTTGACCAATCCCCTGTATTTACCTCACTCTGCTTCTCTCTCTGTTCCTGAGCCCCATATAGCTATTACTCTATGGAATAATCATTCGATTGTGGTACCGAAGAACGTTTTAACACGAAAGTGTTTTATGCCGGGGTCCACCAAGACTTCACTGACGTATTTCCGTCACGGAAATACGTCAGCTTACAATGTACACGAACATAATACAAAGAAAGAAACCGGAAGAAAAAGTTCCACAAACATGCAAAATCTGGAAATCGAACCCACGACCTCTCGGTCCGCGACGATAGATCGCCGAGCGTTTAACCCATTGCGCCACAAACGCATTTGTAGAGAGCTACACAGACGCGCCTTATATATCTAACACTCCTCCGTGTACCCGCGCTCTTGCTCGGGGCGGTGCCGCCGCCTACGAGCAGAAAAGAGAAGTACTGCATTATGACACTAACGCGCACCGACAGTGAACGCTTCGGTGGTCTCAGCACTACGACGCCTCGATGCCAGCATTCGAAGGGACGCTGGCATCAAGAAGCACTACCAACGCCAGGTGGCGTTCACCGTACTCAGCACAGCGGAGCGTGGCCTCCGCAATTAGCTCTGAAAATGTTTCTGAAGTTGATCGCGGAGGCTGCAATTATGACGCGCTGTACGCGCTGATTTGACTCGGTGACGATTCAGTTACGTGCTTTGTCTTGCGCGTTGTATTAGTGTGTCAGTTACGTGCTTCGTCTTTCGCGTTGTGCTAGCGTGTGCAGCGTAGTGCAGCTTCCATATGCACGACGGTTGCTCATGGTCATCGACGTTGGTAGTCGTGATGGAGGAGACGTGCCACCAGGCGTCAGCGTGGGTGCATCAACGCCTAAGGGCGCTTTAGCCACAAAACACCAATAGACATTATATATCAATGTGCAATAAACATTATACTACTTCTGTGAAGACACGTTTCACTTTCGTGTTCTATACCGATTCCTATATAAGAGGGATCAACCACATTTTTTTACGGCAAGCGAGAATTCTATCGAGATTTCGCGCCTTCAATAAAGTGAGACGTGGTAAAGAGTCACACAGTTCAGAAGCGTTCATAACAAAAATTAGGGCAAGATAATCTCCTTTGTGAAAAACCCACAAGTGTCTTTGTCTCATCTGCAAAAGACGCATGCGAAGTTTCGGAAGGGCTTAATATCAATCGCTTTGTTTCTTGTGTGTGTGTGTGTTTTTTTTTTGTTTTTTTTTTTTTTTTTTGCTGCCAGCAGACACTGATGTTATCACGTTTCGATTACGGCTCGAGACAGGTTTGTCGCGTTGCCGGCATTCTATATACAGCGTACGGCGCATTCTATATACAGTCAGGGCAGGTCTTCTTGCCGCAATATTGACTCGGAGCTGGCGTTTCGCTCGTTCGCCCGCTGATGATCAATTAGCCTTAGTCTTCTTGCCACCCCTTAGTTTTGTTTAGTTTTGTTTATATCTGATTGTGGTGTGTTAGACGCTGCTCCCGGCAGCCGCGGCATACACATATATGGGCTACATCCATTTTTTTTTTTTTTTTGAAGTCGCGTGGAACTTGTCTTTAAGAGGAAGTAGGCTGCCAAGCAAAACCATATTCTGCAGCCGATTGCGACGATGCAATCGGAAACGGCGCCCCTGCAGTGCAGTGTGCAGGATGAGACGGAGGGAAATGGGAGGGGTTCGATATTTAGAACCGAACCGTAGCCAAGAATTGCCGTAAGTAAACAAGAAAAAGGAAGCATTGGTAGTTCTACTACTATTTCCCCGGCGTCTCAACACCACCACTGCGCGCCACATCCCGCCTCGTCGGCTATCTCGTGCTTCTTTATAATGGGCGCAGCGGTTGCTTTTGTTATTTTCCCCCAGATGCGCCCTCTTAGTTAAGCATCTCCATTTGGAGTGCAGTGACCTTGTCTTAGCGGTAAATGCACGCATTACGGCTCTCGTTTCGCATACGGGTGGTCCGTGCCCCGACTTCAACCGAGCCCTTCCTGCCGTATATGCCACCACTATCTACGTTCTTTTTTACCGCGGTTCATTTAGCGCCAGCAAAACGGCCGCGGTATACGAGATAATCGGGGCCGAGCTCGAAGCGGACGCAGCGGCGTATACAGCAAAAAAAAAAAAAAAAAAAAGGGGGGGGGGGGGGGCAGCACGGAAAGAGATGACGCGAACGAGAGGAAATGCCGAGATTAACGTGAAACGTGCCTGATATACGGCGTGGCTTGGCGAAGCACAACGGCAACAAGGCAGGCAGGCAGGCAGGCAGGCAGGCGGAGAGGTGAAAATGCTTTTATTGTTCGCGTAACTGCCATGTCGCTCTTCGTGGCCGTCTGGAACAAACCGCGAGGGAAGCGGAGAGACCAGGGAAAGGGAAATTCATACAGGCATAGGGCCCCAGCCGCTGCAACATCCCGTGGAAACTCGTGCGTTAGTAGGGACCTCGATGTAGTATGAGACGATATACGATAGTACAAGGTGAGCGTGCAAAAGCAAACAAGTGTTTATTTGCTTACATCGAACGAAACAGCTACATTGTGTAACTTTTGTTCTCGCGGGATCGCATCGGCCGTGAAGTATTCTCAGGCAGCGGTTGTTCCCTGGGAAAAGTTTCGAGAATATATGAAGAAACGTCTACGGGCGTTTTTCTGCGATGTTTACGGGCGGTCTATGACGTGTCGTGCTGTTTCGTGCTGACGCTTTCTTTCGACTAAACTCTAGAGAATTTCTGCAAGATCGTTCAAATGTTCCTGGAGGTGGACCAGAGGAAAGGTACTCGTTAGTGATTTCTCACCTTGGGGCAATACATGGGAGTTATATAGCCAACAGCACAAGTCTATAAGATTGCAGAATGATACATCTAAGGTCTTGAGACAACCTATAGATGGTTAGTCACTGTTACTTCGAATAACATACGACGTAAAACAAATTATTGTAAGGTTTGGATAGTTCTTGCCACATACAGCACTTTATCAGTAGCACTGTTGTGGCTCTCATAAGCGGAAATGTCTTTTTTTTTTTCAAGTTACCATTCATAGCGAACGCGATCTGCGGCAACTTCATTGAATTATGAAATATTACGAAATATTTCGCGGACAATAGATCGTGAGATTCCGCGCCATAGCCATAACATATCCAATTTTCCTTGTGTATCATGGCATTGTTCGGGGCTCTATAACTCTTTTTCTTTCGTGTGTTTTCCACTTGCAGAAACCATTTCACGAAAACCGCGAGAAAAACGAAGTCGTTCGCAGTGTATACGTATGCGCGGGACAAGACAGCACGGGCAAAAAAATATCAAAAGTACATGTGGTCGCTTTACTCGCAAGAGCTTGCGGTACATCGCTGAACATCCGTCTCTCGTTCACGCACCGCGGCACCACGTGGTGCGGTGTAGGAGTACGCGAGCGAGACCCGCTACGGTGTCTCGCGAGAGATACAGAGAGAGAAAAGCTAGCTGGTTGGCAGTCACGTCGTACAGCGGAAGTCGCCTCTCTCCACCACGCCGGTAGGGGGTCCGCGCGGCAATTGAAATCGCCATTGTCGCCCGAGGACCAGCGACGGCGTCAACGCTGGCCCAACTCGCGCCGTATCGCACATACATTGTTTCGGCGGCGACAACCTTGCGTGTGGTCGTCCATAGAAACCAGCGGGGGAGCGCCCGCTCTGCGTCTGTCTGTTTGTCTGTGCGTGCGTACGCGTTGCGCGGACAACCGCTCGCATGCAGCTTCACGTGGCGCGTTTGTGCGTCGTCCTCGCCGACGCCGCTGGCTTGTCGCGGTCGAAGCGTGGTGTACGTACGCTGCGTCCACCTGTAGAAGCGTGCAGCTCTTCGGAAGCCATACGCGATGCGCCGACGTGGTCGCTAGTGCGGGCCAAGAAGTATAAGTTCTTCGCATCGACGTTGCCTATACGTTTCCGGGATGGAGGGGCCAAGATTGGAACGAGGTGACTTTGGTGTGGAGTGCCTCGCTGGTACTGGCGTATACGCGACGACGGCCATAGTCTGTGTGCCACACACCGAGTTGGTCTAGCCATTGACCCTGCGCAAGTAACGACGGAATAGACACCGCAGATTCGGTAGTGCTTTATTTGTGGCTGACTGTATACTATATAAGGAAGTATCTATAGCTTTCATTTTGGCTGTACACGCGTGAACGTTTTAGCCGAAGGTTTCGCTCCGCGTTGCACGTTTCTCGACTCGCTGTTCCCGACAGCAGACGACGTTTTGCGGGCGTCGCGGAGGAACACGAATGTGGCGCTGCGTTCGCACTTCTGATTGGTCGACGTCAGCTGTAGGCTTAGTCGCACTGCACGGATTTAGGGAGACAAGAGCGCGTAGGTGCATAGTTCCGCGAGGCTGCAGCTGAACCGGCGTCGCGGAGATACGCAGCGGCGCGTGGTCTGCGTGACCGTTTTCGACAATTTGCGCGGTGTTTAATCTCGCGCTCCGCGCCGTTTTGTGCCGCTCGTTAAGGCCGCTCGAAAAAGGCCTGTTAACGAGCGCCCGCCGTCTCCGTATACCGACGTGTGTTTTTATTGGCAGGCAGGTTTCTGTGCTGGCAGGAAGGAATCCAACGTCCGTTTCGGCAGCGGCGTACAGCGTTCGTAGGGCAACACATGTCGAAGCGAACCCCCCTTCGGGAACGAGTAAAGTGCATGTTGGGCGTTGGAGGTCATAGAAGTATACATACAAGAGCATGTTATGTTGTCCTCGGTGTGTATTTGTAACCCGGTTTGTAGAAGGCGGAACCGAAAATTCAACAAACGCAGTTCTTCTTCCCCATTTTTGCCGTCGGATGTTACGAACACTCCAGCAACAAGAAGCTAAGAAGTAGTCAGCATGCAGTTAACGTAAATCAAACGTGAACCGCTTTAACGGTGAATTAAGTATACTCCTTTACGGGCGCTTGCAATGTCTCAAGGAGTTGTGTGTTATACGTCGACGGTTAACAATAGCGAAGACAAACTTTGATACATTGCAGATGCTTTGAACGTTGGCCTAGTTGGTGGTGTTTAAGGACTGGAACCAGCGAAAGGAAGCCGACAGGAGGACGACAGATGGGGCTGACATCAAGCATGCACTTGTCAGCGCTTCTGTCGCGGGCACTTCGGTTTTCGCGTCTTGTTTTGGCATGGTTCCATTCCACTAACGCTCAGTTCGTTTCCTTCGTTTGTTACGGATTCGGTCTTATTGCAAGGAGGACCGCAGAACTTCTAGCTTGCGGAGTTTCGACTAGGACTCAAGCGTTCCTCGGGCTTTCTCATGACAGACATGTTTGCTATATATGTTTATCTATATATGTTTTTCTACCGGTTCTGCGGTAATTACGCTTCCACTCAGCCGGTCCAGTGTACGTTCTCGGTAAGCAAGCGGAAGCAGCGTTGCGTCATTCATCCCGTCAGAAATTCCGTCTTGCGGTCAAACGGTGCTGTGTATCGTAGTTAATTAACCCAGCTCCTAATTATCTATCCCCGTAGTAGTGAATCAAGCGCGAGTGGGCTGCCTGGGATGAAAGGCTTATCGAAAAGAGTGCTGCCTATTTAGCTGCGTGATGAGCCACGCCTGGGAAACTGAAAATAAACGCCAAAAAAAATTAGACGCATTTACTCATGCACAAGTGTGGAGTACGGCATGCAGGTCACGAGGATAGATATAAATTTGGCAAACTAAAAGGCGCGTTACGTTTATTCACTTAGAGATGCTCGGTTTTATCTTGCGGTCTGCTGAGGCTCAAACGGTATGCTGGCAAGCGGGTACTCTATGCCTTCCAAAGAAGGTCTTTGCCTCGACGTCTTACGTCGTCACACACACATTCAGCGAGGAACGGGGTGCCTAATTCTTTGACATTGCTTCGCTGCAGATGAGCTCAGTCAGACGTAGGTGCAGGCCGCATAATTGGGCGAAAAAGTTGGAAGAGCACATTCGCACCTTCGCGGCCATCGTCAGTGTCACACCATAAATGAATAAATTGCGGGAGGCACGCATACGAGCAGAAAAAAAAAAGGAAAAGAAGAAAAAGAAATGCTTGCACAGTCGTAGACAGCACGCGTTAGTATATTTAATCTCAAATGTCTATTCTGCATGGGCATCAATAATAAAAAAATGTGGTTGATCCCTCTTATATAGGAATCGGTATAGAACACGAAAGTGAAACGTGTCTTCACAGAAGTAGTGTAATGTTTATTGCACATTGATATATAATGTCTATTGGTGTTTTGTGGCTAAAGCGCCCTTAGGCGTTGATGCACCCACGCTGACGCCTGGTGGCACGTCTCCTCCATCACGACTACCAACGTCGATGACCATGAGCAACCGTCGTGCATATGGAAGCTGCACTACGCTGCACACGCTAGCACAACGCGAAAGACGAAGCACGTAACTGACACACTAATACAACGCGCAAGACAAAGCACGTAACTGAATCGTCACCGAGTCAAATCAGCGCGTACAGCGCGTCATAATTGCAGCCTCCGCGATCAACTTCAGAAACATTTTCAGAGCTAATTGCGGAGGCCACGCTCCGCTGTGCTGAGTACGGTGAACGCCACCTGGCGTTGGTAGTGCTTCTTGATGCCAGCGTCCCTTCGAATGCTGGCATCGAGGCGTCGTAGTGCTGAGACCACCGAAGCGTTCACTGTCGGTGCGCGTTAGTGTCATAATGCAGTACTTCTCTTTTCTGCTCGTAGGCGGCGGCACCGCCCCGAGCAAGAGCGCGGGTACACGGAGGAGTGTTAGATATATAAGGCGCGTCTGTGTAGCTCTCTACAAATGCGTTTGTGGCGCAATGGGTTAAACGCTCGGCGATCTATCGTCGCGGACCGAGAGGTCGTGGGTTCGATTTCCAGATTTTGCATGTTTGTGGAACTTTTTCTTCCGGTTTCTTTCTTTGTATTATGTTCGTGTACATTGTAAGCTGACGTATTTCCGTGACGGAAATACGTCAGTGAAGTCTTGGTGGACCCCGGCATAAAACACTTTCGTGTTAAAAAAAAAAACTACAGTTATCAAGCTACTCATGCACGATTAGCTATGCTAAAATCAGTTGTCTTTAGAAAGAAGCCCTCTAAGGGGATTTGTGACATTGCTCTTGGAAGTCCCGCAACCTAACATTACGATGGTCTACATCCTTAAGGCTTGGATGGTGCTATAAAGTGGTCTCTGGAACAACAGACTTTTTTTACCTGCTTCAAAGCGCCCACCTAGCGCCTTTAGGTCTGCAATACGGTTCGTGCACGTCTCCGTAACCCCACCCTCTCTCTCTTCTTCTCTTCCCTTTCTTCCTTCCCCCAGCGTAGGGTAGCCAACCGGACTCTTGACTGCATGGTTAACATCCCTGCCTTCCCTATATCCCTCTCTCTCTATGAGCGCCGTCTGGTTGACCTCGCTGCGTTTCCTATCCTTGCTTATCTTCTCTTCTGTGACTTCCACGAGAGCCGTGATAAACCGGTCCACAAAATGAGTTGCTCAAATAATTTTCAAGATGGCTGCAGTGGCCTAAAAATCTCAGCTCGTGACATATTTCCTCATTTCGTTGAATCCCCTCGGTATCACGTTAAACACACAGGCACACAGCCTTCTTCACAGGTTAAACACCGCATACTAATATATATTGGTATGTTGCCTAGACGTACGGTGCTGGAAATTAGAACTAATTTGGTGATCCTACCTTTCGCGCGTCGATTGCGCGGGGGGGGGGGGGGGGGGTGACCGCGGTTTATCGAGTTATCTCGTTTACGTCGTTGCTGCCGATGATGATGATGATGGTCAACATCAGCGGGCTTAATCCAGGCAACGACGGCGTCATACCGATGGGGGTGTAATACGAAAACCCTCGTGTACCGTACATTGGGGGCACGTTAAGCAACCCCAGGTGGTCAAAATCAATCCGGAGGCCCCGACTACGACATGCCCCATAATCAGATCGTTGTTTGGATACGTAAAACCACAGAACTAATTTTTATAAGTGATGATGATCATCGTCATGATCACGAGAATGAGTTTGGTGGCAGTTCGAATCCGGCCTGGTGATGTACCCGATGGCGAGATTGACTGCACCCCGAGCACCTTTTGCGACACAAAAAATAGCACTCTGCAGGACTTAGTAATTTATCGCTATCCCCAACAAATTTGAGACATGTTGTTTCTTCTATCACCTTTTATTCCCTTTACCCCTTTCCCGAGCACAGGTTAGCTAGCCGGTACTTATACTAGCTAACCTCCCTGTCTTTCCTTCCCGTTCGGTCTCACTCTCTCACCGCGGGTATTATAATCATAGCTATTCAGACACATTAATTGAATACAAGGCGGCGTCGGCTCTGCAGCGACAAAGTGGATATACTGTAAAGGTGCGTTCACACTAGCGGAATAATCGCGCGTGGCATGTCGCAGGCGGCAGTAAGTGCGCCGCGAAGACAGGCGAGCGGCAACTTTTTTCCTGCCGCTGAGCGAATGGATCTTGGAGCTATCTTTTCGTGGCAGGCCACTTGCCGCCGATGGAAGACACCAATGAGGAGCGGCCGATTCATTCGAGTGGGCAAACACTGCAAAGAAATGCTCCCCCCCCCCCCCCCCTCTCTCTCAGCATCGCTGATAGCAGCCGCAGTGAATCCAGCTGATAGCGATTCGCTCGCTTGCCGCGGTGGCAAAGGCGCCAGCAAATGTGGCCATGCCAATGCTGGCGCGTTCTGCCACCTGCGGAATGCCGCACGCGTTTTTTTTTTCCCCCACTATAGTGTGAACCCACCTTGACAACGTGAAAACTGTAGTAGCGGCATAGGTGACAGATTTAAATGGAAGGCTAATGTTTCCGTTGACTGCTGTAGAAGTTGTAGACGGTACCACCCGTAATGAACAATAGTCGTTCTGCAAGATTATATAGAATGTAAAGTATACTACGCATTGTATGCAGTGCAACCCCTCTGCTGTCGAAAAAGCTTGGCGAAATGACTCATTTGCGCTTAGAAAGGAGATAGGTGACGTAGCTTGTTACTCGGGAAGCATGATGGGCGTTTGAGCTGTGTACAGCTCACGAGAATCGGAAAACCATCGCGACGCCCAAAACTGTATGTCTAGCAGCATGCCCAAAGATCAGAAATTCTTTCTCTATTTTCTCCCTGATCCACGGACTTGCTCCTTTTATGTTTTTCTTTTTTGTTATAGACTTTGGCAGTGCTTTGTATTTTCATTATCTTCGTGTTTTTGTCGTTTTTTCTACTTAAGATTCCAGGATAGCTGGCCCTTTCTGTGGCAAACTACCCTTGTTTCACCTCTATAATGAAGACCAGGGAGCATTTCTATCGTACTTCTACACGAACAACGCAGACGCAGACTCGGAAATATATAAGCACGCTTATAACCCTGAGCTATGGCGCAATTACGAAAGTTCGAGCGTGTCACTTTTAATCCTGTAATGCCAAGCGCAGTTGCGCATCAAGGAAAACTTAAACAAATTGTTTACTTTCATTTCTGGTCATGAAGAGTACATTTGTACAAAAGACTATGACATTTTATCTGAATGATAACCTAATTATTATAGTATTCTGTGATGAAAAAGACGAAGACCACCAACGGCAGCTCATTAGATTAGGGGGTTTTACGTGCCGAAACCACGATCTGATTATGAGGCACGCCATAGTGGGGGACTCCGGAAAATTTTGACCACTAGGGGTTCTGTAACGTGCACCTAAATCTAAGTACACGGGTGTTTTCGCATTTCGCCCCCATCGATATGCAGCCGCCGTGGCCGGGATTCGATCCCGCCACCTCGTGCTTAGCAGCCCAACACCATAGCCACTAAGCAACCACGGCGGGTACCAACGGCCGCAGTCAGCGCTTCACGCAAAACGACGCTGCAGTTAGGTAGGATTCAAGGCACTGCCCAAATGCACTGCTCTAGCAGCATCTACCGCCTAGAGAAACCTCAGTTTAAATTAATTAGTAATTAGTTTATTTTGCTATCCACAGTTGAAACTTCACTCAATCATGGAAATAATGCAACCATGGGTTTTGCAGTACGCTTCCCGCGTTAAAAATCAGCATTTTGAGGCGCCAAACTCAATGCAGCATGTGGCACGATATGTCGGGCATTGCAGGTTTAACTAATGAGGTAGGAGTATATGACCAGTCCGCAAGAACGACCAATATACGTCATACGAAAAGTGAGCGGTGAATCCGTTTTCGAAATGAAATTGCCGCTCCAGAGGCCATTACTGCGCGTATGTTCTCTAATAGACGGTCGGGTGTCCCAAATAAGTGGAAACACATCGTGGCCAACATCGCACGCTGTAAGTTGCGCCTGAAAAGTCATTAGCGGCGGATCCAGGTTGCATATAGCGAAGTTCACATGTCTCCCTTGTCAGGTATTAATTGCGAAGCTTAAAGCTTTGACGCCGCACTAAGCAGGTCGTTCGGGTGATTGCTCAGCCGGAATACGCCATTAAAGCCTGTCACTCAGTTTTGTGCGGTCCAACGCGACAGATTTCGAACATGCGTGTGATTGCAATTCCCTTCTTTCTCTTCTTTTAAATATTTTTTTCTTCTTCTTTTAAAAGGAGGAAGAATAGGTGGTTGCTATTTGGTGGGGAAATATCATGGTATTCACAAACGTGTCTCTGCTCAACATCGCTGTTTCGACTCTACCGAGTGCAGGGCAGCAATACTTCTCGATTGAAGTACTCCTACGGTAGATCCATTGATTCGTTGATTCACTCACTCGCGGCTCGGATTCAAACCTATAACCTTTTCACATGTTCCTATAGAGACTTCCCACTGAGCCATCGTTGTGCGCGATGATTGGTTGGTTGGTTAAGGTGTCACAGGCGGGGTTCTTACAGTCTGGGCCGGAAATTACTCCGCCTTTGCGTCTCTTTCGCTGTTCAGGAACTCGTTAATTACCATACGCCAATGAACTCAGTGTCGCGTATATATGCGATAAGAAGGCGTGGGGCCTCCTTAAGTACCGTCCTCGGCCCTTCGGGGAACATTATCTGTTTCACATGCACTCGCGTGTGGAAAGCCTCTTGTTTGTAGATTGTCGAGTAGAGTCTTCCTTGGACGAATTGATGGCGCTTGAGTTACACTCATCGGCAGTTTCTTCGATGAGGAGCGCTTGACAAACGGCAGTTTAAGTGACTTCGGGTAGACGATGAAAGTGCCCGACAGCAGAATCGCATGTCAGCGCGAATTGCATTTTGAGGCCTTAGCTGGCCGCCTGAGGACAAAATCAAACAGCAAGAACTATTCGCAACAGGTTGAAGTGTGTGTCTGCTGCAGCGAAACTCTGAAGACGGTTCAGCACATTTCGATGAAATGCAAAGACGCTCCCCCAACCAGAACCGTAGGTAACGTCCACCTTCGAGGAGGAGGAAAGAGGAATAGACGGAGAGAGAGGGAGGTTAGCCAATTCGCAGACCGGCTAGCTACCCTTGAAGAATAGCTAGGGTTTAAATGTGATGAGTGGGTTAACTGGCCAATGGTCGAGATAAGCAAGATATGTTTAGAGAAATAAAGTAGGGAAGAGGTGGGGACGGGATCGTCACAGACACAGACAACTTTAAGAGATAAAGCAGAGTTACGGTGAATCCTGGGTTACGATACGATAACACGTAAGCAGCTTGCACAAGCCAGGCGGCTATTTGTCACCTAGCTCCCCAATTCTACGGGGATGTTATTAGCTGTCATCATCATCATTGGCATCAGCCACCGCCCAGTTTCAAAGGGGATGCCATGAAATCCACCCGTCCACATAATCGATGAGAAACATTCAGTCGTCGAAGCATTGTTATTTTTGCAAATGATACTGAATGTTCAGGAGTTTAGAAACGTTATATTTAAAAGCTGGACGTATTCTTCGTTGTATGACGGGCTCTTTTGACCAGCCCTCAGCTTTAGATACCACAGTCATCACACCGACACTCCACATTGTCATAAACAGTTACGAGAACTCTGTCCAGGTGAAACGTATCCAAACGCTTGATCGCTTCTATGCTCATATACTCCACAAATACCAAAATTCTGGTACCAGCCCGTTGCCTTAAAGCAAATGGCTTCATCTGTCACCAATAACTTATTTCGACTGTCGCCAAGCGCCGACAGCATCCCTCGACGCCTTTTCAGTCACATTCTCGTGTAATATGCCGTCTTACATTGATTGAATTGCAGTAAAGAAAATAAATAATTGGAAGTGACGGGACAGAACAGAGGAAAAAGTGCGAACTGACATCCATGTCTGTAGTCAATTAATTAATTTATGGGGTTTTACGTGCCAAAACCAGTTCTGATTATGAGGCACGCCGTAGTGGCGGACTCCGCAAATTTGGACCACCTGGGGTTTTTTAACGTGCACCTAAATCTAAGTACACGGGTGTTTTCGCATTTCGCCCCCATCGAAATGCGGCCGCCGTGGCCGAAGCCTCGGAAGCCTCGGACATCCCGAAGCCTCGGTCCGTCCGGCAAACGCAGCGAACGAATCCCATTAATGATCGCGGTAATTGACTACATCGGTAATAAACTACACCGTGCTTTTACGGTGATAGGAATGCTACGCAATGAGGCGTGCGTAACACGAAAGCCGGAGGGCATATGGATCAGTATACATGCTCAATGCAAACAAATATCACGCAAAGCAATGAGGACGGGTGAGGAGGACGCACGTCCACACTTGCGCCGTGCTCGTATCCGGCTCCGTTCTGCTCGAATCGAAAGCCAATCAGGCACCGGCGCTCACGGCGTGTAGAATCCATAAAACATGGCGCGATTCTCGGGCTTTCCAACGGCGCAGCTTCTGTGAAGCGTGTCTGTACACAGCCAGATGAGACCAGTTCCTGAGGCGCGACCTAAATGCCTGCGCCTCTCGACTTTCGCACCTCGTTTGGCGCGCCTGAGCGGCTTGTCTCGGCTTCCTACGCGTACGTTCACTGTTGCATGATGATGGCAGTCTCCTGTCTTATCGCTCCATACTGTTTCCCTAAAGATCGCTTACGTTCTGTCCACTTCATATTGCGTTTTCGCGGATCGTCCGTCGCGTTAGCCCAGTGGCTATGCCGTTGCGCTTCCAAAGCTCGAGGAGGTGGGGTAGATCCCGACCCTGGCGGCGGCATTCCGATCGGGGCAGAATGCAGAAGGCGATCGCGTACCGTTCATTGGATGCACGTTAAAGACACCCCCCCCCCCCCCCCCCCTCAGGTGGTCAAAATAAACCCTGAGTCCTCCACTGATAATCAGATCTTGGTTTTGGCACGTAAAACATCAGAATTTAGCGTGTTAGGTTTCAACGATTGGGCGAGCTTGTTCACGTGCAAGATGTGGAAAATGCATTCACGATGCCCAGAATTCATTTAAATTTCTTTTGAGTTCTTCAGTCTTCTTGCACTACAAGCTATGTGCCAGAATTGTTTGGTGGACTGTTCAGTTTATTTGGTTAATTTTCCGAGCGACTTTCACCTTTCTCTTATGATGCATTACTGGAGAATGTCGAGGCGATCTCTCTACCGGAACACTTTTAGAGTCTAACAAAGGTTCATTTTTCTCGTACGCACGCCCGTTGCGTATTTTATACATCTTTTTGCAATAATTTCCTACGAAACTCCCATCTTCTTTCAATCCCGTTTCCCCCTTACCCAGGGCCCAGTAGCCAACCACGCTCAGCCTTGGTAACTTCCCGGCCTTTCCCTTATCACTTATCCCTCTCTCTCTCTCTCTCTGCTACAATCTTCAGCTCAAAGAAGCTGACTAGTTTTCTGCACTCGAAACTTGCACATCTACAGATTGGTATGGTGCGATAAATAAGGCGTCAGGAAGTCAATTTATTGCCTACGAGGATTCAATCGCGAGCGACCCGGCAGTGCGTAAAAGAAGTTTTGCCAATACGAGCCCGGTTATCTAGCCACACGAACACTGTACGTAGTTTATCAATATAGCTCTAACTGGAGTTAATAACAATATTAATGGACGCCAACGATTACTCTCCTTTAGCTGAATATATCACATTGCAGCTCTAGGAATACGACAATACCTTTGCCACAAATGTAGAAAAGACCCCCTTTCCTTCTGCCACGTCCTGTAATCATTTTTCTAATTGGTGAGGCTTCGAGTCGCAAAGCTTGCAACTCGGGTATGAGGAACGCCGCAGTGAAGGACTGCTGTGGAATATCTTGCACCAAGTGGCGCTCTCTCACGAAGACCAGAATCCCGGCTGTTTAGCGATGCCAACTTATCGGAACGTGGTCCCTGACCTCTAGATTAGCAACAATGTGTCAAAGCCGTGGGTTCGCTATGTCAGGTGCTGTTTGGTCTTCTGCAATAGCAGCGTATTATTCGTAACTCCTGTTCATGCACTGAAAAATATGCATGCACTGAAAGATAAGCAGGGTAATATCAGCAATTCGATGACATAGTAATAGCAGCGGAAGAATTCTATGCTGACCTGTACGGTGCCCAGAGCAGCCAAGCTACTTTCATTCGAAGTAGTGATGCACAGGGTACAGAGGCTCCTTCTATAATTAGCGATGAAGTTAGAAGGGCCTTGTAAGACATGACCAGGGGAAAAGCTGCTGGACAAGATGGAATAACAGTTGATTTATTCAAAGATCGAGGAGATATCATGCTTGAATAGCTTGCGGTCCTTTATGCCTCACGCCTTCAAGTGTACCAGAAAGCTGGAAGAACGTCAACATTATACTCATCCAATAAGAAGCGAGACGTTAAAAAATTGAAGATTTATAGACCCATTAGCTTGCTTTTAGTATTGTATAAATATTCACCAAGATAAGTTTCAATAGAATCAGGACAACACTTGACTTCAATCAACCAAGAGAACAGGCTGGCTTCAGGAAGGGATATTCTACGATGAATCATATCCATGTCATAAAAGAGGTAATAGACAATTAAATGTGCGTAGTACAATCAACCTCTCTATATGGCTTTCATAGATTATGAAAAAGTATTTGATTCAGTAGAGATACCAGCACTCATAGAGGCATTGCGTAATCAAGGAGTACAGGAGGCATACGTGAATATCTTGGCAAAGATCTACAAGGATTGCACAGCGACCTTGGTTCTCCACAAGAAAAGTAGAAAGATACCTGTCAAGAAAGGGGTCAGGCAAAGAGACGCAATCTCTTCAATGCTATTCACTGCATGCTTAGAAGAAGTATTCGGGCTCTTAGACAGGCAAGGCATAGGAGGGAGGATCAACGGCGAATATCTCGGCAACCTTCGGTTTGCATATGACATTCTCCTATTCAGCAACAATGGGGACGAATTACACAAATGGCTGAGGACCTTAAAAGGGTGGGGTTGAAGATTAATATGCAGAAGACAAACGTAATGTACAATAGCCTGGCCAGGAAACAAGAATTCAGGATCGCCAGTCAGCTTCTAGAGTCTGTAAAGGAGTATGTTTATCTAGGTTAGTTACTCACAGGGGACCCTGATCATGAGAAATAAATTCACAGACGAATAAAATTGGGTTGGAGTGCATACGGCAGGCATTTCCAAATCCTGACTGGAAGCTTACCACTGTCGTTGAAAAGGAAAGTGTACAATCATTGCATTCTACCGGTGCTAACATATGGGACGGAAACTTGGAGGTTAACAAAGGCCCTCGAGAACAAGTTAAGGACCGCACAAAGAGCAATGGAATGAAAAATGTTAGGCCTAACGTTAAGAGACTGCAACAGAGAGATGTGGATAAGAGAACAAACGTGGATAGCCGATATTCTAGTTGACATTAAGTGGAAGAAATGGCGATGGGCAGGCCCTGTAATGCGTGGGGTGGATAACCGGTGGACCATTAGAGTTACAGAATGGATACCAGGAGAAGGGTAGCGCAGTCGAGGACGGCAGAAGACTGGATGGGGTGATGAAGTTTGCAGGCGTAAGTTGGAATGAGCTAGCGCAAGACAGGGGTAATTGGAGATCACAGGGAGAGGCCTTCATCCTGCAATGGACATAAATATAGGCTGATGATGATGATGAGAATGATTCGTAAGTCCTCGCATCTTTGCGGACCGTGTAGATTCAACTTAAATATACATAAGGAAAGGGTGAGTTGGGGGGGGTGGGGGGGGAGAGAGATTTTAAGCCTTGGAAGTCGAGATTTTGGGGAAGTCATGGACATCAGTAGACTACACGCTGAATTTAGTCGTACGTTAAACATTAACATTAAATAGTCGCTGCAAACACGCAGAAGGTTAGGTTTTCCTGGCTCCGAGAATTTCTAGGCTGTGGCGAGCTCCTTGGAACGTCGAAAAGAGAGAACGTATGCAGCGAAACCGAACAATGATAGCGATTATGATAAGTCGATGATGCATTAAACGCACACTAGAACCTATATATACAGTCATGGAAAACTGTCGCACAAACACATCGCTTAAACGCCTGTAGCTACTAACGGGGTTAAACAACTGCATGAGCAGTCTGCATTATGACGTAAAAGATACAGACGGAAGCATGTATCTTTTAGCCTCGTATTCACCGGTGCCGATTCTAAAATTAAAAAAAATGAAAGTATGGGGCTTTACGTGCCAAAACCACCATCTGACTATGAGGCACGCCTTAGTGGGGACTCCAGAATAATTTGAACCACCTGGGGTTCTTTAACGTCCACCTAAATCTACGTACACGTTTTTTTTTTTTTTTTTTTTTTTTTGCATTTCGCCCCCATCTAAATGCGGCCGCCGGGGCCTGGATTCGATCCCGCGACCTCGTACTTAGGAACCCGACACCATAGCCACTAAGCAACCAGCGCAGGTGGTGCCGATTCTCTATTACGATGAGAACGAAGTGGCGTAATCGTTGAAGTAGCCATGCATAGTCAGATATCGACGAAGGGAGTTCATCCCAACGCCATTGTGATTGTTGCTAGGGTCTCTTGGTCCGAAAACGAGCACAGCTGCCTTGCGCCCTGTGAATCCGAGGAGCTCGCGGCCAGACCCCCCCCCCCCACCAATATCTGTAGCTTCGCTTCGCTTGGCCGATTCGCAGTGCGCAGGCGCGAAAACATTTGGAGCGCGTACAGTGGCGCGATCGGTGAAGTCGATGTTTATTCGTCGCCGCCCCAGGATGCGCATTGATACACAGCAGCATATTTGCTTGACAATCAAGGAAGAAAAGGCTTACACCCACCTCGATATCCGTTTGATCGCGGGTGGGCGTACGTTCTCGTCAACTGTTTGTCAGCTGGGCAGACGGGTATTCCGTCTCTGTTGTTCAGGGAAGTGGTTGCGATTCGCGCGTTTCGTTGTCACGTGAACCCAGATTTCTTATTGTACGCGATATCGAGTGGGAGTGAATATTGGTGACGCTACCATCATTGCTTGAGAGCGTTCGATGTGGCGGGAAAGTGGATTGGACAAAAGACTTTCGGCGCGTGCTTTCTCCGTCAAACCTGGTATCGATTTTGCGTGTGTCCGAAGTGGTAATGCGTAACTACGGTATAGCGAATGGTAGGTATACCTAAACGGTAGATGATGATGATTTAAAAGCCGACAAATTTAGATTGAGGTACAAATGTTGTATGCATAAGTAAAAGGAGGCATGGTGATTTGCTTGAAGGGCGGAATAGATCCGTCGAGGCCACGGAGAAATATGCGTTGCTAGCATTTTTCGCAAGGTGACAGTTGCCACCGTACCAATACAAAGAGGAAACCTCCAAGTATCAACCTAAGTATCTATGTATTGGCTTTGACCTCTGCGTAGTCATATGAGCCATTTCACCCAAGGCTGGAATTTGAAAAAGAAGTGGGCCTTTAGTAAGAGGTACCGAAATAAGGTTTTCATATTGTCTAATTAGCGATGCGATGAAACTTGTAACCTTTCCGGCGCGAAAAATAAAGCTCAAAAGTTTACATCACTTCAGTCTTCGTTAATCGAGCTCCGAGTTTGCCGTTGTAATGCGACTACAAAAGTTACGCAGGTCGTTCACAAGTTGGCGAGATATGATCGCTCAGACGACAGGACGAAGGCATCTAAGCCAACTGAAATGGTTTCGCTCTCTTTCTCTTTTCTCCCTCTCTCGTGACTTTCAGATAAACCTTTCAATGTATAGTGTTACCACCTCATGCTTTCTGCCTGACCACCTCCTGACTGCGCATGCACGTCACAGTACGTCACGTGCAGTAACTCTAACATAGTATCTTAGCACGGCGTAGCCGCTCTACACATAGCTTTCACCGAGCCACGCACGCGCAGTAAAGCCTGCGCGTTCACAGTTGGCATCAAACGGTATCGGTAAGGGCAGAATGCTATACGCTAAAATAATGAAACAAGGTGGTATGGCGCTACTGTAAAATAATATTTTGCCTAGAGAAAAATAATAGAGCACCCCCACGAACCAACAGCCTCCGAGGCGGACAAGCGCAGCCAAAGACGCACACGCCCAAATTGCGGGATGCCCAGCGGCGACTCTGCGCTGCCGCTCGAAAACCCTTTGTTCTCTCTCTCTCTGCGCCGATCGGAGCCTATTAAAAGTGCGCGGCCTCGCGCCGATCTCTTCGCGCCTGAATGGCTCCGGCGAATCCTTGCGCGGGTTTTTCGGCCCGTCCCGAGCGAGGACCGCCGCGAAACGCGCTTTAGAAATAATAATCCGCCGCGGCGTTCGCCTTTGAACTGCGCCGCGCAGCCCCCCGAGACAACGGAGCTCCTCGGCGAAGGACGACGACGCAGCCGAACAGGGTGCCGACCACAATAGGGGCTCCCTGTGCGTCGTCACGTATCGTGTCCGCACTTCGCCCGCGGCCGCCGAAATGTCCGCGCGCGCTCGAGGCGTTTATTTTGGCCTGGCCCCGATTTCGGTCGGTGCGCCGCAGCGCCGCCCGCGCGCGTTAAACGGCGAGCCGTCGCCATATAGCACAGGCCGGTATACGGCGCAACGAGATTGCGTGCGTTTTTCGTTTCCGGGAACGTATTAGTGAGTCGGGATTTCGAATGAAAGCGGTGGGGCAAGAGGTAGCCGGGTGCTTGGACAGCACATTAGCTCTGTTTTCGATTCGCCTGCACCACCTGAACCAGTTCACAATGTGCTCCGCCCTGTCATTCCAAAAGCCTGGTTCAAGATTTCGCTGCGCCTCTACTTATGCCGACTTGGCGCAGGCGTGAAGCCGCAGCGTAGCATACGACGCAGCACACGGACGCGAATGCCGTTAGGAACCTGTTGATACGCGCGTCTGCTGTGTCTATACGCAAGCGCGGGGTGTACTTACGACTCGGAAGACGATCGTACCTGCAGTTAAAGACCCTCAAACTTACGCGATCGGTGCACATTAGTTGTGAAAAAACAAAAAAAAAAAAGCAAGAAAATCATAACGCCTGCACCGCGTCGGCACCTTGACATTCCTTTCGAGTGTCACGCCGTGCCTGGACCGAGGAAATCGGGCTGTACAATTTCCTAACTTCTCGTGCACCGCTGTGAACTGGTTCAGTGTGGCGCAGGCGAATCGAAGGGTCCTTTTGTTAATCCTTATACGAACTGGCGGCTTATTATTGTAAGGGTTGTAAGGTCATCGTCATCCGCCTATATTTATGTCCACTGCAGAACGAAGGCCTCTCCTATAGCAAATCTCCAATTACCCCTCTCTTGCGCTAGCTGATCGCAACTGGCGTCTGCAAATTTTCTGATTTCATTGAACTCTGGGGTTTCACGTGCCAAAACCACGATTTGATTATGAGGCACGCCGTAGTGGGGGATGACTTTCGCATACGTGGATTTCAGGGAGAGGACGGTGTGGCGTGTAGGAGTAAAAACGAGGCGGAATTTCAGTTATTAAACCGCTTCAGTAGGTAGCTGACCTTCAATTCGTAATTCTATTAAGGCAGTTCAGTAAGATTATTTTCATATGCCTTGGCTGTTCTCGTATCTATGAAGGTCGTCAGGTGCGCCGCACAAAAACGCAAACTTGTCGTGTACAGTTTATCATTGTCAGTTACACTGCCGCAGTCGTTGATTATTTGCGTTTGAAACCTCCAGCAGATATACGGATATTCGGTGTGGGGAACGGATGAGGAGGAACGGAAACATGAGCCTTAAGGGAGCTGTGTTACCTACAAACTTAAGTAGTGCCGTGCGAAGCTTCACTTGGCCCGTAGGTTTGCTCACCAACCATAATAGCACCCGGAAAACGCACGCTGAAATAATCAGGATGAGGGCAGAGATATAAGCCAGTCTCAAAATGACAGATTGATTACTAATGCCGAGGAATATACCAATCGAATATTCCTGCTGAAGCGGAATTTGCGTAAATTGCAGTGTACGCCTTCGGAGGAACGCGAGGAATATGCCGATAATTGCTTGCTATAGCGGAAATAGCACAAATTTTAGTTTACTTCGTAATTACCTCTCTATTCATCACTCGCACCATGATCACGCGACAATGCAGTGGCTGGATTTTTACAGAGAGCGAAAGGGAGAGAGAGAGAGAGAGAGAGAGAAGTGAAGGAAAGGCGGAGATGTTCCAGACTCACGTCCTATTTTCTACCCTACGCAGGTGAGAGAGTGCTAGGGGATAAAAAGAAAGCAATAATGAATAGAAAACAATGAGCATGTTGCTTCGTCCGTAGCTAGATGCACATTGAAGCTATATGTGGAGTTGCTCACGGAGGTATGTTGACTTCAAGAGCTGAATAAGTGAACGTATCGCTTTCTGGGGTTGTGAGGCACGTGACCCCGGTACTAGCACTTTCGTCACCGGGAATGATCTTGAATCAAAGTGATCTAAGGTGGTGAGGTGTAGGAGGCCCGTGGTGTCAGAGTGGGGACACTGAGATGCAGAGATGTTAGATAGACTGCTCCCACCCACAAATGTTGAAAGTCACTCATCGAAATCAGAAACGAATTGCTCTTTGTGAATTGCATCTTTAGAAACGGCAGGCTCCATCATCCGCGTAAACAGTTTGTGTCAAATAAAAAGCGTGTCAAACAAAGTGCGCGGAAAATGGAAGAATAAAGACAGATTTCATGAAATTAGAACAAGGGTCTGTTGTAGTGAATCGCTTGTCCATACGCTGGCACGCTGAAATCTGTTAATCATTGATTACCCGGTTAAGCCAAAACCACTTCTCGAACGCATGTTAGAGGGACTGCGGTGAGGACCAACCCAGTTCGACATGTAATGCGCTCTGCTTTACGATGGTTGGATGAATGTTAGGGTGGGCTTTGTGTATGCGCACTGGAGTATCACGCGGCCTCTATAACCACCCGCTGTCTATATAGCGATGAATAGCCACGCTCGCGTTTCACGAGCGTGGCTTATCGTAACGTGTATACTTGTAACCTCGCTTAGAGCGTCCGCGATCTAGCGAGATGAGAGGACGCTCATTGCGTGCACCGTTTCAGCGTCGCGCCGAGCTTATCTCGCGTCCTTTGTGACGCGAATGGCACGGGTTTGAAAAATGAAAATAATAAACTTGTCCTGAGTGCACATCCACAGAAAAGGCGAATGGGAAAGGGAACAGATGGAGAGGAAGTAACCGGAGCACTCACTACACGTGCTTTATCTCACGTGATCTAAACGTTCATGTTCACATACCAAATGGATGGCGTGTTTGCTGTTATACTTTCGTTTCAATCTTTATTTTCTTTCTGCGCGGTTATAGTAGGTATGCGAAACGTGCGCACGTTTTGTTTTTCTTCTCTTCCTTTATTCTTTATATTCTAGTGTGCGCGTTGATGAGGCCTCGTGTGTATATATATGCTGTTTGGATGGTCCCTGAATTAGGTTTTACGCCGCCGACAAATTGTTTATTTCGCTTCGCGCTGTCTGTCCGTCACAGCGAGCGCAGTATGAGTGATGTTCGTGATTAATATAAATGCCGATCCTTTGCGCTGTCTTCTTTGTCATGCAGGGATGGTTATTACTTGCACGCGCGCGCGCCGACCGAGTTCTTGCGACAGCAGACCGCGAAAGTGAACTATACAATAAGATACATTGCCGCAACGTATATACTTCACGTAAGTAATTTGCTTTCAGTTTTATGTCCTTGTACGTGTGCGATATAGAAAAGTGCTCGAGCCGGCTATCATTCAGAAGAGCGGTATGTCGAGCGAAATGTGTGCACATACTTTTTTGTCAGCCGAGAAGAGAACACTGGTTATAGTTATTCCGAGAATCTGACACGACGTTCTGCGCAACTACGTTTTCAATTAACCCGTCTCCCGACACTACGTAATAGCGCTGTTTTTGGTCGGTGAGCGCTGCATTCCTGTTATATATAACTTTTTTTTTTCGTCCTTCGCATCTCACACCACCTGCGCAATTACAATTTATATTTCAGCCAATATCGCTTAGCTGACGGATCAAAACGGCGTTATCTGAACATTAAGCGGCGAGCACTAAATTCTACAGTTCTTCGGGCCGGCCCGAATATGATACTAAGCGATACCATGTACTTGCATGTAAGCTGTAATTTATGCGTTCGTATACTAAATGATATGAGGCAGGTACACTCTATCTATCGTTACAACGTGTACTTGTAGCGGACACCCGTACAAAGTTGACGCACAAGGCGCGATAGTGTGCGCATGGCGTGCCGATAGTGGCAGAGCTGGGTCTCATTTTGGTTTCAGTTGATTATTTGCTCATAATAAATTTACAAATATGTGGATTGTACATGCAGACTATTGCCCCAGAATCGACAGACTTAAAAGGGTATACCTGTCGTTTGCACTATAATAAGAAGAACTAATGCACAACATGTGGCTATAGACATGATTACAAAATTCGCAGTGTATCTACGAGCACAATACACATTATCTCGTTAACTCAGAGATATTAATGTCACTGGGGTCGCCAGTGGAATGCTTACACCGAGTAAAAAAGCGGACGAAGGTTACATAGATGAAACGATAATGAATTCCGTAGGAACGGGGCTTAAAAATTGGCCGTGAATTTGCCATAAGTATAGTTATGCGGTTTGCTAATAAGTACAGTAGTTGTTACAGAAGCGAAACGTGCGGAAATGCAATTGCAAATGCGTTTGCGTTAACCTTAAATGCGATGAGTATGATGTGCCGAGTTGTACTTAACCGGAGCGATAGCAAACTGAAAAAGAAGTGAAAGCTTCTTGAAAGGATCAGTTGTGATCAGTTTTGACTTGTGGAGCCAAGTGAAAGAGCAATGTTGACCACAGTAAGCTTTATTGGAAAAATGCTTGCTTTAACTACAGTAGACAGCCTATTATTTAATGTGGCTGCGTTGCTCATTTTTACCTCCACTTTACTAGTCCTGCGTCTATCCCAGTCTTGATTCAGTCAACTCCGTACTGTGCTTGCAAATTTCCCAAACACGTGGCTGTTTTAAGCTATAGGCCTCGACTGCACCTGCTTATAGGACCAGTGCTGTTCTCAGACACCGGTTGTCTGTTTCGCTCATTACGCAGCTTGCCCAACTCCACTTCTTTTTTTATTTAAACCTTTATCTAGAATATGAGCGACCCTCGTTTTGAAGGGGGGGGAATGAGGTGTTCAGTTATACTTCCGTATTTCTATCTTATTAACTTACGCATGTCGCTTACCGTCGGTCATTGCATTTGCAATAATGGAAAATTTTCGACCAATGTATGGCATAATTCAGCGTCCTCATTAATCACTGGCGGCGCATGCTGCAGTGGGAAGTGGGGAGAGCATGCACTATCTCTGATATGCTTCAGCGCAGCCAGGATTGCGTTGAAGATAGATAATGTCGTTGAAGATAGACAATTCACATTAACTTCGCGTTTCTGTTTTACCGCGGTTTATAGCTTCGCTTCAAAGAATTTTTTTTATCAGGTTTCGTTGCAACAGCTCATTTCAGCGCTGAAATATTGACCATAAAAATGTATTTTGCTTGACCTTGAAGAGCTGAGAAAACGGCGTTGAAAAATAATCTTTGTTCACGAAATGGCTGCTTTATAGTTTCGTTTTAAACACTTGCGCTTCCTGATCTCGCATTGACTGGAGCTGGGTAACATTTCGGTGCATGAGCTCTTAGTTTTCTGTTGCTGATTGATGCACATATTCGGCTCCACAGAGTAAACCTTCTTCTTCTTTCTGGGGTTTTACGTGCCAAAACCAGTTCTGACTACGAGGCACGCCGTAGTGGAGGGCTCCGGATTAATTTTGACCTCCTGGGGTTCTTTAATGTGCACTACAACGCAAGCACACGGGCGTTTTTGCATTCGCGCCTCCATCGAAATGCGGCCGCGCCGCGGCCGGGATTCGATCGCGCGATCTCGTGCTCAGCAGCGCAACGCCTTAGCTGACTCAGCCACCGCGGCGCGGGTCGCAGAGTAAACCTTGATTATTTGCGCTATGCGACCAACGTAGGACACCAGCTGGAAATAGGATACACGAGTGCGGAATACAGGTTTTGTAAGCACGCAGCCTGTTTGTAAACTGATTTCAGCTAGCGTGCGGTTGTTTGCCTGGTGCATTTTGCTTTAACGAAGGCTTCAACTTGTTGGTGTCAAACTTTCGTACCGTCATCTAGGCCTTTAACTCCCGACACATGCGTTGGCAAATACCTCTGTCAGTGACACGTACCCCTCTCTCCCTCCTCTCTCTCCCTCTTTGTCTCTCTCCTTCTCTCTCTCTCTCTCTGCAGTTACAGAATGATCAAAAGGACATTCGAGCAAGCACTCAAATGAGTGATAAAACGAGTAAACAAATGTACACCAGTAATCCAGTACACGTGCGCTGTAACTAGTAGTATGCGAGAAAACGTGCGGTGAGTAGAAAGTTTTTGCAGACGTTTTAACAAAAACTCGGTGCCCCACTTTCCAAAAGTGATCTATTCGTAGAAGTTCTTACTTGTACATTTCCGTTGGGATAGGTATTCCAAATAAATAAAGAAAGAAAACACGTTCCGCGCATTCTAGTCAGAAATGCTCATTCGCCGTGTTTGCCCAGAAAGTCGTCAGAGCCGAGTCATACTATTTGCAACTACGCAGCTAAGAATTAATAAGGGCTCGGCGACGAGCCTCTCGTTCACATACATATAAACGGCCTTCCGCGAGACACTTGTCATTCGATGTTGCCATGTGCTGTTCCGCGCGGGCGAACAAATTGGCTTCAAATGGACTCGTTAGGGGCCGTCATTTGCGAAACCTGTCGCGTGTCAAGCGGCCATAAAACGTCGCCGGGAGAACAAGAACGCGCATCTATCGCAACCTGTTGTGCGCACGCGCGCCGGTAAGGGGCACGTCGTCATTTTTTGTCGTGACAGACGCGGTTGATTAGTTCCCGCAGCAATCCACCTCACCCGACACACACACATTATAGCGACCGTGTCGAAATCGGCTGGGCCAGGAATACGACTGCGTATTGCCTGACTCACGCCGCTTCCGATTAGACATCGAAAGTGATTTAGCGCGAATGAGGTCGCCTGCGGTAGCTAGTGGAAACGAGGTAGAGAAAGAAAGATACAGTGTAGCCTATATCTTACGGGCGTGCTAATTGCTGTTAAATACAACCTCAGTTACGACCGTCTGCAGTTATGCTTCTACTTAAAGTGAGAAACCGAACCGTTGTTGTTCCACTGACTGTAATAAATGAATGTATAGGCAAATGTGGTTTCAAGGTTGCCGCTGTAGGCTCTAGGCTTACGACAAATCGTAGGTGAGTTTGAGCTGAACCGCAGTAAGGATGCCTTTGTAGCTAGTGCGGTTGTTCTAAGTTTCTAGAAGCCACATAAGTTAAGGTTCGCGTTCAATTTGATTTTGTGTTATTGCACACTTGCTTCTTTGTTTGTGTCTTTCAATGAGAACTAGAAGAAGAAGATTGTTTCATGTACCATACAGAAAATTAGGAGTGAGAGAAAGATCTCCCTTTAGGCAGCTTGGCGAAGCTCTCTAACCCCTGTAAACTTGGACAGCGTCCAGCATTAGGTCACAGACTTATCGATCAATATATACCTTGCGTGAAAACATTTATACGTACAATTCACTCAAATTGTAAAAAGAAAGAGACTCTTCGGGAAAAAATAAGATGACTATATGAGAGCAGCAAGAGATGGCAATAGCAGCGACAGGACGTAAAACAGCAAAAAATTGCGCAGAAACCATCGACGACGATTGTCAATGTAACGAATAGCCGAAAGCTTCTAGAAAGCCATGCGCTTTATGAAAGGAATGGCGTGCACGAGAGCCTTGATTTGTTACAGTTAGGACATTTAGGTAGCGCTTGTTGTTTCAGAGTGTAATTCCATAGAGATCCGTTAACCAGCACATCTGAAGCGGTGTCGCAACCATCTCCTACAGGCTCCACGGGCTGTTCTTCCCGAGTGATTCACTATACAGCGCCTAAACCTCCGGACAGACCAAAGCTCTCGCACGACAACACGTGTCGGCATGCCCGATTAATCCCCTTGCACGTGCAACTCTGTTACAGACGATGCCACGATGGTACGTCTACAACGGAGTCGAGTATAATGCGTTCGCATTGTCGCAGGCTTGCTAATTCTCACAATCTCCGCTAGAGTCCCGGAAGATTATTGGAATTTGTCGAAATATTTTATTTTACCGCTGCAAATGGCGTGTCTGGAACTCATAGGTTAGTGAGAACTACGTCCGCAATGAAAGTTGATTTCTTTTTTTAATCTCTTATATTCACTGTTTTTGTTTGTCGCCGAACGACAACAGCCCACGCCGTTTACATAGAGGTCTCTGTGAAGGCTATGACAGTCCATCCCCCGACCACCAACCTCGAGAACGAGCGAAGGAGCCAAAGCTTTGATAAGGGCTACGACAATGACAGCAGCAGCAATCGCCTGCATACGCATCAAAGCTGTGCAGTGCACAGGTAGAGACAAGGGTCCCACAGAAGAGGACGGCAAAGCACAGATACGATACTTTACGATTCAACGCCTCGTTACCGCGCGTTCGGAGAAAAGGTGCCTAGCAACGAATTGTTGTAAAATTGAGAACTCAGCACTGATGAACAAAACTATACAGCACTTCATGTAAGCAAGGAGGCAAATCAACGATACCTCTAATGCCTTATATGAGTGATTATATGCTGATTAATCAAACAAAAGAAGTTATATTCGTAAACACCGCACGCATGTCACTGAATTCTAGGGTGAAACGTCGCAACGTATTGCTCCCAAATCACCAAAGCATCAACATGAAGGGACGTCGCATTAAAATTTTTTTTCTTCATTTACTGATGCAATTAAGAAACCTACGTATAATAACCTAATGGGCAAAGTTATGAAGCCTATCTCTGTTATAGATATTTTTCACTGCTGTGTAAGTGCGCCTTTTGTGGCGTCGTTGGAAAAATTGTTTTGAGTATGTGCAAAGTGTTAGGGGCTTACGTTTCGCTTTTCCTACCGTGTATAATCGTGGGGCAGGCTGTTTTCGGTGCAGCCGAAGTCAGAGTGTAGTAAAACATACGTATGTTGTACGCATGCACAATATCATCGTAAGGATCGATTGTCGCATTGTTGGTTTACGAAAAAAAAATTATTTGAGGAGCGCTTTTGAAATTGAGTGCGGCAGATCCCAATGCATATGAGCACGGAAATGCTTAGTGTGAACAGTGTACTTAAAACGAACTCTGATAGTGGGCAATACTATCCTGAAACGTATATGGTTTCGCGTTTATCTTGTAGCGATTAGAGTACTGAAGCTATGTAACGTTGCGGTCGCATTCCAAGCTCGTGATGCACATTCGGTGAGGCATACATTTATTCCTTGCAAGGTATTGAATCATACCTCGCAGTCCCACATTGCGGGCGTGCACCTCAGAGCGTATAGTCAATATATGCAAGGTATTGCAGGGATGCGTCGCAATCGCAATCCATAATCGCGAAGCGCGTGATCTTGACGCATAATTTGTCTATTAATGGCACTGGAGCATACGTAACAATCTCGTGTCACAAACCCGACGCCTGTGGTTGGCAGTGTAGTTATCTTATGCAAGATACCGAGGCACACATAACAGTGCTCCTCTGTATACTCGCGCGGCACATGGTAATAGTGTTGCATGTCATAAGCATACAGAACAACGTATACCCGTATTCGCTTTTGACAGTCATATTGCAATCGTAAGGCAATGTGTAAGCACGGGATGTATAGGTGTGGAACCCGCAGTCACTATAGTTGCGGCCTGAGCGGGAGTATGCGTCACCATCGTCGTGATCATCATCGTATGTTTTGTACAGTTCACTGCAGGACGAAGGATTCTCACCAGCGATCTCAAATCGCCCCTGTTTTGCGACAGTCGATTGCAGTCTATGCAAAAAAAAAAAAAAAAACTTCGAATGTGATCGCACCTCATAATAACGTCCCTCCCTTACCGTGTTTCTCTTCTAGCAATCTTCCTGTTAGTCTATTAATAGACCACCGGTGATTTCCTCCAAACACTAGCATGACCTGTACAGTTCCATTTCGTCCTTCTAATGTCAACTGGAATATCAACTAAACCTGTTCGCTGTGCAATCAATACTACCGATTGTCTTGTTCTTCTGTATTAATTGAGAAATATGGGAATTTGGGCCACAGAAAGGTGGGATATTCTAAAATCTTACACTTATAAAAACACTGAAAATAAATAAATAAAGTGAAATAATTAAATACATTAACTGTCGTGATATATAGCAAAATAACAAGATACCAACGTAGCCAGTTCATGTATCGCAGAGGAAACAAAGAAAACGAAAATAAAAGGTTATAAGAAGCACAAGACTAACACAAGCATCAACAGATCATGGGAACAAGGAGATTATTAAAAATTCACGTACTAGTATTCAAAAAGAAGGTATCATGTCACTGAAAACGAGAAAATCCCGCAAAGGGGCCCTGAGTGCTAATCTCCGTTTGTTGATACACGGCCAGGGTCGAGTAACCTTTTGTACAGATAAAGGGCGCCTACCTAAATGGTATACACAACTGCGTAAGATATCTGTCTCTTAACCTTACCCCTATCATTTCGCCCGCTCTCCAGTCTCTAGTTTATTCTGGTGTTTCTTCGTTATCCTTCAAGTTTCCGCACCGTAAATTAGCACCGGTCTAATTGGCGCTGCAACGACAAGTAAATCGGATGCCGTGAGGGCAGCTGTGAAACGACGGCCGGGTACATGAAACAAAAAAGCGCCGATTCGTGATCGCGTTTGCCGTTTGTGAATGCGCGCGAACATGGTACGGCGCACAACGGCGCGGCCGCCGATGCTGCCGCTGCCGCTAGTGTTAACGGCGTCACAGGCCATTAGCGGGGCTTCTGGGCACGCATTTATGCAAGCTTTTTCGCCGCGCTGCCGCGTCATGATCACTAACAAGGGCGTTCGCTGCCGATGTCGCAATCGCGGAATCGCTGCCGTGCGTTTGCCCCGCTGGGGACTCCCACCCCCCTTCGCGAACGGTGGAAAATTCCGCGCTGTCATTCCAACCATTTTATATGGTGGCTTTTATTGTATGCGGAATTAAGTCGACGGGTTCGTCTGTTTAGCAGAATTTAGCGCCTTAATTTTTTAGCCTTTTGCATCTGGAAAAGACCATACTCTCTCTATCTCTGGAACTCATTACCGGCACCGATATTTAAAGCCTTGGGGAATGCTATTGGAAAAGATAGATTAAAGCCGTAATTTTTCAATAGACCTTTAATACCACGCCAGGTATTTACGTCAGTTTGTGAACACAATCAAGGGAAGGTTACTTGTAAGTTGTTACGCATTTGTTCTTATCCGAAGTTTGCACAAAGTTTTATATATAGCATAAAATTGTTTTCAATGCGCTTGGCCTATCAATCGAAATTTCTTGCCTGGACTTATGTTGTTGTGTCTGTCTTGACACATTATGTGGTGTAAATTTTCATTGGGATTGGGTGCTTCTTTTCTCTCGGCGAATATCTTATTAGGGAAACCTATAGTATTCCGCCTTCTTCTTTTTTTTTTTTTTTGCTCGTGGGGAAAATAATATTACTGTTCTTTTTGTTTTCCTTTCTTTTCTCTGAGACTCATTACCGATGGCTCATTTAAGGCCTTGACACAATGCTATCTAGAAAGAACAGATTAAGGCGGTAATTTTTTCAATGGTCATTGTAGTAACACTTTTCGAACGAATAAGCATCCCGTAACTCTTTCAGAAAAAACGACGCTCACTTGCAGATGAACTTGAAAGACACAGTCCTTACGTAAGACATTGCTTGCGAAATAGATTTCGTGATAAAATGACTACAACTGAGAAATAGTAAACAAAACAAAACAAAAAGAAAAGTAAAAACAACGCAAATGGCGGTGATGACATTAGCAGTGTCGAGATCAGGGTTATTAGCATGAACAAAGTAACGCTGCGTATTTCGCGGGTTAGTTTACGTGAAATTGCTTCTAGACCGCACGAGCGGTAAGCACGAGTCGAAAGAAATTTTCTTCATCGAACCGTTTTTGGCTGAGAAAGATACTGCGAAGCCGGAAGTGAGCGAACATACCTCTTCAATCACGGGGCCGTCCATCCGTCTTCCGTGGGTTCCGTTCGACTTGCGTAACCGCGACACCCGCCGTCGCTACGGATGCTATAACTCCACTGCGCGCAAAATCTTGGTCTCGAAGTAAGCACGAACATAATCACAACTCGCCTTGCCGTGCAATGACTTCCTTTTGCAGATCGCGAACTCGGGATCCAGCGTACAACGTCTTCCGACACGCGTCTACAGCCTGACTCGTATAAGTGAATGTGTATCTGGCCTTCGGAGCCTCGGAAGGGCTATGCAGTAATGGCTGACCTCTGAACTCATTGGCTTTTCGACGGTGAACGACGGAAGAGACCGCCATTATTGGGCTGACTCGTGAGCAGAGTGTAAATCTTTCCGTCTCTGGCGTTCTGTGTGCCCTCTCCACTTCTGGCTTTTCTTAGCAAGCAACTTATAGTTGGCTGTATACGTGCGTCGGCTCGGACGGTGTAGGAACCGACCAGAGAATGGGCAGCTGTAAATGGATAGAGCGAGGGGCATTCCGACATGCACTCTCGCTCTTACCCGACCTATTCGCCGTCTTTCACTATCTCGTTTCCCTGAGCTTGCTTCAAGAGCGAAGCGTGCGCGCGACAGAAGCGAAGAGGACGTCTCTTGCACAAAGAACCATTTTCGCTTTCTCCTTTTGACGACCAATGGGACTTTCTGAACCTTGCCTTTGACAACGGCACTGTGCAACACTGTTGGCGAGGCATGTCTTCTAGCCTAGAAGCTTCGCTTTACCCTCTCTCTATCGGTTATGGTCACTTTGCAGTTACTTCAGTAGGACTTTGCCAGCATCATCCTCCAACTTGTAAATCGAACCGAAAGACTCTCCAAGGATTCGAAGAAGTGGTCATAAAGTACATCTTGTCCCTAATTCGCCCTCACCCGATATGGAAATCGATGCTGCTTCTTCGAGTATACCTTGACGCGCCACGAGAGTGTTGTAGTGCATAAAGGTATTTCTGTTGCTACGCAAGTGTACAACTCCAGATTACTGAAGTTACGGGCTGTCGGTCTACGTCGCGTCTTACGGTATTCCGTTAGAACGAAATTGCCGCACTGCCGGCAGTGTCTGGCAGCGTCCCAAATCATTCCACTCTAAAAAAGAAACATAAAATATGAGTAATTACTGGATTACGTATACTGTATACTGTGCATAATATGTAACGTTTGCGCATGGTGTAATATTAAATATTTCGCTATAATGTTGAAACCATCTGACCATTGCCCGTATGTATGTTCCATAATTCGCGTTATGTTTTTCGGCGTTCGCTAATTTCACTCGCAGCCATAAAAAAGAAAGAAAGGGAAACGCACTCGCACTGCGAAATTGTGGTTAATTTATCACAGGTCACGGTCTGTTGTTGTGTCGTGTTCAAGAGATGGGCTAAATTTAATTAGAAGATATTTGTGTTTCGCTGCTTTCAGTGGAGATTTTGGAAGCAGTTGTGTTCCCAGCTGCTGAATTGACGATGCAGGGTAGGGACGTTCTTTGCCAGCCTGAAAAGGAGAAAAATAATGAACACGCATTAGTGCATTATAAAAACAAATCAGCGTAAAACAATTGTTCCAACAAACAGACAGTCAACTGTTTGCTTCCCGAGTGGCGTGAAATGCAGTTTAAATTTCTTTTCAAAGAGCGGAAGGGCAGTAACTTGAACATTTTGCGTACAATTGTTGAACATAATTTTGGTACGATTAATTAGTTCAACTCAGCATACAAGGTTTATATATGAATTTGCTTTCTCTCTCTCTCTCGCTCGTTTTAAATAAACAGGTATATAAACGAGGATATTTAAGGAAGGATAATAACAAGGATAACAAACAAGGATATTTAAACATTTCCAGCCCAGGATTGGGCCTCTATGTGAATCAGACAAGCGCAGGTGATCGAATAAAATGAGGTTCTCTCTCACTTACTCGGCAAATTAGCGAACAAGTGTGCTCAAAAACGTGGTTCTCGTTTGGTACATATCGGTTATTATTACGTATTTATTCAAGTTCCTAGAGCGCCATCATCGGCATTATTATATAGGGGGCAAGTGAAGCAAAACACGCACCTTCGTTACACAAATAATGACGGATACAATAATGACGCTGTACGCACAATACACAAACAAATGCAACCACGAAGGCAATGAAGGCATGCAGTAACAGGTATACGCGCGCGTGATGTGTTCTCTGTTGTGCCCACATGCTACGTGAATGAGCAAGCGATGCGTACAAGACCAATCAGGTTTTGCCTATCTCTAGCATGTAGCTATATGCGTAGTACATGTTCGGAAGGGATGCCAACCGCTTTAGTGTCCCCAGGTGCAGCGAAGGCCTTTATGCCGCTCGCATTCGAAGCCTCGCAGCAATGTCTGCTTCAATTAGGGTCTCAGCATCTGCACGACGGGCGTTAAGCGGCGGCGCTGCTTTACGTTCTCGGGGACATAACGAGTCCCATATCGGCGCCATCCCAGTTGGCGCTCTGTATTTTTTTTTCCCCGGCCCATCTCTGCAAGTCACCGCCGACAATGAGCATCACGCTGAGTTTCCCGTGGCCCACCAGCTGAGATATGTCGGGAATACGGAGTACATAACGTATACACGCGGATAATAAGGGTGGCCCCCCCAGGGGGGGGGGGGGGGGGGGGGGGGGTCGCTGGGGGCCTCTTGCGGCACTGCGAGCGCTGCCAAGGCAAAAAAAAAAAAAAAAACGTGGAGGCAATTAAGGCACCTGTGCGCTCCTAACAATGCGCGACGCTAACTTTGCATGTGCCCGCTCTGAGGCCGTGCAGATAATACGAACGGGGGGCTTGACGTCGTTCTTATAACCCATTTCATTGTTTTGCCGGCCCTCCCCTGTGATAGCTTTGTTTTGCTATTTTCGCTCCCATAGTGAGGCTATGAACAACAGGAAGAGCAGATTAAAAAAAAAATGATAAGCCCCATCCTTGCGGGCTGTTTTCTCCGAGTGTATTTAAACGCTTTGCACTTGCTACTGCTTCTCTAGGGTGATATGGTTGTGAACTGTCCCCGGTAGAATAGAGATCATACGCGTATCTCCCAAGTCGCGCCGCTTAACGTCGGCGTAGCGGGAAATAAAATGTTTGCGGCTCACTCGCGCCACACTGTGTTGTCATAAGAGGAACGTGTTGTTAACAAAATGGTCCAGAGCGTTCTTGTGTAACGAAGCGCGTGGTGTGGTATAAAACCAGCAATAGCTGACTAAGAAGGAAGGTAACACACGTGACGTCGAATGAGAAAGTGCGTTTAGTTTTGAACGTTTGTTATAAGTGGCAGGTACCGGTAATCACACTTAGCCGTTGTCGCAGTTATCAGCGCTTCTGGACGCAATACCGACTTGACTCTGAGGAAGTGTATTACTTCAGAGGTGTTATAAGTAATGTGGGCTCAGGGCGGGGGCTTTCCAGATAGGCGGCATGAAATTCTCAAGCTATAATTTTTCTTGAAACAATGGGCAGATGCTTGGGGACCGGACTACTAGATGTAACACGCACCAGTGTGCCAAGAATGATGAGTATTCCAATATTTATCCGCTGTTTTCAGATTTTGGTCTCCCTCCGCCAAGAGCCCTTCGTGTCGCGTAAATGCTGACTATGCAATGTCCCAGAGGCTATTTGTACCAGAGGAAATTTTTTTTCTCCCCCGTTGCGCTGCTGAGCACGAGATCATGGGATCGAATCCCTGCCGCGGCGGCCACATTTCGATAGAGGCGAAAATGCAAAAACGCCCGTGTGCTTGCGTTGTAGTGCAGGTTAAAGAACCCCAGGTGGTCAAAATTAATCCGGAGCCCTCCACTACGGCGTGTCTGATAATCAGAAGTGGTTTTGGCACGTAAAACCCCAGAAAGAAGTGTTTCCCTCCCCAAGCTCACTTACGCCCCGAATAAGCCTCGTCATGCAATATCATTTTTCATCGTTAATGCACCTCGTATGCCGCCGCCTTAGAGACACGTACGTATTACGAAGTCAGGTACTTTTGTGCATAAGAATGATGCATTGATGATGGCACTTTCTGTAGGTACGGCAGTCTGAGTTAGCCGTGACTCAGTCGCCAAAATTGAAACAATACGTGATTTCACTGGTTTTCGTGCAAGTCGTGCTTCGTAGATGCCTCTCTGCAAGCCCCAGCAACCTATATACGGTATACACTGTACAGTGAACACCATTGAATGGTAGCTGGAATCGTTATATTCATTATGTGGCATGCACTCGTTGTCTGTGAAGCGATAATTTCACAAAAGGCGTTCTTCTTGGGAAAGTTGGCGGGGTCCGCTAAACATTTCGCACTCTTCGACCCCTTTCGCCTGATCGACTCATAACTGAAAACTTGTCTTAACTGCTACGCACATGTATGCATCAGCAACGTTTTCACCTTAGATGTGTATCAAATGTACAATTCTTAAGCAGTTCTTTCTACTTTCTTTACCCCTACACGGTACCATTTCAGTTTTATACGAAGGGAAAAAGAAACGCCGTTCCATTTCATTCGAATTGCTTCCTCGCCTAATGAACCGGAGCGTGGCTGCGAGTCCGTGATTCGGCGAGTGAACTCGAACAGAGATTTCTTTGAAGCATGCCTTGATGAGAAATGCGGGAGAAGAAGGGGAAGTTATACAGAAAGAAAGGCAACCGTCGGCCGTCGACGAAGTATCTCGAGCGCCGACGAGACCTCCTCAGGCACGATGACGCGACTGGGGCGCCCATACATGGGCGCGCATTTACAAACGGCTCCATGACACCTGGAAAAGAAACGAGGAACAGCGAGTTACTCGGCGTTTGCGCGCACTTCACTTGTTCCGTGCGCGCAAACAACAGAAAGATATGAAGCCAGAGCAGCACGCACAAGCAGTGATTCCGGTAATCGCTCGCGCCCGGAGAACAATCATTGCTTAAGCGCCTCGAAGGCTAATGCGCGCTCTGCGTGCGCCCGACCTCCTCCGAGACTTGAGAAAGCGCTATAGCGTCGCCTTGTGTACACGTATCTATAGGCGTCGTGAATGCTTATTAGATTGACAGGCGCCGTGTACACAGGCGCAATCGCGCGATCGCGTTGCGTTGCGTGTGTGTGCACCGGAAAGGTGTGCTCGGCGTGCCCGGATTGCGTACACAGTACGGCCGCTGTCAGCCTCATTAGGAGTAGCTTCAGTGCAAGCGTGATTCACAGGCAGTAGCTTCGCACGCGCGCGTGCGCGCGAACGGGTACCAGGCGCTGACTGCGCGCGATATCGCTCGAAGTGGCAGAGTGCGGGGCATTCGAGAAAAGAGCTTTTGACGGCAATCGGCGGGTTTGTCGCTTGTCTATGTGCCAGTGGATATAAAGCGCGCCAGGCGTCGGCGAAGCTGCAACAAGCGCGGGATGCTTGCAGGCGACGCGTGCGTGTCGACGAAGCGTGCGCCCACAATTGCGCGAAGAGTGGTGCATGCGCGTTTGATTGGGTTGTTCGCTAATAGACGTCGCTCGATCGCCGCCGCAGCCGCCGTCGTTGTCTACTACTGTGACTTACGTGTAGTTGCATGCCCAGCTGTAAATGGCTGCGATGAATTTCCCGGCAGTCGTACGCGTAAGCTCGTGACACGGGCCTCCGCCGCGGTCTTCGACCCTCGATCTTCAGAGCCTGGATGTCGCTGTTGGGGAAAGGGGAAAAGGGTGTGTGAACGGAACGAAAGGCTTTAGTGAATCTGGGGATGGATAAAACGTGTCTTACGAACACCTTTTGCACGCAGGCGCCGTCCCCATTGTACTACATATATCTCTTCTTCGTATTTTTGTGATTGCATCTGTATTGGGATACAAGTGCGCGAAATGCCAAGGGGGATATCGCGCCAACCAAGCTAATTTTTTTAGATAATTTCTTCCACCATGCACAGCCCAAAACAAATGACCACACATATGTAGTGTCAAGTGGTGCGGCTTAATTGTGGAGGACGGATATCCATTTATGAAATGGTGTTTTCATGGACAAGTTTCAGTACGCACCCTGTACTGTTTCGTTGTCCCTCACCTGAGCGTTTTTTTTCTCTCTTTTTTTAGAAAGCGGTATTCAAGATAGAATCCGTAGTGAGTTGCTCGGTTAAGCGTTTCCGTTTTTTTAATATTTAATGAGATTTCTGCTATTACTGAGCATGCCCAGAACGGGGACCGGCTCGGTGTTGCAATTTCAGCGTGTCCTCAAGGTACATGGATTAAACATGTTCTGTCATCGTAGCTAATATTTCTTCTTGTGTAAAAATACTTTTGTTCTCTTGGATTCTGCCAGCAGGTCAATTTATTGTATGCTGAACCGGTGCCTTCAGCATTACCATGATTTAGCTAGAGCATCCCGAAAATGTAAGATATACATACAACTTTTAAAGAATTCACTTGAGCAATGCCTGCATGCGCAAGCGAGCGTGTAGACAAAAAAAATAAGAAAAATAAACGCACACACACACAGAGATAAAAAAGCAGTTGAAAAGGTAATCATCTCTTAAGGCAAACATTAGTCAAGTTGATGCAACATAAATACTTGATGTTATCAGTGAAATAAACAGCAAAATTTAACGGACGATGCGCGTCTACCTGCAACGTTATATATATATATATATATATATATATATATATATATATATATATATATATATATATATATACCGCCATTTGTGACCCTGCAAGGAAAGAAATCAAACGCTTGGAGTATTATCTGCCGGACATGAACCCCGGTTACATATAACGGCCAAAACGCAGAAACTTCAAGCGTTATCTAGAACGAGGATGCCGAGGTGGACGGTTGATACATACACGCGCAAACGGTAAGAAATGCCAGCCAGCTACAATTTTTAAGCGTACTGAGTGCCGAAGTTTGCGGCGTGTTTATATCAGCGTCACAGATGCGTGCGAAACGTCGGTGCCCACGTGATTTAACGAAGCCCATTTTTTACTCGCGGTCATGCCTTCTTGTTGTCCTTTGTTTCTGTTTTCTATCCATTATAAGAACACCTGCACGACAAAATTTCTGTCAGCGCAGATACGCATATGCAGCAGGTTAACGGCACCACTCTTGCATGCGTCCTCCTCAATTTTGTTTGTCTGTTATCTTTTTTTTTTTTTCGTTCTTGTCTCCCCTTCTTTCCAGAGGCTTTTATTTTTCTACTCGCACATCACGCCGTTCCTGTTTTTGATGCCAGTCTGATAGCCATCTTCACGCTGCGCTAATTTCCGGTCTCTGCAAGCGGTCTCCGCGAAAAAAAAAAGAAATAAAAAGAAATATTAGAATGTAGACGGGTTCCCTCTTTTATGCTTGAGTTGAGGAGTCCAGATTGAATAACAACGAGAACAGCGAAAGAGGTTACATGGGTGACACTTCGTAGTGCCGTATACGACCTGTGTTGTCTGCGGCAGCCGAAACGTCCGCGGCTTTTGCAGCCGCCTTTTTTATATACTACATGTTTAAATATAGCGCGACATTGAGCTCATATTGCTACAAAGTTTGCCGCCTCCCTATACTCCGTCGCTCCGTGCCGAACCTGTCGAGACTTTTGTATGTGTTGCGACGATACCTAAGAAGCAGCCATGCTGATTTCTAATTTAAAATGTTGCTTTTTTTCTTCTTTTTTTTCAATTTTTTTTCGCTGCGTCAAAATGGCACCATGGGCGTAGTAAACGCTGGAGTTTCCTTTCGTCGTGTGGGATTGGGCTGCGTGGTAACAGTTCCGCCGAAGTGAGTCGAGCGTTTTCTTTTTTCCTTTTCTCAAGCATGATGTTCAGAATTACAGAATGTATAATTAGCGTCAGAATAACGACACAGACCATGTAAAAATTATTTCACAGACTAGGGTCCCATATTACGAAGACCATAGATAGACCCATGCATGATGGAGAATACAAGGATTAAAAATAGATCGCTAAGTGACAAGAAAACAAAAGTAACACTTATGAAGCAGTAGTTACAACGAAAAACAACAAAATCATAGCTATATAAAAAAAAACAGCGATGAATACATAAAACGAAAAAAAAATCCACATCATAATACAAGTTGGTAGTAGAGAGAGAGAGAGAGAAGTTTAATGATGCGAAATGCAGAGAGGTCGGCCTGAGGTAAATTCCTCTAGCCAGCTACTCGGCGTTGGGGGAAGGGGAAGAGGGGGTGGGGGAAGGAGAAGTTGGTAGTAATAAAAATGATTATGATGGCAGAAGGAAAAATTTCAGAGCTTTTTTTTAATGTATAATGGTTGGACAATGACTTTAAGTTTGGTGGGAAAGACTTACGGAATGAGATGGCGATGAATGACAAGGTTTATATTCCGTAATTAGTGCGAACTCGTGGTAATAATAAACTTCCTTCCGACGCGACACGCATACAGTTAGCGTTTTCGAATACGTCGTTGTTAATTAGTTCTAAATGTAGTTGACCATTTATTATTTTAGAAACCAAGCAGGTACGATTAAATTGAAATAACTTTCTAAGAGATAAAATGCATTGCCTAAGTAATACAAGGACATTAGAAAGGCGAGGACTGAAGGTAATGATACGGATTGGCTGGTACTGGATGTGTTGTGCCGATGAAATGTAGGATTGATATGTGCTCCCCCAGGTAGCTATACTGTTGTTTAAATGACTGCGGATGAATGAAATACAGATAGAGAGATAACAATGCATTAGTCGAAAAATATGGCCTAGCTTTAATTAATGCACGAATACCAAAAGCAGTTTGGTTCTTGACGTCGATCATGGGCAAACCAAAATTAAGAGTTACGTCAAAGTGCAGTCCAAAAAATGAAACCCGAGACACAAGCAGAGATAATATTAGGACTTAGCGCCAGAACATGCGGAGTAAATATCAGCTTTTGAAAGGATCTGAAAATCATGAATTTAGTTTTAGAAGAGTATAAAGTTAGATCATTATATTTGCACCAGTTGGCAACTTCATGTAGTACAAAGTTTAGCTTTGATGTTAGAGAGAGAACCGTTTTGTCTCTACAAGATACCGTAGTATCGTCAGCATATAATCCGCAATGTCCTGAACTTAAAACGTCAGGGAGGTCATTTATATTAATGATTAAGAGTAGGGGACCAAGAATGGACTCCCGAGGAACACATTGGTTAGTAATCTTAGTGTTTGAGTAAAGCTACCCGTGGAAGGCCACGTATTATCAGTTAAGCAGGTAATTCTTCAAGGAGTTTATGGGGGACCGGTGATACCGTAAGAATCAAGCTTGCTGAATAGAATGGAGTGATTGAACGGGTCAAAGGCTTTAGTCAAATCCGAAAATATGGAACTTGAGAAATTACCACTATCAATTGGATGTTTGATGAAGTTAGTAAAAGAAAGTAAAGCATGGTCAGTGGAGCTTCCTTGACGAAAACCAAACTGGCAAGGTTTTATAATATTAAATTTCGTTGGGTAAGTATTACGACGCTTGGGAAACAAAATTTCAATGATTTTACTTAGTGAAGATACAATATATACAGGCCTATAATTGCTTCTTTATCACCTTTCTTAAAGATTGGTATGACTTTAGCACGCTTTAATGAATCATTAAAACAACCTTCAGCAAAAGGAAGGTTGATTATATGGCTTTAGCGATCAGAAATCAAATGAGCAACCATCTTTAAATGGTGTGCACAGATGTTAGTTAGACCGGGAGAAGTATTTTTTTTTAATTACGAATAGACGACACTATTTCGTCAGACGAAGCAGCAAAGAGAAAAAAAAATGAGCGTGGTAAACGCGGCAAACGAGATGAAGAAACGTCCTTGTGACTACAGGATGACAAACAGAAATAGTCAGAAAACCCATTTGCAATATCAGCAACGTGATGATAAGTGATGTCATTGTAACTTATATTATTATAGACGAGCTAGGAGCAGGCATATTTAAAAATTCATGGAACAGTTTCCATCGTTCTTTAGGGTTATTCGAGACTTTTGGTATTTCTTCTTGCATGCCACGGTAGAAGTGCTATAAGAATTAGCTTCCAAAAATAAAGTACAGAAAACATCAACTGCCTGTCGTGGATCACTTAGAGATTTCACTTTGGACCAGTCACAATGAGAAATAGCATTAACACAATTTTTTTGACCGAAGTGTGTTATATTAAATGTTGTGTTAATGCTATCTAAAGGACTATCAAACGTTACAAATATGGGATAATTATTGGTAATAGCCACATTAACTACGCCATACGTCTGAGGGTTGAAGTTAGAAAAAGCATGATCAAGAAGAGTGTGAGTTTAATATGTATACGGCCGGTGTACTGTATGGTGACACAAAAAGTGTTTTATGCGTTCTCATTGCCGTCAATCTGAAAAGCGCAATGGTCTGCTTTCCTGTCCGTGCCGACCTGCAAGATACATAGACATAGCATTGTTCAACTATGTCTTTCATGACTGATATTACGTATTAAGCACAGAACTGCATGTTTACATATTATGGATATTCATGTATACGTGCATCGTTGCCCTGGGAATTGTGTTTTCATCACGCGTATGATTTGCCTAACCATTAAGGCGGCTTTACGAATGAAAGCAGTGCAAAATATGTGACTTTGCAAAGAAAGTATTTCCAAACCGTTAACTACCCAAGTTTGCGAGTAAATTGTGCTTTTCTTTCTTTTTCACACGACTGCATCTAAGCAGCTGATTGTTCGCTACTAGTCGCTACTTTTGTCCCACGTTTTGTGTCCTGTCAATGACGTCACAGCGTTGGTCTCTCGTCTCTGAATACATGATTGCAGGCCTTGGTTTTCTATTCTCACTTTTTTCTTTTGTTTGTTTTAGTACGAGCCTGCGATTGCCGAAATATCCAAACTTGATAGTTCATGAAACGCACCTTTCTTTATCAGACGAAACGCTTGTGTAGTACGCTTTAGGAAAATGGAGAACAGTCTAAGACGCCAAAGTTATTAAAACGCCAGTCATACCCTACTACCTATGACGCGTGCGACAATGTCGGCTAAAAAAAAGACAATAAATCAAATTAAAATAAACAGCAGTGATCTCTGCAACGTGTTCGCCACCAATAATTTAAGCTCGCTGTTGTCAAAATGTTCGTTAGATTTAAGGCTGTCTGTAGGAGAGGCCTCATTTGAATATATAACGCGTAAAATACCCTCTATGCGTCTAAGCTAATTTGTCTGATGCACAAGTTATCGAGAAAAGGTCGAGCGAAATAGAGCGTGCGGTATCATAGGTATTATTGTAAATGTCAGAAAACTTGCCCTTTGCTGAAAAAAAAGCTGTATAGAGCTCTATAAACTAAACATAACTGCTCTGGTATTACAGGTAACTTCATCTACATTCACTACACGAAATCTACGTCCATGATACAAAAAAAAATTGTTTTTGACACACTCGTGTTTCTGAGGTAGTTAAGACGCTAAATTAGTTAAAGTTCGTCAAATTCCAATGCATTCTTCAAATGGCTTTCGCGTTTTCTGCCTCTCGTTCTGATTTTTTTTTGTATTAAGCTTTCATCTCGTGCAGGTTGCTGGCTTGCTTCCGAACAGTTTCGCAAGATCGCAAGGCCCAGGTTTTATCGGGACCTGCAATAACCGTGCCTTTATATAGTAATAATCTGTGGGCAGTCATAGTCTCAGTATAGTGCAAGTCACTCATAACAATGTTCGTAGAAGGCAAGAAAATTCGGCCGTTGTGACCGAATATTGCTACAGTCTGGACGGACCTCAAAACTCGTACGCAGACACGCCCTTTCGAAATTACACGTCGGTAAATTGCCGTCTTCAGTGCACGGCATGGCATCAAAAGCGTGAGCTTTCAAAAAGACTCTTCAATTATGTGGCTGCATTCCCCTGAGAAAGAAACAATGTGCAAAAATTACGAAGTGATACATCCAGCCTCACCTCTAGCGCTTTATAACTATTGAAGTTAGGTGTTGTTTGCCAAACTGTTAGAAAAGCCTGCGACGTATAGAACCTGCTTCACACATGCCGACTGCAAAATTGCATGGCATTCTGCTCTTGACAGGCTGGACTGCGTACGGGAAACGGTGGGCCAAATAAGCGGGCGAGCTTTTTTTAGACCGTCCACAACTGCTGCGTCCCTCAACTACATTGTCTGTTTTCCGAAATGTCACTGTTTTATTCTATTTGTCGACCTGTTTCTTCGAACAAAAATTTTTTTGTGACATCGTGGTCACAGAATTTGTTTTTCGGCGATAATGACATATGTATTGCGAATATTTCTGCATTGATCGAGTGCTAAAGTTGTAAACGCCAACGCGACGTATCGCTACGAGAGATATATCGTTATTTTTACAGAGTCTTAATTATGAAAATCGTCAGTGACCTTTTTGTGCTGAAATTCGTATCTCTCATATCGTCATTCTTACGCGCGTGGACAGGCCTCTGAGAATATTACTTTTGCTGAGCGGGATGATTATTAGGCTCGTAGTTGAAGTGCTCAGCCTACTCTGTAGTTCTTATTAAAATGACGCTGCAATGTTTCCGTTCGCATGTAATGGTGTTTCAAAGTGTCAACTTTGCATTCAAGCCAAGGATTGCTACAGCGCAATATTTTTGAAGGCAAAATCTGTAGCAAGGCAACACATATTTCGCACGGATTGGGTGCTTGTGTCTGTGTATACGTGCGTTCATCTTGTGAAAGCTCCGTGACTCTGAGTGCATTTGTGTGCAGCGGCGATTCAGCTTAGCATGAGACTACATATTCTTTGTGGACGTGGAACTGAAAAACTGAACAACGTAGTTGCAAAATGATCCTGGAACGACGCACATGCCAATGTTCTCTTAAAGGAACAATAAAGGAAAATATTAAGCTGGGTTAGATCGATAGATTATTCGTGAAAAATCTATGGTCGCTTTCTGGGGGCCAATATCTGATTTTGTTGCGTAAGAAATTGCCACCGAGGGTGCCGCTGCTGCTCCTTAATACGAATCGCACGCACCAAATGAACGAGTTGACGTAATCCTCACGTGACCTCCCTCGCTGCCGCTTTCTGGGAATCAGCCAGTGCTAAAGTCACACGAGTGGTACCGGAGTTCAATATAGGCGGTGCCACTCCCTATTTTTCACTTTGTCACTTACGAGCGCTCTGTTCTCACTACGAATTAGGAATTAGTATTACAAAACTGAAACTTTCAACATATACCGACTTCATCTTTTCCTTTAGTGTCTGTGTGAGCTCTTGATTTTTCCGTACGTATCGTTTTTGTACAGTATACGCCAATAAGTAGACGATGCCCCATCAAGGCTAGGTATTCTTGGGATAAAAATATTTGGTTAGGGTCAGTGTCTCCCGAGCCAGTGTAGCGACATGTGTCATACGACCGTTGCTACTGCACGTGAGGTAAATTTGTGAGGCCCCTTGACTCAAACTGCGATTATTTTATATTTTCTGCTAACTTACCTCCCCCCCTCCCCCCCCCCTCAATTCTTTTCTGTGTCTGACATACCTGGTCTTCTCACGTCGACATGTGCCAATAATTGAACAGTGTTTCTAAGTGAATCAGCTAAGTCACCGGCGATCGCATCGACTTAATCAAGCTTGTTCATTTTTTCTCGCAGGTTCTGCGTTCCGGGCTGCCGCTCACAAGCTCCATCATCGGGTCGAGGAGTATCCGCACTCATTCCACCTGTTTTCAGGTTTGTGTACACGCTGCGTTTTCATTTCTCGCTATCAGAGTGCCACTTCATTCCCAGTCACACTCGATCAAGAGGTGCTGCGCAGCTGCACAAAAGCTCACACAACACACTGATGGACTATAAACACCTGCGAACGAATGAGTCACGTGACGTTTACGGGCGCGGGCATAATACTGGCTTCCATTTAACGCCGCGCACAGCGTACGAAGGAGGCTCGTTCGCAAGTTTCTAAAGACCGCGTAGGGTAAATGCCCGTTATACCCGCGCAATTACTAGTTTTCATTTCGCCGTTAATTTCCCTCGCTTCACGAAAGCACGAAAACGTGCGACCCGGACCGGCGTGTTCGCGGGCATATTTCGTATTCAAGCAGTATCGCTCTATTCACGGCCGAACTGCATAGTATAGCACTCGCTCGGACCTCGAAGCCACATACAAGTGAGTAAGCTCGCGATGACGAGACCGAGGTTGCAACCTTCCTTTCGCGAAAATTACGAACCGTGGCTGTTATTTACGGTCCTTCTGGAATGGGCACCGCCGATTGCTTCGCGGAACCGCCGATTGCCTCGTTGAATACGGAATTGTTCTTGCTGACGGCGAAGTGCTTAGTTTAATTGTGCACGAGCAGGCCCTGATTGTCCCGCGAGACGGAACGCTCCGACCAAAAAGGCGTGCGACACATTCACGTCAACAGCCTCATCGTGCTTAGATGCGGGAATGATTGGCCTCTTTGTGCGTACATAATATACCGCTTGTATGAATCGCACTTGCTTTGATGCGATCGAAAAAACGTGGTCCGAAAAGCATTGGCGTGGAAAAAGGGGAAAAAAAAGAAAAAAACGAAATTACGCGTTCACTTGCTCGAACTATGTTGGAAATAGACTTGCTGGTCGAAGAGGAAAAGTACTTATTTGTTGCGTTTGTCAGCTGAAAGTGGTTCATGCGGCAACGAATAAATAAGTTCTTTTGATGTTCAACAACAAATATGATTGTTCTTGATTTCACTTTGTTAGGACCCCCATTCAAATGCCCAAAATTAACAAAAAGAAGTCATTTTACGAAATATAATGGCGTCGTTGATGAAAATGAAACATTTTTGTCTTCCTTTAGGGTATAGCGTAACACAACAGGACGTTAGGTTAGTTGGTGACCTTCACAATTAAACGTGGTTAACGCTAAGAACACCACACAAAGAAAGACAGAAACAAAACAGTGCCCTAGGTAGAACTAGTTGGAAGCAACGAACTGTGTCGTGTCTATCTGTATTCATCATATCGCAGACGTGCAAAATGCAGAGAGCACAGAAGTGTATTACTGCAGCGGAATTGACATAGCTTTTCGTTCGTATGTGCCATTAGCCGTCTGCTTTCGCTAATAAATTGTTCAGCATCACATTTGTCTGGAATCTTTGCCCGTATTCAAAGAAACCTCTTACGCAAAGAATTGTTCCTTAGACAAAAAATTAATCAAATGTCATGCTGGACATATTAGAGACGGTATCCAGCGAATGCCTAAATGAACGTACGAGTGCAATGCTTTGGAAATTCGGTCCCTTTTCTTACGAACAATTTCAGTTCCAAATCTTGTTGTTATTACGGGGCCTGTTTACCAGACAGTCGCTGTGCGAATTTTCTACGATTTTTATACCCCCCCCCCCCCCCCCATTTTTTTTTAACAATTACCACGAACATTATCGCGCAGGTCCGAATGGTTGCCCGAGGCGGCGCGGCAGGCAGACGTACACGCGCTACCAGACGCTGGAACTCGAGAAGGAGTTCCACTTCAACCACTACCTGACGCGGCGGCGGCGCATCGAGATCGCGCACGCGCTCTGCCTCACCGAGCGCCAGATCAAGATCTGGTTCCAGAACCGGCGCATGAAGCTCAAGAAGGAGCTGCGCGCCGTCAAGGAGATCAACGAGCAGGCGCGCCTGGAGGCCAAGCACTCCGGCAAGCCGCCTTCGAGCGGCTCGGACACGGGGTCCGCGTTGCAACAGTCTTCGTCTTCTGCCTCCGCGACTTCGGCGCGCACCGGCGGAAGGTCCGCTTCGGACGCCGCTGTGGGGGTCGAACCCGGCGACAGCGACGACAGCGACAAGGACGACGTCATCCTGAACCCCGACGAGCCTTACGACGACGACGACCTCGAGGCGCCCGAGGCGCCGGCCCCGCCGCACCGGCCGATGCCGCTCGCGCTGGGCGTCGTCGACGTCAAGGGTGCGCCGTCGGCCTGCGGAGCGCTCCCTCGCGCGTGACGTTGTTTCTGCACGAACATCCCCCGCGCCTTTGCGACGGAACCCCACGTGAGATCGTGCTTCTTGGCGTGCCGGCTAGCCAGCCTTATATACGTGGACGTGCAAAAGTGTGCGTGAATTGTTGCTGACTTGCGTGGGTTTCTTCGCCTTCGAGTCAAGTACCTTTTCTTTTTTTGTAGATAAAAGAAAGGAAAGTTTCATTCTGGACAAACAAAGGTCGCGAAGTCCGTCCAGTGATCACCTCATTCGTACACCATCGTCAGATCTCCCTTCCCCTCACGTAGAGCTCGGGATAAAGAGTCCTGAGGTGCCTTTTGCCTTTTCTGTAGTAGTGAGGCTATTTAAGATGTTGTAGCGTGTGACTGCGACGTGTATGCGAAAGCCTTCTGATGCGTGCACGGCGGGTCAGCGTGCTTTCTGTGGGACCCCCTGCAATACGACTTATAATCAAAAATAAGATAGCATTGTAAAGCTATAACTCTCGTTGTTTCCTGCGTTTGTTTTCTCGCCAATCATTCGTGCAATCCATTCTTGTTTTAGACTTGCCCGTCTCCTCGTTTCGTACTTTGTGTTTTTTTTTTTCTTCTTTTATTCTGTCTCCTACGGCCGAGTGCTCCAAGCATTCAAGGAGCAGTGATCACGGCATCACCAAAGTGGCGCAATGTGTAATCATTTGCTTTCACCTCGTGTCGTGTCTTTCCGTGTCATGTGCAGAGCGTACCCACGGAAATAGCTTGTGCTTCGCTGGGTTTGACAGAGCCAACACGTAGAGAAGACAGGAACATTTGCAACGGGCATTTATTTTCTCAAGCTTCTCTCACATTTAATTCAAATGCTGAAGCTGTTGCTGTAGTTCAGTCGTGTTGATTTTACGCAGTAGAATGGCAGATAGATTTATTTTAAAAAAGTTGTCAGCTATTTAGAATGTGTATTCGCTATACCTTGCAGCCTTTTCGGCACATATACGTATCCTACCGAAAAAACAAAGTGACTGCTGTGAATGTCCATGGTGCAAATGTATACGTAGAGTGTGTATCTCCGCCGATTCCCATGTGTCGTTCGTTTTGTGTTTTGTTGTTTGTTCGTTGCCTCTGATTAGCTGAAATAATCAAATCCCACGTGGAGTCGAGTCGGTTTCAACAAGCTGAAAGAAGAGCGTCGTGTTCGTCTGCGGTTCACCGAAATTTACGGCGGTACCTTAGCGGCCGAATGTTGTTGCGCTGACGCTGTTCAACTCGGCAATCGATAAGGCCGCGACAGAAATGTATAAAATCTTGCTCGTGGCACGACACCATGGTTATCTTTTCTCGTAATAACCTCTTCTAATCACTCATCTGTCTTCTTGCAAAGATACGTGCACGAGAACAAATTCATCCTCGTCAATATGTATTTGGTCAAGACACTATAGCTCTCATTATCTTCGGAGAGCGAGCTCGTGATTAATCGCGCAAAGCCTCTTCTTCCGTTACTTCTAGTGCTACACAGCATCAGTGTAACGTAAAGCAACACGAACTTGCAGTACAAAAGACAGTTCTCAAAAGACATTCGACCTCTTCAGGAGCAGCACCGGTACACCACGTCCCGAGCAAGCTTGTCTCAACCCCTCGAATGACGCAAAGCTTCAGGTCGAATTATCACCTCGCGCGGCATCTGATGATTTCTTATCTCCGCGCGCGAACCATTTTCTACGCATGCGCGCCGCGTTGCGCATCTGAGTCGGCCGAGGTTACATAGAATGTATACATTCCCGGGAGAGTCAAAACGGTGCCTTTAAGTGCCACTACCAGCACGTGAGTCGAGCAGTCAAAGGCGGCTCGCTGAGGCTCGTTAGGCTATTCAAATGAGCCCACCCTAGTGCCACCACTTCCGGCTAAATGCATCTCCTCACACGGCGCACAAAGCCGCAGCAGCGCCACGCCGGGAGGCCCGCGCGCTGGCCGATAAGCGTGCCACTGTGCAGGGGCCGCACGTATAGGCTCTCTGCGCTGCACTCAGTCGCCGACGAGCAAACAGCACGGGGTCATTGGGATCGCGGGCACGCATGGATGCGCCGAAGGCGCATTACCATAACTGCGCCCTGTTCATCCGCCGCTGTTGCTCTCTCCTCACTTTTCCGCTGCCCCCTTATTACGGTTATCGCCAGCCAAACATAGCGAGAATGCCCGAACAGCAGAAGCACTGCCGAGGTGTATATAGTGGAGCAAACGTACGCACGCTTATGTACACGAGCGCGCTCTAACCGCGAGAGTGTGAGCTATAGAGGTCGCCTGATTCGGGTAAATGAGGCGTCCGTCCGTACGTCCGTCCGTGTGTGTGTGCTTCGCTTGCCAAGCCCTTTCATTCTTTCTCTTTCGTGCCGCGAGCAACGGACGCGCCAGAAACAAGAACAAAGGCTAAATCTGAAAACACCGCGCACGCCAGCGCGAACGTTGAAAAATTCCGTCGTCCAACTCGCGTCCTCCCACATAGACACTGCCGTTGAGCCGTGCCGAGAACGAGCTTAGAAAGTGCCGGGAGAGCGGAGCACGCAACGGGCTATGAGCCGAGCGATAAAGGCTTCCGAGCGCGGCGGCGCACCACACACACGCACAAACACACACAACCACACCAAAAAAGAAAGAGGTGCATCTCTGGCCGTTGAGTTCCGCAGTCAGGAAAGCAGTCCGTCATAACAAACGCGCTTCTCGGAGCGATGCGGTCCTTTGTGGAGCGCGACGTGCGGATGCGTTTCGTTCGGGCGCCGCCGCTGGCACCGCCTCGGCACACGGCTGCTGCTCGCCTTCGAGCGCCCTGAATAACGGCTCCCGACGGCGCCACCGAGTCTGGGTCCCGCTGGTGCCGCCAGCGTTCGGTCCGCTGCCCGCGTCTCGGCGGCGGCGGCGCAAGAAACAGAGCTGGCTTGCAAATCGGCCGACCCTGGGTTTTGGGTCCTGTAAACAAATCGCCTTCCCGCAACGACGCCAGTGGGCGTTCTAGATGGGCAATCGCATAGGTGCCGGAGATAGCGCTGTCTTCCGCCTGCTGCTCCCTTCATGCCAACACAAAGGCAGAGACTGTGCTGCTTTCCTATATAGACGCGCTGTCGGTTTGTGACACGGGTTGTGGATGTTCTGTGGAGACGACCCGGTGAGCCAGAAGGGAGAACCAGAAGGAAGTTTCGTGACCCGCGCTTATACGAAAGATCGCTCGACCTTTGAATGGCATTCAACCAGTACTCGTGCCGCGCGAATTGGTCTCGCCTGTCGAATCGTAGCGACGCGAGCTGTGCCTCTGTCTTTCGATCCGCTTCGACGAAGTGCGCAGCCAAACCTAAAGCAGTACTGATAATCGGACCCGTTGTAATTTTTGGTATAGTTTCCATCGGTAAAGCGAACGGTGTAAAAGTAGGCGCGTTTGATTGATTATTTGGCTCATTGCTAAAGGCCCGTCACTCAGAATCGGCTGTCAAAGTGGAAAGTTCCAGCATAACAACAAACGGTTTAGGCAACGCAGAGCAGAGCTCTGCGTAGGATAAGTTTGTAGTCAGAACGGCTTCTAGCACTCTTGATATAGTGTTGCAGGTGTGGAGACGCAGTTTCACATTACAAAGCGCCAGGTCTGCCTTTAAGTAGGACGTAAAAGCGCAGCACTTGTTCTTTTATATATACATGTATATCCAAGACGACAGCATATATAGGGGCTGCATGGGCAAAAACGTGTCCCTCGATTACGTCTGTATTCGCGCTTGCGCAAACGCTATCACATCAGCAGGTTTTCCTACACATCGCGCAAAGAGCAGCATGCTCCTTGGGTGGCGTACAACGAACTGCGATGTTTAAACGTTCTGATGCTTGTTGAAACGACCAATCTTCGTGCCCTCTCCTGTTCTCCAGCTCGTCGTGCCTTATGGAGGGGCCCCAGCAAGTGTGTCGCGTGGCCGCATGTCAGTTCGCTTCGCCGCTGCCTTATATCATTTGCTTCTGTTGTGAGTTTGCCTCTTTTATACGTGAGCTTAGTCTGCCGCTTAGGGTACGTACAATGTCGTGATTGTCTCCGCCGAGATACATTGAATATTTATGAAGAAAGCTATATGATCCGCCGGTCTCATATTTCACGATGTATCTGTGTGAGTGCAGTGTTGTGTGTCCTTTTGTTGTGCTCAGGAAGATGCGCTGTGCAATAGAACTGTTCAGAGTGCCTTGTTCCCCCTTCTTTCTTCCTCACAACGTGTCCTTATTTACGCGCTCTGCAGATGTCGTAGCCATTCGAGCCTTGGCGGCTATTGAAGTGTTGTCGCTAACTGTGACCTAAACCTTGGCGAAAACGGCACGAACAAGGCAGTAGAGAGTTTTAGTACGCCGTTCGTTGCGCATGCACTGGCGTTGCATATGCGTGCGAGCACTATGTTTCGCGCAGCGCGCATGCGCATAGTGCGATGCACAACGAAACGTCGTATGTACGCGCCGGGCGCGTATACGATTCTTGCGAGCGTACCGAGGGAGGCATCGCGTGCAACTCTCGTCGCTCTCGTAATGTTCGGGACAGCGCGAGACTCCTTGCTTTTACAATATGGTGGCGTCAAAACAACCCGCAACAAGCTGCTTACTTTAGGGTGGCGTTTAAATTGGTTCACGTAACGGAGTATTTTCGTGTGTACGAAAGGTTCGTGACACATGCCGTGGTGTTCCGTGAAAAGATTGCGTACAGCATACAGCGTACGTGGCGTCATGGACAGAGTACTAAAGCTCTCGAATGGTTTTACTTTTTTGCGATTGTCTGTGACGTGAAGTGCAAGCAGGAATTTCGAAACCATTGAAGCCGACTTCCAAAATAATATCGATGGAATGAACTCTGTTCATTTTGCTAACCGAAGTGAGCAGTGGAGGCGGGAAACATAAGTTATTTTATTTCAACGGTGTCATTAATACGTGGCGTCTTATTGGATTCAGGAGCCAGACCAACACAGGCCAGTATATTCCGCGCAACTGGTTTGAGGAAAACAAGCATGTTTGCTAGATGTGATAGGAAGTATACATTTTTTGAGGTGTGTAAGTACTCTTGGAAAGCACGCTTTTCTCGTTAACATGAACGACTGTGTGTGTGCCTTCGCGTTGCATGTTGAAAGAAATGAAGGCGGCAGATGCAAACGTCTTTTGATGATAGTGAAAAATATTTCCTCCCTCATCCGGCATAAACGTAAACTCGAACCGCAATACTATTTGGTGCCGAATAGGGATTAATCCTAAAAAGATACACAGTATACCTAGACTTCAGCAGGTTTACAGTTTTAGCCTTTGATACGATCCCTTCCTCCAATTCGATTATCGAAACACCTAAAGGCATCCGGATCTCTTTAGCTTGTAGAACACTTCAGCTGATATAAGCGAGCCTACCTTTATACTCACTTTGTATTAAAAATTATCGAGAAGTGTTTACTGCATTTAAAAGGACTACAGTATTTGATCTGGACCGGAGGCCATTTGTTTGAATTCTATCTAACGCAGTTTTTCGCACTTGTCGACGCTAACAGCGGCTAGAATGGTTTGGTGCATACAGCCCTCGGCGTCTTGGTTGTTTAATCTTCTTATTTTCTCTTTTTTGTTTTCACTGCCAGGAAAGCACTCAGAACGCAGATAGGGAACCTTGACTTTGCATGACATGTGAAAGACTATGTTGTTTTGCTCTGAACCGTGCGGGGGGGGGTAGTAGAATATTTCCCGAACAGTGGCGCTATTTTCTTCGCTTGTTCATACATATAAACAAACGATCGGCATTTAACAAGTGACGCCTGTGTTTTGTTGTAAAGCGAGAAAATTATTGATTTTTCACAAGTTTATGTTTTTGTGGCACTTGTCAGCAACCTGCGTGGAGCGAGAGCTGGCCGATCATCTTTGATAGCAAGTGGACTAATATTTGTTTTGTTTTTTTTTCTTTTTTTACTGTGAAAGTGAATCTTTGCTCCGAGCCGTGTTCTATGTTTTCTTTGCATCGGCAGAGACAAAATGCCCTTTCCCGTTGCAAGTGCATAGAGTGTGTTCTAAAATGTGCAAGGTACGAATTTCTGAAGCTGTTAATGCTTGAATGTGTTCGTTTGTTCGTTTCAAAGATTATCGATTTTGTTCAGGAATAAAGTGCCTACATGAGACTCTTTGCTAGCGTAGTTATTTTGTACATCTACAACAGCCACTCGTGTGGAGGTCGGGTGCAATGGTACCGTCGAAAATGTTCTCAGAATTATGATCGCGATAACGAGGAATGTGATTATGAATACGACCTAATATCTATATAGGGCGACTGGCGTAATGCTCTTCTATAGCACTGCGAATACTGTTTCGGGGGATAGCACTGTGGAGGCCGCTCACTCGCACGTACAACTATGACACACCAGCCGTGCAATTAGTGGCTTAATAATAACATTGTTTTAGCGTTACGCTATATAGCTTGTAGCTTCAGCAACAGTATCGTCCGGGTCATCCCAAACCGCCCTACACTAGCGAATTTCTGCATTGATGACAGAAAGTCTCCATCTCAATCATATTCGAATGCACTGCCATTATTTTGGTGTCTTTTCTGCCGCAACGGTCGTAGCCAGTCTGTTACACCCATTTGGAGCAGAACGTGAAAGCGCTCGTGGTGAGATTTTAGACCGCGTTGCAGATCCCGATGTGAGATCAAAACTTAGTGAGTTTGGCTAAAAGTGACATCAAAGAGAGAGAGAGAGAGGTGGGGGAGGAGATGAAAAAGAGGAGAAATGCGGACAGGTTAATCGAAAAAAGGAAATCCTGTTTGCTACAATATACTGTGGGATGGGGAAGGGGCAGGTAGAAATATAAGAAGGAAATGGAGGGAGACACAGAGCACATCCACCCGATCACCAGCCGTTCAGAATCACATCACACGATCACACTTAACATCAGTTTAAGTAATGTGTGCAGGTTTACCGTCCTTAAGAGGAAGCTTTAGCTCGGGAGATGCGATCTAGATAATTGGAACGAATGTGTTCTTTTTTTTTCTTGGCAGCCACTGCACTGATTTTCATCGGGTCATTTGAATATAGAATAAGAAAAAAGTTAAAATCTAGTGACTGTAGGAATCTCATTATTTTAGTTAGGCCATCGAGTCTTTGTCTTTTATTTGAAAAAAAAATCAGGAAACAAAAACTAAATATGGAAATGGAAAAATAATTGAGTACATTGTTTTCAACTCTCTACTAATTAATAAATAATCATATCAATATTTTGTAAATTGCGCCTAATAAAACTTATAAAGTGAGAAAATTGATGTGCTTGCACTGCTTTGAAATATACCAATACTTTGTGCACGTAGTGGTATATTTCTTGTACGCACTGTGGACAATTCCACGTAAGTTGTAAGCTTATAAATCAAGTTTGTCCGCTGTAGATTCTCCAACAGATGCAGTATACGGAGCTGCAGTGTCTGTTCTGGGCGCAAATTTACGGATTTGTAAACTTCGTGCTTCTTGTTTTTTTTTTTTTTTTTTTTTTTGAAACTGGTCGATTTTCAGCAACTTTTGCAAGAACGTTGAGGTGCAAAATCAAAATTATGCTTGCTAGATTCCCAAAATATTAACTTCCTCTCTCAAGTTCAACAACATTTACTCAAGGTGGTCCCGCGGATGTCTCATACAAGCATTCCTCAGTTTTGCATGTATTCGAATACAGTTCTCCCCTAGATAAAGATTCCACATAAGAACCAAATTGTCAAATGTTAGCCATCATGATCCAGCGTACAGTAACATGCAATTAACATCGATTAACATTAATTAACATCAACTTCTGCTAAATCAGTTCGTGCCAGCTCGTTGTACTTAAGAATCAGACCATCAAACGTTCTTGAAGGAAACTACAAGTATGTATTTTCACTGTAAACGTACGGTGGGCAGCTGGCACCAAAGCTTACATCTGGTTACAGCGATCCTTGCAAAATACGGGCCTATAGTTTTTCGTGAAACACCCGCAAGGTATGGCGTGTACACTTGCCTGTCCGCACGTGCATCGAGCTACATGATGTGCCTCTAAGTACTAATATTCGGCAATTCCTGTGGAATTTCCCTGTTGCAGTGGTTAGAACACTTGGGTCGCTATCAAGCAGTTATGAGTTCAAACCCCGCCATGCACAGCTGTGTTTTTTTTTTTTTTTTTTTACTCTGTCGTTTTTGCGACAGAGTTAGGCATGTGGGTGATTTGAAGAGGCGCCGCAAACATTTTCGAATGTAATAATACATACAATAAAAATAATAAACTTGACAACTTGCGGCACAAAGGAAGTACACCTCAACATCAGTAGTCGTACATGTGTCAAAATTTAGCTGCGTCATTGGTAAACCGGCAGCACGTTAGGTAAAGAAGAAGAGATAAAACTTACGTGTGGGTCTCCTTTCCGAGAAAGGCCGTGTCCAGGCGACCCTGGTTTGCGGTGGCTCGTTCGCCAACCATGATCATCGGCGTTCTCGTCTGAACGAGGGAACAAAATTAAACATAACAAAGAGCCAGCATTAACGCTCTTACGCAATCGAGCAAGAAAAGACAACCTAGTTGGCAGGAGCTGCGATAAGCTTTTTTTATTCTTTTTTTTTATAAGTTTTTCAGCCTACTGTTCCGCAGTGCTTCATTACCCAGCTGAAGAGCGCGGTAAAATTCGTCTTTTCTAAACATGCCTCCGCGTAATTCTCTACACAGTTGTCGAATCGCTTGTTTGAAAAGAGTATTGGTGGTGTATGCCTTACATGATGGTATACTGTTGCGACAAGTTCCTGCTAACAATGCGTTTATATTATAATTTTCACCACGAATTAGTCAGCTCTAACACCGGCGGCTCTCTTTTACATTTGATATGCAAATTAGGGAATGTTCCAGCAGGCATCGTGATGACTCAATCAGTGTGTTTTTGTGCGTTCCTGGATGTATCTGCGTTCGTGATTGATCTATTGATTGATTAATTCTGGGAAATGTGATTGGAGTTTTGTGTGCGCACAGCTTTAAAAGGCCACTCTGTTAATTTCAACCAACTATATACGCGTACAATACTAAACAAAGAGAATCGTTTCACAGCCTCTGCAGGCTTTCTCTGTCAAAAACACGAGGAACAAAAGAAAAATCCCTAACAAACAAATTTTCTGTTGACTACGGATTCCGCGATTTCACTCGAAGCACCTGTATATACTTGCCACGTGGCAGCTTACGGCAAAAACAAAATGATATACGCCCCCTCGCTAAGGACAAGTTTACCCCGAAAACCCATTAGAGGAAGAGCGCGGGCGGCCGCGACAGCGCCGTAAATTGAAACAATGGAAGCGCAGTAAAAGGTGTCACAAGCCGGAGCTCCGCAGCCACCGAGTCGCACGTCGCATGCAGCAGAAGCAACGAGGTGGCTCTGAAGAAGAAGAGGCGCGACAAAAAGTCGTTCCGACGCTCTCAAACGACGCCGTAGCGCGTGCGGCATCGTGACAGCGGCTTGCAAGAAGTCGTTGCGCGAGATTCTCTATTGTTTCAGGCCAGTTGACACTGCTGAAGAAGTGCCGCTTGCGACGAGGCCTCAACTCACGCCCCCCCCCCCCCCCCCCCCCTCCTTATACTCCTCGTCGCTATATAACGCCTCGAAAAGGCAACCGTTATTTACGGCCAACAAGAGGCGCTGTATTCGCGCCACTCGGGTTTGAGGCGGGCGGGCAGCAGGGCTTCTTGCATGCAGGAGACGACACTTGGCGGAGGAGATACGCATTAGCCGTAAAGCACGGAACAAAAAATACTATCGCACGCGCGAGATGATAGGAAGGGGGCAACACGGAAAGCTTGTTTGCTAGAGGTACGAGGCTGGCGGCGATTGCGCAGATCTATACGAGCGAAAGTTCTTTTTGTTACCCTAACAATATTATGACGCAGCGATTGTCTGAAATTAACTCGCAACTCGTAAAGAGAAAGATTCAGCCACTCAAGCGAAGATGGTGCAGGGATGGAGGCGGCGCCTTGCATTCTTACAGGGAACGCGTAGGGTAATGCGAACCCGAGCTACTATCTCTTGATGGTATCAAGTTTTACATATTTGAATGCGGCACGCAAAAATTCTCATTTTGCGCTGCCTACAAGAAAGCGTTACTGCAGGCGCCATTAAAGGAAGAAAGAATAAATTGACAGACTCATCTGTATTCAGCGTCTATACGTATTACGAAGCATTCGTGATTTGTGGAGAATTGTTATGTGAATAATTTAGCTGTTGCATCTGTTGTGTATCGAACGGTTATAAGCTGTAGTGTTTATATTATTAATAAAAAGTAGGACAGCATGTTTGTAATGGCAGGACATAGGATTGAAAGCAATCTTATGCCCGATGGCACATACCTGGTCGCTCCTGTGGCACATAATTTTAGACTGCACTATCACCGGGATTGACCAGCGATAACGTCGAGACATGCTCCAGTACCACAGTGATCGGCCAAGAAAACAGCGAGATATAGGCTCGCCCACCAAAAAGCACCTGGACTACTCGAAGAAGAATGCTTCGCATTAAAAGCGATGCGTCCGTGCCATTGAAAGAATGAACAAAACAACCTCGGGGCACTCCGGAAACGCTGCCCACTGCTATCACAACACTTACGAGACTGCTTAGCCGATGTAGTTTAGGAAATCCGAGGGCGAACTTGGTTTATACGTTAACGTTCCTATACAGATGGAACGACGTTCACCTAATGTGGCTTGTCTTATAGCAGGAATATTCGCAACGCGACCCGACCATGCGGAGGAGACGACGAAGCTCAAACCAATAAACAAGCCACTTACTGCGCATGTTACGTTTGTTAGATTACAATTAAACGAAACCGCCGCCTAAGATTCACATCCTCCCACCGATGCGGAAGGCGATAGCAAGGACCACTAAAGGAGAATGAGATTCAGATGGATTGCCTCACGGTACGAAGGATACTTCGTACTATGATATTAGCAGGCTGTGCTGCGGTCTCTTCTCCACGCTGGGACTAACAGCTATGTGTGGGAAAGGACGAAGTGCAATCTAAACGGTTATACCAGGAGAAAATGAATTAACTCAGCGGTCCACTGAAGAACATAAAATCAAAGAAATCAGACTCGCATGGCAATTAACAAAATAAAATGAAAAAGTTACGGAGATGAAATTGGCAACGAGGAAAGTGTGATAGCAACGGGGCTGGGAAGCGCCACTGGTCATCGGTTGTGATATGACGTCACGCTCGATGCTAACTTCAGAATTTCCAGCAGCATCATCTGTGGGCTACATCAATAAACACTGAGTAAAACGTGCAGGTGACACGCTGTTACGCGATCGTCTGAAACGGTGCAGCACTTTTTTTTTTACGTAATGGATATGCTTCATGCTTTCCGTGTTCAACTTCGTGTGATTATTAGTGTGTAATATATATATATATATATATATATATATATATATATATATATATTATTTCTACGCAGCGTCTTAAGTCCCTATAAACCCTTGAGGCGTCTCACGCAAACAAGGCCAACGAGAAATGTGGCGCTGCATTCGCTCATTCACTGTGGGAATCAGGGAAAGTACATAATGTCTTTCTGCGAATTGACAAGGATCTACGGTGAAAACTCATTGCAGCTTTTATTATCGTTCTTTGTGGTACTGTTGAGTTGAGGTCCATGCTACAGCCTCACAACGTTCATTTTCACCCGTGGAATGTTTTACATTCACAACTTATTTATTTCATTACCGATAAATCTAGACGATGTTACTGACCGTGCTTAACCATTCTTTTTATTCTAAACAATTAATTTTTGTTTGTAGAGGGAAAGCCAGGGTAAGGAGGTTAACCAGACTGAATTTCTCCGTTTGCTATACCTTGCGTGTTGGTGGCATAAATGAGGCTTAGAAAAAAGGTGGAATTAGAGGTGGAACAACAAAACAACGAGTGACAAAAATCAGGAAACATTTAGACGTTCGCAGAATCCTGTGAATTGTGATAAAACACAAACATGTTTTCACGGTCTTCCGATGAGATGATGATCAAGTCACGTGTATAGGTTGAATGATTATCTCCTCCGTAATGTTTGCATTGTTCTGGAAACCTGAAGTTTAGAAATTGAAGGCTGATCGACACGGTTGTGATACGCCAAATTCGCGCTGAAAAATTTGATTCCAGAATGTTAATGTAATAGTCCACAGAGTTGATTTTCCATATTCCTAATGCCATTTTTTATTTCATTTCGTAATCAGATATTCCGCAAAAGCTGGCGACGAAAGCTACCAACATGCCAGTTTCAATCAATGGATCAATCAATGGATCAATCAATGAATAAATAAATCGAACAACCAATCAATCAATCAATCCACTGAAGCCAGAACCCCTATCTTCAAGCAAATACATGCAGTACCCGTCATTCCTACGGAGTCTCAACAGCCATTTAGTGCAGTGCAAGGAAATTGTGCACAGTGGCGCCAGACTTTCCCCTAGTGTTTCCAGAAAGAAACTCTATGCGTAAAGTCTAGAGAAAAGCATATCCGGAGCTGTCAGGGGGAATTAACTGAACTGGCAGCAAATCTGACAGGCCTGAAGTGCACATTATAACCCATCCCTATGCTCCAAGCATCGCCGACAGTGACAGGTATAATGCGTGTTACGTCGGGTACTCGTTCAACCGTGCACAAGCTTACAAGCATCTCGCGCGCGCAGAAGATACTGCCACGGTTTACACCGAGGGCGGCGCAACTGCATGCTTGAAACTTCTTCGCCTCGCCGTTTTGGTGACACGCACATTCGCGCGTCACCGACCAGTCGCCTTTCCTCGATTCCGTTCGGTCGAGCCGTTGACTTGTGCGTCAGCATCTGGAAGCTCCGTCGCTGGAACGCAGTGGCCTGCTCGTCCGTGGTTTTTTGGCCGTGGCTTCGCGGCGAGATCCATCCTGCTCAGCAAGCAACTGCGGTGAGGCGACAGAAATGAGCACAAAAGGTGAGCGCAAGTTTCAAGGCATCTTTCTTTTTCTTTTTGGTCTCGTTTGATCACCTCGATTCGCCCTTGAGTATAAGGCATCGAGAAGTAAGAAACGAAGTGGGTATAAGGTTAAAAGCACAGCAGCTGAAGTTCCGTGTCAGGCGTCTGAGGCGACGCGGATATCGCTATAGCTGTTCACTACAACGCCACAACGAGAACTTAAACAGGCAGTGCCCACTTCTCTCGCGTTTTTAACCGCTATACCTCACATAAAGGAATCTCATCTGCATCCGCGCAGCACTAACTCGATACCGATATCTGGGCGACCCAATATTTTTACGCCTATCGCGAAAGGCGTGAGTGTTCGCGGCGCTATTCAATTAAACACGCTGTACAGGCACATTGAGATTAGGCGCTTTCCACGCCATTAGTCTTCCATCTATAGCTGCGGCGAACGCTCAAGGTAAGCCGAGCCGATAAGCCGCCATCGGTAGGGGCGTACTCGGCCGGGGGAAAAAAAATATGTATAATTTTAAAATGAGCCAAACACGGCCCCCGAACCATTCCTGTCCTAACGTCTTGCATGAGCTGTTCTGCGGGTCTCATTTGCATATGTGAACGCCGATCGCACCCGACTCGGGGCGTTATCGGAAGGGCGACGCCGACGGAGCTTGTCGGAGCGGTAAACATGGATGTCGTGCGAAACGCTCCCTGCCAAATGGCGACAGCACATGCGTACTACGAACTGACTGCGGATTATAAAAGGGAGATAAAATATTAAAAAAAGGCTTGACAGCGATATTTGAAGTGAAACGCGCCGGCGCACTGCTGCACTGGACTTTTCATGGTAGCACGAAAAAAAATGTTCCTTTTAGGAGACAATTGAAGAATGATTCAACCGTTGGTGCTGTGTGTTCGTTATTAAGTTTAGTTGAATTAAAAGATTGCAAGAACGAATAGTACAGTAGAGTAAGCAAACTACAAATAGCAATAAAGCGCACGAGAAGCCGAATATCGTAAAGCTAAGTAGCGGTAAGGAACTAGAGCGTAGGAAACAAAACCGAAGTTAGCAAGGACATTACAGAAGATTAAAAAAAAAAACACGAACCCTGATAACAAAAGGAATGTGGCCTTATAATGAATGTGAAACATGCGTCGAGTTAAACGGGGACGCACACGTTGCCCGTTCAGAATTTTAGTGCGTCGTGTCGCTCGTTAAGGTAAACTGGCTGATTTGTACTGAAATCTCCTGCAGGTTTACTGTTCCACTGAATAACTTGTTGGAATCTCTAAATGACATGCATGCTTGGTCTACACTGTTCATTTCACTTTGTGATTACGTCGGTGCGTTTCTATAGTCATTTTACACATGACACGGGAGTCACAGGGAGACGGAGACATAAACGGATAGACTTAGAGCTAATCAGGGAAGTTCCGAATGAAGCCTATATGTTTTGACAAGTGCTGGCATTGAGAGTTGGCTGAGAGTCGGCACTTAGTAATCAATTAATCATCTTAGTAATTCACTTTACTCTGTCAACGTAAAGTTAGGATAGGGCCGTGAACTTAATTTAAATGCGTGTTAAAAGTCCCCAGGTGGGTCAACATTATCCCATAGCCCTGGACAACGGCGTCTATCACAGTCTTATAGGTGGCGCTGCTTGTAAAAACATTGTAAATGTCGGTCATTTAGTCTGTCTTCAGTTGGTAGGTCGATTTACGCTACACCAGTGCTTACACGTGCACCATGTGACTCGCAAAATGTACTTATGCGCATTATAGCAAGTCTTTAATTACGACCGAGTTAACTTCGAACGGAAGTGTGCTCTGGCGTTTACAAAACATTTCAAGACATGCGTGTGTAGTTTCATTCACGCCGTTACACACACTCGCTTTTCGCATCGCAATGGAGAAAAGATGCCAATTAACGTAATGTTTAAAGACGTCATGTTAACAAGTTTTATTCCGTAGATGCTATAACTTATGAAAACCATAAGATGTGCCACCGTACCAGTAATACGCACTCTCTGTAAATATTCAGGCTCTCACGCATTAGAAAAAACATGAAATATGCCATTTTAATCATCCAGTGGTACATAAGTTTGTTATAACCTTGTTAAGTGAGCCTTGTAGCAGCAGCAGCAGCGCGCGTGGACTTCCACAGAGCTCAGTCACTGACTATGGATAAGATTGCTATTTTGTCCTCTTGGTGTGCCGTAAGTACAGATTACATGGCGCGTCACGGACAAAGACGACAGGGAGATACAAATGATCCCTGTTCCCTCTGCCGTCCTTGTCTGTATAACGCTACTAACGCACTACGCAATCTGTATGTACTCAAGTCAGCGAACACTTCGTTATATTAGGCCGCGTGTCACGTGGTACCTTCTAGCTCGCCAAGGCAAGCTATACGGTGGGGGTCGACAGCAGTCTACAGCGCGCCTCATGCTCCCGGCGGGAAACAGGCCGTCGTCGCAAGCGGCGGAGACGCGGCGGCAGCACCCGAGATATCGCGCGACGTGTCCACCATGCACGACGCATTCGCCGAGTCTATCTCTATTTGTGTGCCCCATGGGAATGGCGCGGGAGCCCTTCTCACGGACCGCGGGCATTTCACACGCGACCGCTTACACGGCCATACATCACGGAGGCGTGCTTCCAAACTTGCGCCCGCACGTTATCTCTCCGCTTCCTCGCCAAGCGCGATCTCTCCGGCGGCGAAGAGGAAGGAAGGGTGGAACCTCGATGAAGAAAACGTCGTGTGCCCGAAATCTTCGCGTGTATACATACATATCTCGTGTCGCGCCTCTGGCGGAGCTGCTGCCCGCGGCATATACCGTATTTAATCGAATGTAGGCCGATAGTTTTTTCTTTCTTTAAGCACGAGTTTAGAAACTATCCCGTAGGTCTAGTTAGATTCTAAGCTATAAAATAGGCTCGCCGCTACAACGCCAAAAAGACGGCACTGTGGCCATTACGGTCAGCTGCCGCAGCCTCACAGTACTACAGTTCACTGTAACGGTATGTCATTTTGAGCGCTTCGAATGCGTGCGGTGCGAGCGCAGTCAATTCTTTTTTTTTTTTTTCTTTCGTTCAAAGTTCGCTTTCGGTGGGACCCTGGCACCGCGGTGTCAGTACAACGGTGCCCTACAGTCAGCCGGGCAATTGCATGGCTGGCAATAGACATAATGTAATTTGCTTTTTGAAACTATTGTCGTTTACTATTATCTTGGTGAGCTTGCTTTCGAGGACAGTTATTTATCATTGTTTATTATTTTCTGACCTTCCGAATTGGGAGGATCGGCTTAGGACCGAGGCCTGACTAGGTTCGAGTAAATACGGTAGGAAAGCGAGCGAACAGGAAAGGGGAGTACGACGCAGCGGCACCAACCCACAAAACAAGAAAGCGAGAGAGAGGCTCAAGTAATACAGCCAAGACGGGCGGCGACGACGACCACGTGTACATCTGTCGCCTCGAAGCCCCGCGTGCTTCATTCCTGCCCTGGCTGCCGGGTACACCGAGAGCGACAAACGCAAAATTGTATATTTTTTTTCTTTCCTAAAGCCAAAATAGATTCCGATTCCTGTTTTACGTATGTATATGTTACTTGCACGCTTCAACTCCGCTCGGCGCGCGACGGCGCTCGCATGTGGGTGGTGGCGGCGATGGTGGTGTCGGCGGCGAGCAATAAAATAATTCTGGGCGACGGGCGACGACAAAATGGCCGATTTGCAAGTCAATTTGCCGCCGCGGCGGGTCGCTCTCTGCCGCGTGCGAGAGGACACGAAAACGACGCGTTATTTCTTGCAAATCGCGCGATTCCCCGCTGCGTGCGTGTCAGCTATGCGTGTGAGAGACGCGTTTATACATACGCGGTGTGGCGTAATCGCCAATGTGTGAGCGAGCTTGCGTGTACTATGTATGCTGCCAGCGTGCGCGCGCTCTCGTCCAAGGGAGAGAACGGAAGGGGGGGGGGGGGGAGGAGGGGTACAACCTGTGTATACCCGGCACTTATCAGATAGCGAACGCGAGAAGCGATCGCCCTGTACGGCAAGGCGCGGGCGATATCTTCGCGCGCAACGCATTTTCGATTGCTGGCAAGGATTCGCCCATATAGCCTTGCATGTAGGCTGCGTTTTGCTTTTTCTTTTTTTTTTTGGCCTCGCGACTAAAAGCCGAATTGGCTCAGGTCCTCAACGATAAGATGCACTTCGTGTTTTCCTTAACTTTTTTTTTTTTAGATTTCTGACTAGCGCGTACTTGAATCGACTCGTATAAAACTTTGTTCTAGGGACGCCCCCGTAATTGCCCACATGGGTATGTGAGGAAACCTTCCATTTCGTCGAAAGAGGCTGTTTAATGCGGGATGATGAGATCTCGAGGCAACCATTATGCGTTCCCTGTCGTATGCTGAGCGGCGCTGGACACGCATTGCTTCCGGCTTTGGCACAGATTTCGTGTCCGATATGTGCATGGATGACACATTTCAACGAGGAACGGTCCATGTATAGAGGCAGCTTTACTTTAAGGCTTATGTCCTGTGCGAATAATGCGCAGCATAAAAGAAGCAAGGCTCGCGCTGATCGCAGTTACATAAATGCTATATAACGCTATAGTAAGCGGACTTGTAAAGCTCACCGCAGGGCCGTATACGTTTAGTGTAAGTAAATCTCAACGCTGCTCTCGCATACAATTTAAAGGCTTTGTTTTTAATCTGATGTCCAGGAAATAGCGTCGAGCGTCTTGTCAAAAACTGCACATCAATCGAAGTTGCTGCTTGGAGGAAAACTGATCAAAAGGCTTGTTTCTCATCGGACACCAATGCCAAGCAAACTACCATTGAGACAAGGTCGACAAATTGGATCGGATTTTCCGCAGTCATGCACGATGAAATTCTATTTCCCTGAAGAAGATATATATACATACTATCCCAAGGAAATTGCCACACGAATTGTGTGTTGGCGCTGTTAGGTCACGTGTTCAAACTATGACGTCACAGATTTGCTTGCTCTTTCTGCCCTGCATCGTCGTGCTCCAAGCATACTGCTTTGAGTAGAAATGATAGGAAATCGTGAGACCTTTGCCTAACATTTAATTTAGGAGGATAATGATGATGATAACAATGTGCAGTTGAGTGAATCAGTAGCATTGACAGGAAACGAATCACTAGCCCGTGCTGCTTGTCGTCAAGTTAAACGTTCTTAGTCCTACGTGGCCCTTCTTTGCTATAGTGTCCTCGTGTTAATGCGCAAACGACAGCTCTCCCCATAGCATTGGACAAACTAGTAAACCGATCCCTCTTCTCTGATAGAATTCTTGGAGCCTCGTCTCGGAGCGGTGGCATTAAAGACTCGGCTGTGTGTGCGCCCGTGCGTGTATGCGTTGGTGCGTGAGTACGTACGAAAGTGCATAAAAAGAAAGTCAAACGTCAAGACTCTTGCCAGCCTTTCCTATGCGTAAACGAAGTAACCTGCATTGAGCTATAGAATTTTTTACGCAACCGATTTGGAGCAACAACATCATTGGCTGTTAACGCAATCGTTTCCTGTAGAACTGTATCAATGAATGCACGGTATACGGGGGACATTTCGCATTCGCGTTCACCTGACGCTACTGCACGCGAAATTAAGTTGTAGGTACATAGCAGCCCCAGGATATACGGCAGCCGTGAATCGAAAGTAAACTATATGTGCTGATTCTCGAAAAATTCCGCGGCAAGAGGAACTCTCGAAGAAACACGTAAAACCGAGACCCTGCAGGTGCCATTCTGGAAATCATGAAATTTCACCATACATTATATATTTCCACCATGTTTGCGTTTTCAAACGATGAGAGAGAGAGACGTCCGAGTCGGAACCGACGAGAATTGGCGAGAGGGTGAATTCGACAATATGGCCGAGTTGGCCTTATCCAGAATTCGCGACACAACCATGGAGTACAATTCAGACTGTGATTCTGAATCTATTCTGAATTCGAATTGACTTTGAGGCTGACGAGTGTTCGTCGCTCCAAGTCAAGCGCCCCCACAGTAGCGTCCGGCCGGCACACACACACACACAACGTGCTTCTGCGGCTATACTGCTATACAACGGCGGCAGATGCAACCCGCCCCCCCCCCCTCTCCCCCCAACCCCCCTTCCCTTGTGTCTCCTCTCAGTGGCGTCGCTAAGCCGGTCTGGTCGACGGCTACGCTAGCGGGCGAGGCGGCTAGCGGAGCGCGAGCGAGCGCGCGCGGAAGAGACGAGCCTGTCCGGCCGTAGATCGTTGGCGCGACGGCTTAGCGTCCATTCGTATGCGACGCGGTGACCGGGCGCCGTTTCATTTCCGATCGTTCGCATTCGCGGCACGCGGTCCTGTGTGCCACCGCCCGACCCCCTTCCTTCCTTCCTTTCGTACTGCGTCGACGTGTATACGGGGGCCTACTCGCGGAGAACGGCGTACGTAATGGCCACGGCTCAATTTTCCAGACCAGCCCGTCGACCTCGCGCGCGTCGCCGGCTCGCCCGGCTTTTGTTGACCGTGCGCGTAGCGCCATTATAAGTCCTACCGGCCGCGGCCGGTTATAAGTGGCCCGGCGACGCTGGGTGATGGGGACATCGACGTGCGTGATACCGGGTCGGCGTATAGCGATCGCGTTAAGTCTTTAGGCGTTCGTTTGTGGCGCGTATGTGCACGCGTAAATGAGTGCTCGATTACACGAGACCTCGTGTAGGGTCTCGGGTGTGTAACCATGATACGAGTCACGGGTTGCTTCAGTAGAGCGGCTCTTTTGTTTTATATTGAAGCGGGGGAGCGAGTTACAAAAGAAGTACTAAACTAATCTCTAGTTCTTTTGAAATAGAGACGAAGGGAGTATTGCAATGCACAGGTGCTTGGTGAAGCTTGAAGAAGCGCCAGAAGGAAAGGTGGGTGGGGTCGCCATTTTGGATTTACCACGCCACCTGCTAACGACGTCATAGGTTTCAACGTCTGCTCTAGTATAACTATTTGTTCGCCAAGTAATGAAGACCTGTTGCACTGGAAAACGGACCTGATTTTCATCAAACAAAATCAGCCGAAATGCGCCAAATACCGTGAAATCCACGAGGCCACGTTGATGTGATCGCAGCCCCGATATCGCCGGGAACTGTTATCAGGGAACTTAGGCGTTCGTTTTCTCCTCCATAAATAGGTATGTTAGTGCTGAATAAACTATAGAGTTCCTAATCGATGCATTATGAGTTTAACCTGATCTATAAAGTTCCTTCGTAGTGTCGCCGCCGTTTTAGAAGGTCGTTCTCAAGAAGATATTTAATGCACGAAGCAGCTATCAGAGAGAGCGAAAAGTTCATGGTATATTGATAGGTTATACTCACGGGCCTACTCGCAGAGAATGGCGTACGTAATGGCCACGGCTCAATTTTCCAGACCAGCCCGTCGACCTCGCGCGCGTCGTGCTTTCTGCCCATATAGTGGCAGAAAGCACGAGTTTTTCTCATTGTCTATGGACGCTGCCTTAATTGTCGCGGATAACATCTTCATCACGCATATACGTAGTGAAATGTCAGAGGACATATACTACGAAGCAAGCCGGAACTATGCTTCAAGCTTGCTGCACTTCATGGTTATATCATATATTCCCGGGCATCCGCATGGAGTGGTGAAAAGAGAGAGAAATAGAAGGAGAGGAAAAGCAGGGACGTTAACCAGACACACGTCCGGTTTACTACCTACTGTCTGCTTAACTATAGCACCTAACCTCATGATGAAGAAGCAATGTAGAGAGAAAATACAGGATAACCAGACTGAGTAGATAAGTGATAAAAATGTATCAAGGGGAAGGAGGCTGATAACTAGAATGCATTCTAAATTTCCGGCACGCTAGTAGTATTCGCGCATCATACTCGCTTCATGCTTAATGGACCTTGTACTCTCTAGTATTTTTTTTTTAAATTGCGATAGCAGTGACGTGGACACCCCATGGGAGTTAATTCTCACCGTCAGCGTTGCCGTGCCGTTCCGCGTGTTTACGTATGTGCATGCTATGTTTATACATGCCGCATATGCCGTATATGAATGTTATGCTATATTCAACCAGCATGTTGCTCAAACCAGGTCTTGCGTGCTTAATTGACTAAATTATTCCTCATAAGCTTACGAATGGCGGCCCGCAAACAAAAGTCACGAAACATAACAATCACAGCGCGTAGCCTTTATCTTAAATCTTATCACACTATTAACTGCTAAAAGTGAGAAGCGATGCCACTGCTCAAGCATGAAAGTGATGTAATTTTACTGGCGCGGTTCTTTACGGATAGCGTAGTGATGACTGAGCGATGTTATTACAGGACCTACACGGTGTGTTAAAGCTTCTCGGGGTACCCGAAATTCTGTCGCGTCCGCGTTAGTCGGACCCGCGTATATAGTTAGAACAACGTCCGAGGACTTCAAGCGCCACGCTAAACCCTTGCTATCGCAGTCAGCGCTTCGCCCTTCGGCCGAAACTGCCTTTTTTTTTCCTTTGCACCAATCGTTTTCTGTGTGTTCTTACTTCTTTCGTTTTATTCGGATATATCTTCTTATTTTCCTAATTAGCGTGACCTCGTTGTTCCGCGTTCCTAACCACGTACCTTATGTCACGTACTAAGTAGTGCTCGTATCTCTGAAAGTGACGGACTGAGAGTACCGTCTTAGCACACCCAACGCAGCCTATACTTTACATCAGCGTCTACCGTGACGGGACTGCAGTGTTGAATTATATTTCGTATGTAACATATCTACGAGTTCACGGACAATCAGCAAGACACCCGTCAAGACAGAGAGATTGTTGCCCCTAACGCCGCACAGTCGCTTGCCTCCTTCGTGGTATCTTTCACAGCCATACTTATTGCTCAAGCTGCATGAGCGGTATTCGTTAAAATATTTGTTTCTATACATAAGCAAACATATAATAACTTAAACCACCACTTAAGAACTGCCTTTTCGCTGCGTACCTTTTATGCTAGGATGAGAAAGAAAAGTGGGGAAATATATACATATTTTCGTGGTACGCTACTGAATGAGGTCGTGGGGTTGACCGACGAGGTGCTTACGTTCACGGCGCCGTCATGAATGCTACTCGGAAGTGGTGCACAGCCATCCATCTACGGCCTTCGAGATTGCGCGCGATGCAGGTTTTGCTCCAGCCGTCGCATTGGCACGGAGAGAGCGTACCTTAAGGAGTGGGCGTAGCCGGCTCCTTCTCCGCACCGCGGCGCTCGCAACTGACGACCAAGGACCAAAAAAGAACTACGAAGATTCAAAAGAATGAGAAGAAAGAAATTAGAAGGAAAAGTCTGTACGATAACACAAAGGGCAGTGCCTTGCTATCTGAGGCTCGAGCTGTGCCGAAGAACAAAACATACTGGAGCAAATATTCGGAACTAGGTGTGACATGTGTATGCTGCAGCAAAAAGCTAGAGACCACTCAGTACATCCTAACGGAATGCGAAGGGATTCACCCAGTGAGAACCGTAGGTAACGTATACCTCCCAGAAGCGCTTGGATTTAAAGTGGGCGGAAGCATCAACCGGTCAGCAGTCGAGTTAAGCAAGAGACGTTTAGAGCATTGGTGAAAAAAAAAGAAAACAGGGAAGAGATTGATGCGACCGGATCTGTTACACTCATAGGTTGCGGTAGAAAGTATATTTTGAAGGAAAAGGCAAAGATTGAGGTGTACACAAAAATGCTAGATAAAAAATATGTATAATATATCTGATTAAATCAGAGGATAGGTTACTATTTGTCACCGCCCCTTTTTAAAGCGCATGCCATTAAATCATCATCATCATAATTTTCATGCGTCGAGGATGTTTCGGGAGATCCGGTAGTGTTACAGCGGGTGGTACGAGGCGAGAAAAATTTATTCCGCAATGCTAAATATGATGGCTTGCTGCTTTGGAAAGAACGGCTGAAGGTCTACGAGGGACAAAGTGTATACTCGCGCCAGTTATTATCAAACAAGTTCTTCTTTCTGCGCACACACTCCCACTCCACGTGGGTATACGTAGAAATGAAATCTATGTGCAGAACTTCATGTGCCAGAAACGCACTGCACTTCCAATCTTGCGAATTATTTGTACGTTTATCATTTTGTGTGCTGGTTTCAAAGCTTCGAAAGAGTCGCCTCCTGATGTTGGCGCGTGCTTTCGTCTGTGCATTTCGCCGCCGTGATAGGGTGTGAATTAATCAAGACTTAGCATGACTGCCCTCAGAAACCTGCTGCAGTTGCTCGTGTACTTAAGTTTAGGTGCCTGTTAGAGAACCACAGGTGGTTAAAGTTAATCCGGAGCCCACTCACTAGAGCGTGCCTCATAATCATATCGTGTTTCTGGCACGTACATCCCAGAATTAATTCAGTTTAAATTGAAACAAGTTCTTGTTTTGGGACGTGCCACCGATTGCTACAACGCTTCGTCGTGCCAAGTCCCCAACTGTAATGTGGGTCACTTTGCGATTTGGCTCTGAAATCTTGAACCCTGTTTACTGAGAAGAAGCAGTGTTGTGCGTATTGACATGGACATCAGTTAGAGGAAAAAAGCTATTCAAAATAATTATACGAAAGTACACAAAGAAAAAGAACTGTGGTTGTCCATGTATCTAGTGTAGCCTTTGTTTGCAAATCGACAAACTTAACTCGCAGGTTTAAGTATGCCAGTATAAAGACAAAATATTCAAGGTGAAGTGTCGGTGAAAGTGGCACCGCATTACACTTTTTTTTTTTTTTTTGCTGCGGAGAGCGCCGAATGGGACGGCAGGAGCAAAACTACCAGTGAGTGCAATCTCAGAGGCCGTCGGCCATGACTTAGATGTCACTCCAAGCAAGAACCATGATACCATGGCGAGCTTGCGCAATCCTGCACGCCTACGGAACATCAACAACTTTCAAGAAACAGCTTCAGGGATGAGCAAACTACAATAAAACCCTTTCGTAGACGCATATGGTGCGCTGGCATCAGGATCGGTCCCACACGTTCATCGTTCATTTAAAGCGAATCCTTCTTTGCATCTGCCTCGGAGATCGGCGCTCCTTGCCTTTTTCTCGCCGGGTATCTTTATGAATATATATATATATATCTACATGTGCTTCGAATGCACATAGCTACAAATGGCTTTATATAAACCCTGTATGCTGAAAGCTGGGTAAACCATCCGTTCGTTTATTCGAGGTTAATTTTAAGCTATACGTATACATGAAAGGTAGACTAAAGTGGCTGCTTAAGGCCAGTTCTAGTAAGTGTCGTAGCTCAAGGCATATTCCCATGCACTACCTGCATGCGTTCCGTGCTATGCGAATGCGTTTGAATGCGATTAGCACTCTTTGGGAACTTCACACACCCTTTCGGCATTGACTGGAGTGGAAAAACTGTATTTAGGTCCTGCAGGACGCGCTTAGCGCGTAGCGGGCGTCTACCACGTATATATATATAGGGGCCGACAGGGAATATACCTGGCGGCCGCTTCGTACGGACATGCCTTTCGGCATGTCCGTAGGTTATTTAACCTCTTTCATGCCAATTGGGGGCACTGCGTATGTACCACTGGGAATGTGCACGAATAGACGCAACTTGGGGATAGACGCAACTTGGGATAGACGCAACTTGGGGATGGACGCAACTTGGGGATGGACGCAACTTGGGATGGACGCAACTTGGGATGGACGCAACTTGGGATGGACGCAACTTGGGGATGGACGCAACTTGGGGATGGACGCAACTTGGGGATGGACGCAACTTGGGGATGGACGCAACTTGGGGATGGACGCAACTTGGGATGGACGCAACTTGGGATGGACGCAACTTGGGATGGACGCAACTTGGGATGGACGCAACTTGGGATGGGCGCAACTTGGGATGGGCGCAACTTGGGATGGACGCAACTTGGGATGGACGCAACTTGGGCCATTGGGCACGTGACAGTAGGTATGTGAACATTCATAGCCAAAGAGTTTGTGAGTGGCACTGGGTATATAGGGGCTCAGACAGACAAGCAGATCAGAGCGAGATATATAAAAGGAAGGCAGGGAATTTAACCAGTCAAGAGTCCAGTTGGCTATCTTACGATGGGGTAATGGAGAAGGGTAATACAAAGAAGAGAGAGAGGTGTAGAGAGACATACACGGAGGGCACTACAGAGTCAAAGGTGCTTGCACTAGCCAAGCGTTCTCAGAAAGCACAAAAGTGTCTTCACTGCCTTCTGAGCCGATGATCGGTGAGGACGGTGTTTCATATTATAGGCTTTTCGCTCAGAAGACGATCATCTAATTTCAGATAAAAGACGCAAGACGTCAAGTCGGCACAGAAAATTGAATAAGTGGGCTACAGAGAAGTGATAAAGTCGGCATCAAAAGCAGCCCAGTGGGGAGAAACAAAGGGAACAGAATCGGACCTGAGCTTGCATTGAGCGAGCAGCGTTGACCTATCATCATCATCATCATCATCATCATCATCATCATCATCATCATCATCATCATCATCATCATCATCATCATCAGGCTCTATATATGTCCACTGCAGGACGAAGGCCTGTGATCTCCAATTACCCCTGTCTTGCGCTAGCTGATTCCAACTTGCGCCTGCAAATTTCCTAACTTCATCACTCCACCTACTTTTCTGCCGTCCTCGATTGCGCTTCCTTTCTCTTGGTATCCGTTCTTTAACTCTAATCGTCCACCGGTTATCCATCCTACGCATTACACGGCCTGTCCAGCTCCATTTTCCCCTCTTAATGTCAACTAGAATATCGGCTATCCCCGTTTGTTCTCTGATCCACACCGCTCTCTTCCAGTCTCTTAACGTTAGGCCTAACATTTCTCGTTCCATCGCTCTTTGTGCGGTCCTGGACTTGTTCTCGAGCTTCTTTGTTAACCTCCAAGTTTCTGCCCCATATGTTAGCACCAGTAGAATGCAATGATTGCACACTTTTCTTTTCAACGACAGTGGTAAGCTCCCAGTCACGATTTGGCAATGCCTGCAAACCTAAGTTTATTCTTCTGTAAATGTCCTTATCACGATCAGGGTCCCCTGATCATGATGTGTGTGTGTGTGAACTAGGAGAAGCTATTAGTCACATCATAAGAAGACAACAAACAGAGACACCGAGAAAAGCATAGGGGAAAGAAAGCACTTGTATTGAAGAAATGATAAATTAATGAAATAAAAGTGGATGAAAAAAAACAACGGCCCGCAGGTGGGGCATGAACCCACATCTTCGCATTATGCGTGCGATGCTCTTACCAGTTGAGATGCCGCGGCGCCGCTTTCCCATACACTTTCTGGGGCATTTATGCTTATTTTCCAGAACTCCCAGGGTTAGTTCTAGTAGATAATAGGAAGCGAATTCAGGGTCCAACAGCTCACTCGAGCGTCTAGAGCGCTACAAGCACTGCTTCACAAAAAGTATAATTTGACATGTACTTCGGTAGCATGTATTACGTGTACAGCGCGAACATAACAGACGTAACACAAAGGTAGGACGACGTACTGGCCAAAGTATTTGTCGAAGCTGTGTATAGATGATCCAATTCTGATCGTATTCTGAAAGTATTGTGCGGTTTCTAAGAGAACATAACCTGGGGAGTAGCAATTCAGGCTTTCAGTACTGAAGTCATGGATCTTTGTTACTTGTTGCGGCAAGGAGAATTGTTAAAAAAGTGTGAAAGCTTGTATTCGTGATTTGAAGCATGAGACAGCGCTCAGTGACCAGTACTGTATACTATTGAATTGTTCCGTGAGCTATTTGCTATGTTCGTGAGTTCGACTGTAGTCAGTGGTTACATGATGCCTTTAGATACAAAAGTATGGTGCTTGTACTGGTGCGAAAGTTACTCTTGCAATGAATAGAATATTATTGAGCCATTTGGATAAGAAAATTCAAGAAAGCTTGCGGTCTGGCATTTATAAGTTTTCGATATTTATGAGTATTTAGTCGTGGCGGAAAATCCCAAGTTAAATAATGCAGCGCTCGTGTGGTGTTGTCTTTTCTTTGTGTTTCGTCTGATTTGTTCGCGCTATTCGTACGCACGCTGTTGTACCGACTCGCCCAACTTGCTACGGTTATTTCCTATTCCACCGCATCAACCACCTTGTTTGCAGAGTGGATATTTATCTTTATAAGAACGCGTCATGAATAAGACTGCGTTCCCGAGAGGTGAGTGCTGTCATTCTCTTTGTGTCTCTTTTGTCGCTGTCATTTCTTCATTGTTTTGCGTTTTGCACACTACGTTCCCGAGCATTCGGCGGCACGCGACCATCGAAGAGTGGCCTCGGCCAAGAGTGATTCACCAATACAACGAATGTATTTCTCAAGTGTTTTCTCGGATACGCATGAGGGCGTGATCTATAGGACGTAGAGGCGCGAAATAAACGAGGGAATAAAGACACGCACAATGTACGCCGTAGTTGTTTATGTTCCGGTTATTTCGAGACATTGCTTCTATATATTAAATGTGAACCAGCTAGCGCAAGCGGCAGGGATAGATGTCTAGGAGTTTCGTGTGAACAGGTACATAGCGGCCGCTTAACTCATTCCGTGGCTATAAGAGCCACATAACAAACAAATAAACAAACAAATAAATAAATAAATGAATGAATGAATGAATGAATGAATGAATGAATGAATGAATGAATGAATGAATGAATGAATGAATGAATGAATGAATGAATGAATGAATGAAATTAATTAGGTTTATAAAAAAAACTAGCTGAACAATTACCATCCAGCCCAAATATTCATACTGTGAACGTGCGCTCTGTATATTTGGCACTAAATATATGTCGTCTCTATGAATAGAAAAAGACATCAATTTGAAGCAAGTTATCCGCGTGAACTGTGTTACCTCAATTCCTTTTCTGTCGTCTGAAGCTCATCCAACGAGTGCCTTGTTTCTTTGAACGAGGCACTCGTTCCATGGAAACCAATAAATAAATAAATAAAAAAACTCGGAGACAAATTTTGGGGCCATATACTTATATATACTACATACCATAAATATATATCATACAAAAATACTTGGAAAGTAGCAAATGAGTCACTTGCAGCAAAATGCAACCACATCGTAGAGAAATTTTTAGTGGATACAAGGTTAGATCAGAGTTTGGATAAATGGCGCTGTACATATCTATACCTACATGGTGTGCAGGAAATGGTGAAGCGGCATGGAAAGAAGTTAAATGTTGAATAAGGCTCTCCATCACGGCATTCTTGTCTTTATTATGATCATCTTTATAATCAATTTATTGCTGTATTTATTTTCGTATTATGATCATTTTTTTGCTATACACATCAGAGAAATGGAGAAGCAGGATATACTATATATAATGCACCCTCTCTCTCTCTCAAGCTCTCCAAAGCTACCAATTCAAATTAGAACAAAAAGACAAGGAACGGCTAATTAGAACAATGAGCGTACACTTTAGGGACATAAAGCCGAAGAAGGCACAAGGACGCGCCCTCAAAAGCCACATCTGGCGAAGCAAAAGCTGACCGAGCTCCAGTGTAGAGCAACGACCGTGTGTGCCGCATCCGTGACCTTGGCGCTCATAAAATTTTATGGACGAAGCTTCCCCTGATATAGCTGTAGCCAAACGTGCTGGCCCTCGGGCACACGCACTGTGCGCCTACAGCACTGGTGGCTCTCCTCCACAACGACGACCTTCTGGCTCTTTCTTTCTGCCTGGAAATGAGCTCCTATTCCACGGCATGGGTGGTGGTGGCTACATAGTGTATAGCTCTGAGCGTTTTTCTTACCGCCGGTGTCTGGTGTCGCCGATTTTGCTACTGTGCTTATCTTTAGGAAAAGGCCTTTTTTTTTTTGCTGAACGAGCCGTTTTCTGTATATACCAACGGGCGTTTTTGAGGTTTCTTGGCCAGTGTCTGACCAAACAAACACAAAAGGAAAACCAATGTGTCCTTTAGCTTAGATTCACAGTCTCTGTTCTCAAAAAAAAAAAAATGAATAGGAAAAACAAAGAACATCAGTGACGGTCTTCAATGACATAAATGTTCAGATTGAAGAGAATTTGAGACTTTTTTACTTCCCGATTGACGGCGGTACACCAAAGGAACAACTTATTCCTGGCCCTAGAAAAACGCATTATTTTTATGGTCGATGAAAATAACTGTCCGGGGCTGATTACGCGCTTATTCAGCAATAGTAGATTTTGGATGCTTCAGCAGTTTGCTTCACGGTCACCAGCTCCGATATACCAGCCAATATTAATTACCAACAAAGTTTATGCGGGACGTGGCATCTTGATGTACTTTATTATTCCAAACTATCAGAGTGCTTGGCAGTGGTTACTGTGTGTAACCACTGCCAAGCACTGCCAAGCCCGGGCCCGGCCCGGGCCAACGTTTTTACGTTGGGCTACCCGCCCGAGCCCGACCAAAAGTTTTATGGCGAGACCCGGGCCCAGAAATATTCTACGTTACCTGCCCGAGACCGGTAAAGATCACCGAGCGGCGTAAAAAAAAATAAAATGAGGAAGAGAATGAAAGAAATTTATTCTTAAGGCATAATGACATGTCATATGCAATTATGAACACCATTTGAGCGGTCCGAACGCAAATACCAGCGCACGAAGTAGTAGGAATGACCCTGCCGAGCAGTATCGCCAGCAGTTTCCAAAGGCGCGATCTTGATGCGGCCCAATCCACTTCTATCGCAGCGCCGCCACAGTATTTTTCCACGTCGGGCTCCTCACTGCAAAGCATGCGCCGCCCTAGCCGCTCCTCCTACTCAACCGTATTCTAGTACACTATAGCCGAAGCACAGCCACGTCCGGTCATGAGCGCAGCGCATGGATGGAGTAAATGGAGAAATAATGCTTCTCGTCCCTCCATGGTGCAGCGCAATGCGCTGCTGCTAGGCGGCCGGTTGAGAACATGCGTTCAATCATGGATGGACGCAGTGCCATATTTCAGCCGCGTGAGGAATTATCTTACAATTCGCCTTTGAAGAATCGGGAAGTCGCGAACGCGCTTGCACCACGCTGAAAGCATGAATTACACTGATTTAGGTAAGGAATACAATGGCATCCTTTGGTTTTAGACAACTTCGGTCTTTCTAGACTTTTACATTCTGTTCCAACCGCGCAAAATACGAGAGAAGAAGAAAAGGGAAGTACACAGGAGTGGCACTGCTAGCTTTCAGCTGCGCCGGGGCAACAGGTTTTTCAGAGTCGAGACGCGCGAGGGTAACTCGCTGCACGTTACATGCACACCACCAGAAAGTCCGAGCCCGGCCCGGGCCCGCGTCAAAATACCCGATCCCGGCCCCCGGGCCCGGGTCAAAAAGCACATGCCGCGGCCGAACCCGGCCCGAGCCCGAGAAAAAACTGCCCTACCCGGCCCGGCCCGGGTTTTCGGCTAAGCCCGAGCCCGTGGAGTGCTCTAGTCTCTCTCTCTCTCTCTCTATCCTCCTCTCTCTCTCTCTCTCTCTATATATATATATATATATATATATATATATATATATATATATATACATACATATACGGAAAAAGAACAGATCGCCAAGACAAAATCGTTGACAAAAGTTAACCGTGACTGCTTATAGAAAACATGTATCTCTTGTCATGCTTCGTCCACATCACCTTTCTACCGACAGCCGGTGATCATGAAGATGCCAGCGGTGAGTAGCGAACGAATATACAGCCTGCTTTTATGTCGCCTTTACTATGTCCAGCGCACATGTCCTGGTTCACATGAGCAGTTTGCTTAGAGTTTACCTAAGGCCTGGTAATCAAGGCTGGCAGTACTTGTAAAATAAATAATTAAGTCAAATGGATTCAGTCCTACAACTGTTAAACACGCTCCTCAATGTCACCCATCGAAGGGTGACCCGACGCTTCCTGCGCAATGTTTCTCCGCCAGTGATCTGTTACATTTTCACGCCTAAACATTAAACATTTGACTACATTTAATAAGCCCGTAACGTAATAAATGAAATCAATAATCGGATGACATTTCGTTTGCTCTGGAAGTAGATACCTTTTGGTCGGGGTACGTTGTGTTTATTTGGTCTAATATGTGTGTAACGTATTAAGTTGTTTCTTGGGATTTATTATCTTCACACGCTAAAACTTACACTGGTTGTTTCGAGATGGATACTACGCCACCTATCGGTGTATCAACGAAAAATAGTTATGGGTGCTTTAGGATGAATCTGCTATGTGTTCGGATGAAAACTCGCAAAGAAGCCCTTGAAAAGCAAGTATATAGTTCCATCACAGAAGAAAGCGTATTGGTTTAATACCACAAAGGGGAAAAAAAAAAGAAACGCGTACGTAAACAATTAATACTATTTGTTTCGATGTAGGCTTGTCACAACACATAATGTTTGATATACACCTCTATATGATACACGTGTGCTGCAAGGCACACTGTATCTATTTTGCTGTATACAAGTTAAATGGTCTCCTGTGTATACAAGTCGTGGTCTCCTGTGTATTGTTGTGATCCTATGAGTGACGTCCCTGACTCCCGGATTTATTCGTATGCAATGCGCGCCGAAGTTCAGTCCACCAGTGTACACTCACATGCTCCTCCCACTACAACACTACGAAGAAACTGGAGCTGCATTGCGCACTCAGTCTCCTGTATGTCTTTGAGGCGTTTCAATGACTGCTCCACTCTTGCGGCCGTCCACACAATGTCGAGCAATTAATATATGCTGCAGTTGGACGATTGATTTTTGATGCGCCTTCCGCTGTTGCAGCCGCTCATAATTTTTAGCGTTAATCTTTTGCATCGACTGCAAATCTAACGAAGACCCTTCGAAATAACCTGCGGAAAACTGAACAAGCGACGGAAATGACGCAATATTAAGGAATCGGAAGAGCGCGCGTATGTTCCCTGTGTTTCTCCGTGCGGATGCTATCCCCACTCCACTATCTATACTGCTCTTTAATAATGTGTGTGTTGCAAAAAAAAAAAATGTTGTCTCTTATTAGGCTGTATAGTTCTGTTATCAATTGAACTGACAGGGCGCTTTACTCTCGACGCTTCCAGCACGAGTAAATGAAGTGTTTAGGTACAGCAGGCTTTCCCCCGCCCCTCCAAAAATAATGAAATAAATAAAAAAGAAATATAAGTAAAAACATGCAGATATGAGCAATATGCAGATATATGCAGATATGAGAAGCGAAACTTTAGTGAAGCGGTAGGTAAACGTACAACGGCAATGCGTTGCAATTGTGTGTACTTTCATCCTATGCAACGTGTATAATCTCATACAATGGTGATGTTTATGCACCGCGAAGGTCATAACTTCTATATCTCTCGTCTCACATTGAAATATCATACATACATGTACTTACACTTAAGGCTTATATACTCCTTGTTTCATAGTAATACATGACCAATATATATATGTATATATATATATATATATATATATATATATATATATCGAGTGGGTACATTCTGCTAAAATCAAGTAAAGCGAGGTATTCATTCAATATAATGCGCAATTCCATTAAGACGTCGTGTGCATTAGAGATGCCTATTTAGGCGACATAATATGTTTAAGTTTTATGTAGTAATTTATTTTTCCTTTCAAAGAGCACGAATGGGCGTACTCGCCCTCCTTTGGAGGTCAGCATACGGGGTTTGGGCAAGCCCGATTGATAGTGCTTGGATTCAGAGCAGATGTGATGTTTATATATATATATATATATATATATATATATATATATATATATATATCAGTGAAGTAAAGAGTAACAGGAGCCGGCACAGAAATAGTTCAAAAAATAGCAAGCACGTAGGAAAAACATAAGACTACTGACGTTTCGGCCGGGCTCCGGCCTTCATCAACAGTGATAGTGAACGTCAGTAAAGTGAACTCAGTGAACGTCAGTTATGTCTGTTATGTTTTTCTTACGTGCTTCTGTTTTTTGAACTGTATATATATATATCCACAATTATATCTGGCGAGGAAACGACGACGAACGCAAAGCTTTGTTTTAAATAATGTGGTCTATTTCCGAAATTTTTGCGAGGGTATGCATTTCGTTCAAGTCAATGCATTTAGACAGAGCATCGGGAGCTGGTAAGTTGGTTTGTTTATATGTCTGTTTGTTCTTTACCACACAGCCCATCTTTGAGCATCGCAGGTGGGGTTCAGAGACACAACCAAATTAAACGGATAGAAAATGTGCTATTGAAGAAAACCAATCGCTTGCGTACGATTACAGTAATGTGTAGCTACAATATATGCAAGATCGCCACAGAAAAGCCACAAAACAATAAATAGATACTTAGCTGGCGTATCACACGCAGAAACTAAAGGGGTTATTTATTTCGGTGAGTGCGGAGATGTCGTTGCTGCTTGCCGTCCTAAACCGACCGTCTTGACGTATGCATCCAAGTTTAAAAAAAATAATAAAAGTAAGCATGTGAACCCTACATGCATGTGCTATCATACGAGCGAGCGCGCGTCCATAGAAACTTGTCCGCACAACTTCGCTTTATCGATTCCGCCGTGCATGCGTAAACTAGTTATATTGCGACCCATTAATAAACGTTACCAGATCAAATTGATCTGTTGTACATACTCACGCGGGACAAATCCAACTCTTGCTTGCGTATAACGACGTGCAATCGCTCTGGACGACGAAGGGCCGTTGCGTTGAATGCAAAGTGTCTCGTTAGCTGGCAAGGAAACAGGTTCTTCGCGCCGCTTCTAGGGCGTCTCCGAAAATGCTCTTCCTTGTCCGCGGCCATCGCTGGGCGGAAGTCGTATTCCTGAAATGGAGATATACAAGACGAAAAGAATTAGGCGCCGCATCGTGCCACACGCGACACCCATTTGTAGCCCATGCAACACCGGATGGCGGCACGTCCGCCAAAAACGATTATGTATAGAGCCGATTAAAACTGTAATCCCCTGTATCGCGCGCGTGCGAGGAAGTTGTACGTTTTTGTGATGCATGGCGTGGGACCTTGAACAGGTTTATTCGGAGCGGTTGTTGTTGTTGTTTCTGGGACCTGCTTTGCGTCGCCAGTGCCTGTAGTGTCCAGATGTCGCCTAGAAAACATATACGCGGGTCGTTTCAGCGAAGACTTTAAATGACTTATTAAAAGTAGTGCGGTTGGTTAAACAAAGAAGCAATTCTTGCGGTAGCACAATCACGCACTTTCCTATTTGTATGATTGGACACCTGTATAGTCTTATACTTAGCGCCTGATCTTGTGTATAAAATACAGTCACTTATCTTTGAAATTATTCAATTTTTCCCCCACAAAGAATTAGGAAAAATGTATATCCGGGACGTTTATTACGAGGATGCACACGAGAGGTTCCATTTTCACGCAAATGCTTTTTCTGAATTTAGCTTGGTGTCATAAAAAAAAAAGAATTGTAATGCAAAGAAAAAAAAACTATAGCATCGTGAATTCTGATACTGGCCCTTTTCCTCTTTCAATTCCCACTTACACTTACCCCCAGGCATTGGAGTGCATGCAGTAAACCGGACGCTCGTCTGGATGACGTCCCTGCCTTTCTTCTCCTTGCTTTCTCTCTCTCTCTCTCTTTGACAGTGATAATTTGACATAGAATACATGGACATGCTAAATAGCTTCTGCTTAGAGTACTTCTACGAAAGCATGTTTGTGATTCTGTTTTATTATGTACGTTCCCGTTGACTGTCGTTTCCGAACACTACCAGAGGTGACAGAAAGTGTCATTATATACGTGGGTAACAATGTCTCGAAATAAATGTCAGCCTTTACAAGGGCTCTTCAAACGTTTATTAAAAAAAACGCAGATCAGACTGATTTATTCAGGAACTGCCACTTTGCATTCATTGAACTTACGTCCACGTCCACACCAGAGGCAGCCACTCGCGGTCTGTTGCTCCAAAGGCTGGCTGGCACGGCGCTGGCTTTCGCGATGGCAGGTTAGCTGAAATAAAAGCGAGTTCTCATTGTTGTTACTCTATCTTCAGAACGTCCCGACTCTCAACATTCATGAAGACACAATATTTCAAGCATGGTAGCTCTTATTTTATGAGGTATTATATGTGACGTATGAAGAAGAATGTGAACGCCCGACATAACAGCACTATGATTGGTAATTTAAAATACAATCGGAAACGAAAGTGTAGGGAGCAATTTTTTCCCTTATTTAAGAGAAGCAATAAGATAGCAAGTCCCCTGTAGCATTCGACTGTTTTTGGTGCCACGTGTGGAAAAGTCGGTTTCGGTTAGATGAAGCCAGGAATGACACCCTAGCCGGAGTTTATGCTACATGAACATACTTCAAGCCAATAGAAGCGAAGATGAGGTAAAAAACCTTTTATTTTACTTTCTAATAATTAACGTATACGTTTGTTTTGTAGTACGATTGTATCGCTGCATGTATGAAGAAATAAATTCATGTATCTTGCGATCTTGCTGTGTATGCTTACCTCTAAGCAAGATCCTTTATTATAGACAACAAATGAGTGAATCTATGTGGCGTTATATAACTTAACGAGTGCAGTGACTCTCAAGGTTGCGTCCGTGCGCGAAGTAAGACCGAGTGCTAATTATCAACGGATGTATGTACGCTGTGAGGCTCCGTGGAATATTTAAGCTGTAAACAGAGAGGGAATCAATGACATATGAAAGGATACATTCCGCGCCTCAAAAAAGTACTTTCTTCAAGTTTCTTGCCACAACTATGATAGCAATATACTACGCGTTGCCCTGTATGGATGACTCCACGGTCGAGCGTCTTTTTCTTGATGACATCAAATCGTTCTCTACAACTTCCCTATTGTTATTGGCGTTTTTAAGTTTGCTTTTTGCTTGGTCTTCCATCACTTTGTTATTTTCTTAAATCTTCGCAATTACCGCGTGCATTAAGCTTTAGATAAAAACAAGACAAAGCAGCAGAGCTCAGCTTATCGCAAATACCAAAATCTTGAGGGGAAGAGCGGCATAGAAAACGATTGAAAGGCATAATGAAAGACCACACAAAAGCGGCGCAAGGAAGAAATGCAGAGTAACCGAGTCCTCCGAGCCGCGAGCGTCGAGTAATCACATTTTGCTGGGGAGAAGAGAATTGCTAGAAACTCGCCGCCGCTTCGCAAGTGTTGGAAGTGTATAAGGGGGGGGGGGGGGGGGGGACACACACATCTGAAAGGCTGTTCGCATTCTTTTTTTTCCTTTTCTTGTATATATATATCTGTATGCACTCAGCTTCTTCGCGTCTGTTTTCCATTTGCCGGCGTCAGTGTCGCGAGCGCTCCCTTCCATCCCGATTTCCTGGCGGCTCCTCCTTTTCCTCTCCCCAACGTTCTCCCCATATATCTCCCTTCTCTTCCCTTCTTTCTTGCTTTTATCTTTATTTGTATTTCTATTGACTTCCCTGCTTCTAACGCGCGGCGAACGCGCGACAGCCTCCCTCTCACCCTTCCCGTCTTTCCTCCCTTCAATGTCGTGGCCCGTTTTTACGACGCGGCAGCCAATGGCGCGACAGCGTTTCCGCGGGTTCCGGTTGCGAGTCGATCAGGCCCGCCAGCATAGTTCGTCCCGCACCGCTCCCCCGAAGCTTCTTTGTTTCGTTATTTCTTTACTTTCGAGCTGGCGTCGCTGAAAGAAGGCGCCGGCCCCCGGATTCCCCTTCCCTATACCTCTCTTACACTAGGTGCTGCGCTTTCCTCCATTTTGTTTTGTTTTTTCTAGCTCCCCCACCCCCTCCCTTTTTTTTTTCTTGCCGGATCCGTATCTTACGTTGACACTTTCTGGAGAAGCGGGAAGAAGGGAATTCACATCCAATATCACCGAAACGGGGCTCGGCACATTGCCGGTGCAGCGAACGCTTGAAGCATACGAAGTGTGGAGTGTATAGGAAAAGAAGAAGAAAAAAAAGAATCTGCATTAATAAGAAGTAGCGAGAGCGGGGAATTTTCGAAGGCACCCACACGAAGCTGGAGCGAAGCGAATGGAAAGCCTTGCTTCTGCGCAAATGTGCTGGATTTTACGTTCTTTTCTTCCTTTCGTAATATCTGGAAGCACCTGCGGCACACTGCACCTTTTAGCATTCGCGATGAAGCTGTGTCTGAAGTATTACTGCACCGCACGCGTCGTTTCCAGTCTGCGCTGAAGTTTTCTGAAGGCTCTGTGGTGTGGCTTCGCAGTGCATACATAGCTCTGTCTTTCTCTATACAGGTAGCGATCGATGCAGATTTCAACTCAAACTTCGCCCATTCTTGTGACTAAGGAAACAAAGGCTTGAAAATGTCGGATGTCTTTATTTCGTTTGCTTGCAGAGAGAGAGAGAGAGAGAGAGAAGTAATAAGGGAAAGGCAGGGTGGTTAACCAGGCTGAGCCCGGTAGGCTACCCTGCACTGGGGAAGGGCGAAAAGGGATTGAAAGAGGACAAGCAAGAGAGAAGTTCACACCCTGCACATTTACACAGTCAAGCGTACATCGCTGAATTTCGTCACAGGCGGTCATAGAGGCCAGTGCACCTCAAAAAACGCAGCAGTGCCTTTGTAGCCCTGCACATAGCAGACGCACGAGGCCACAGACCCAAGATCTTCTCCTCCGTAAAAGGTTGCCCTCATGCCATGGTGTCCAGTCTCTTGCATACACAGTGGCTCGGCGTAAAAGCGAGCGCTGAAGACATTTCTCTAGTAAGTACAAGAAATGCATGAGTTGTACCCGCTTTTGCTGATACGCACCGAGTAGCGCATGTGTCGAAGAATACGGCCCGTAGTCCGTCTAATTTCCTCATAAAAGCACGGATAGTAACCTATCCGTGCCAATTCAAACTCAAGTTCAGACGATCTAGCGGGTAGTAGATGGTTTGAGTGCAACTCAGGCGCTCCCGTTTATACCAGCTTGCCCTGCGCAACCAATACAAGGAGCTATCGGGTATCCTTCACGCTTTCGATTTGTCATTGGCGGGTGTCAGCTTAGTGAAACGCAGTTGAGCATCTTCTTTTGTCGCTGCTTACGAAGAGGCTATCCCAGCACAACGCGCGCTAGTGCACAATAGTGCGTTGATGAGTCTCTGAATACATAATGTGGTATCTGTGTGGCAGTTACGAGGTAACCTTTTTGACCGAGAAGCGCGTGCAAAATTTTTACCGTTTCCTTCATAATTTTCTATTCGAGCGCGCTCGTCTTCCCCAGGCACTGAATGTAGAGCTAACGCGCTTTTATGAATCAATTTGGAGCAAACAGCCAGCTAGTACAATGAAGAAAGTGCCTCGAACGGACGTGCGTCTTTTTTTTTTTTTGTTTTGTTGTTTTGTTTTTTTTTTTTGTTTCCTCCGTTTCTTCCTGCGAGTCATCTCTTTCAGGGAAAGCGCAGAAAGTCTATCCATTTACCATGACAGGAGTTTACGGCTTTGGTAAGAAAAAAAAATGAAAATGAAACGCATCGCGCTGCTAAATTCGTCCCGACGGGACTTGCAAAAGAAGCCACGCACGCGGTCTTATAACTCAGATCTTCCGTTGTGCGCCTGACACATTTGGGAAAAAACGACTGCACTAGTGATAATCATCGCTTCAATAACTGCATACGGCCACCGTTCCTGCGCCACGTTCTTTCTTTTCTTTCTCTCTCTCTCTCTCTCCCTCCTCTTGTCACTCTATACCCTCTTCTGCATGCAGTCCATTATTCGAGTCCTCTGCGGCCGTCGCATGCAGTCCATTGGGGAACATACTTGAAATACGGCTGCCGTATGGTGTCAACACAATCCTGTGTGTGGTGCCCGCGCAAGTTCCGCTCCGCTTGGAATTCCCACGAGCCGCGTGGAGGAATGATCACGAGCTTTGCGGAAACACGCCACACCTTCGTCTCCTGTCCTTCCCGGACACTGGGGTCCAAATTTTTACTACCATATACGTCGAGACTCGCGGAAGTCGGAGAGCTGGCATCGTGCCACGCAGTGCCGGCGCGGGCCAAATTCTGTGAAGTCCATTGCATATAGGGCTTCTCTGCCTCTTCTTATTCCATGGAAGATGCACGCGGCTGCGGTGGACGATAGTGAGCAGGGGGCCGAGAATATATTTATACGCCATCGGGCTGCTGTAAAAAGACAGTTTACGGTTTCCGTCCTCGACATAAATTCTGCTCGGTCGCGCGCGGGCTCTATTAGGGCGATGGTATACGCGTGACAGATCGCGTCGCATAAGTGGGACGGCAATCGAGGCGGTTCCTCTTCGGATGATTACTCATTCTTGGGAGGTTTTATTGTTATTCTGTTGCTCTCGTGGCGCGTGGTTTCATCAATGTGGACGAGCTCTGGCGTCAAGCGACCGAGCGGACTCGCGACGGACTTTCGCGAGTCCGTGTTGTGGTAAGTGTTGACAGCGCAAACGGCGAAGAGTACGGTGTTCTTATTGCTACGCCAGAATGAATCGCCAGCGCGAGAAAACGAAGTCAAAGGCGTGTTTCTCTTTCACTGGTGTGATTAATTCGCATTTGCATAGTTCCGAGACTGTAGCATTTGTAGCTTGTTGGGTCGTTGCTGCTATAAACTAGAGCTTAAATACGAGACAAATGTTATGAAAGGAGAGAGAGAAACAAGCTTTAATGACATGCTGGAGGTGTTAATTAGCCTGGCTGTTCGCCTGACATGCTACTCCAGGTGCTGGGTGATGATTATGACCTATACAGTGATAATCACTTAACAGCACATACCGTCACAAACACATTGTGTAACATGTGAAGTCATAACGAGGTTCATTCAGCTGTTGATCAACGTCCATTCTTCATCTGGCGATCTTTCTTCAACGGTTCTTTCGGTGCAGAGGGACTTCGACGGGCCATAAATTTAAAGAAACGTACAAAAAATATATTGGCCTGAGAAAGGTGTTTGACTGACTTAACGTTACGCACAGTCAGTTGAATTGGACTCCCGAAAAATACTTGAACATGATATCTATAGGCGAACTCCTGAAGCTCTGTTTTATAACAACGGTTTTAATTAAAAGAGGGGATATTTAGCGTTGTGTTTTATCTTCATTGGAGTGTAGTCAAGTTAGTGTTCTCTCCTAGACGTCTGTATATATATACTATTTGCTTTTCTTGGGAAGACTTATATACATTGTTTATTTTTCTGTCGCATTGATTACATCACTCACATTATTTCTCCGGAGCCTGCGAGGAGGATTGGCCGCTGCCCCTTATAAACACAAGCACTCATAAACACAAAGCCCTGGAACTTCTGAGCAATTCGATTGGCCGGCAGCGCACGGATTTCATGCAACACTCAAATAGCGCCCTTCAGAGGTGCCGCCGTCCTCGACTCTCAATAGAGACATGACGAAAAACGTATAGAAATATTGAACGAATCTTTTAAACTTCGACCCCGTCTTTTGAAAAATAATTGGTCAATAAACGCTGTGGAAGATAATTGCGGCGCTTCCTATGTCCAAATTTAAATGGACCCTCGACTCTTCTTGAAGGCGTGTGTTTCGACGTGACCCAGATTTCATTGGATAGAAGTTCTTTGACATTGCTGCAGCACGGAGTTCTGACTTCACACATCAGAATTCGCGGTATTTCTTCCACAACTCTCTATATTAATACACGGTACATGACGTCATCATAATATTACGAACGGGAAGTCAGTTTTCTCTACGGAATCTATAGCCACCTGTGTTCGTGACATTCACCGCTATTGCTTGTATGGGTTCGACAGTATAATGCCAGAACGCCTGTCGGCGGAGAATTGATGGCCATTGCAGTGTATAGTGTGATTCCATCTCGAGTAGGTAATGTAATACAGTCTTCCGCCAACCTATTGCACACATGGGTGTTGCTTCATATACAAATCACAACTGCGAAGTCACTAAATACAGTAACTGCGTAATTGCAGCAAATAACTCACAACTTTCTGTTACGCAGTGCACCTTCGCAGTTGAAGTCGTTATATAAAAGCTGCTCGGAACACGGGAATAACAAATCCTGACAATAGCACGGCTTTCTATATATGCCTGTCCCCAAATTGTGCCAGCACAACTTCCACTATATAGGCGAGACGAACCATGGGTTACTGAGGGACCCCGTTTTTCGATAGTAACAAACTAGAAACCATATGCAGCCAAATACAGCTTAATGTGGTTTTTACAGCTCTTGCAGCATTGACAAAGAAGCACACTGCCACCTGATGTTATAAGTACACGACGTGTTGAAAATTTCCGCGTTTGATCAACAAATCATGACTTTGGTTCTTAGAAGCAAAATTAGTAACACGTTGGCGTGCGTAATGCTTTGAGGGTAGCAACTAGACAGATGACGCTGAAGTATCAGATTCACAGAATACCAGGAGTAGCGACACCTGCCAGACGTGCATACATTCCTTTTCTTGTGCGCGCATATAGAAATTCAGGACGATAGGCAAGGCACTGACCATTCACGAACCATTTTTACAATGTGATAACCTTGTGGCTAAAACCGTCGTAAAAATGGGGAGGGAGACAAAGTATAGCTGATCCCAAGCTGGGCTGTTCGCTTTTGCCTGAAGGTCACAAGGGCGCATGTACAGTCTTTTCGATTAATATTATACTATATATTTTGGTGGTAGGAGGAAGGGGTGGGGGGGAGTTGCCTTGTAAAGGGCTTAAGGAATCAGGAATATTCACTAGTGATTCGCCTATAAAACCTGTGGCATCGAAGCAGCGCGAAAGGCCCCTCCATTCGGTGGCACCTGGAAAGGGTGCATGAAAACTGTGGCGACGGTCAAAATTGACGTCAGCATATCGACCTAATGCTAAGAGCCACGCAAGAACTATGGATCACTGTCCTAACGGAGTAAGGTGGTTCCCTTCACGGACGACTGGTTCTGCACTCTTCGTCTTTCATTCCACCCATTGCTAGTACAGCGATATATAAATCTGTCATCACGTTTTCATTGAATCTATTATCTTCTTCAATAACTTACACAAGGTATCAGAAGGTCCGATCTTTTGATGCAATAACTACCAGTGCTCTGGCTATAATTTCTTTCTTATTTTTCTCTTTTCGATGGAAGGTGTCACAAGTTATGTGGGGACGACTACACATCTGTCTTATCCGCGTCCCGCGGCTTTGCACTCGGGCATTATTCCCGTCTCCCCACTGTTACGCGCTGTATATCTCAAAACGTCCGACCGGCGGCTTCTTTTGTCCGGCCACGAATTATTAATCCCATATGACATCCCTCTGATCGCAGGTTATGCCGTGACAGGGAGCAAGCTCTGCGGTGGCGCCTCACCGGTTTTGAGGTCACCTTCAGGATTACCTGCGAACCTGAGCCTGTGGTTTGTTTGCCGCTACGCAAAGCAGCATGCCAATGGGAGCACGGCGTCATCCCTGCTTCTTTTTTTTTTTTTCGCGGCCGCGCTTGGCAACAGAAAGAAGCAGCGGTAGCATGACTCACACGAAATAAATTATGAACCGTTAGACCGCCGTGGGGTCACCTTGAGGTCCCCTCCCACTAAGCCACAATAGATAGCGGGGACCTTGGGTACGTTTTGTTCTGTTTTGTTCTTTCATGTTCTTTCTCTGTTCGAATGACTCGCTTTGACGCGGCGCAGTTCAGTTTCATTTTTCACGAGGGGTCCTTCCCTTTTTCTTCGCCGAACCTTCAGCGTTGTCCAATGGTGTGCGCTGTACGCCGAGGGGCACCTTCTAAAGTGAGGGATTTGTGTATCAAAACCGCTCCCAATAGCACTTCGTGCGCAGCTGGTGCTACTGCAAGTGGCGCAGTTTCGGGGGGTGGTCCTTCCCGAGGCAGACCTGTTCAGAGGACAGAGTACTGGGTGTACCTGTAGCTCCGGGTGCCGCGTTACTAAACGTGACCCCGGACCTATGAAGCACATGCAGGCCTAGAGCAGCTTAGGCGTTAGTTCCCGGACATGTCACGGCGGCGCTAAGGCATCAAATTCTGCCGCTTCAATGTTCCTATCGCGGCGAAAAAGGAATGTATATGCGCCAGGAAACAGTTTCTTTATTGGCCTCTGCAGCCATACTTGATTCTGAATATTATAATAACTCAATTCGCACGTGCGCGTATTTGTCTCAGTAGATTTACATACGTTCATATTGTGCAATACGCAAAAATGCCCATGTCCCGTGGATTGGGGGCACGTTAAAGATCCCCTGGTCGTCAAAATCAATCCGCAGTCCCCAACTATACGGCGTGCCTCATAATCAAATCCCGGTTTTGGCACGCAAAATCCCGAAATCCAATTCAATTGAAACTTTGTATGATATAGATAATGATTTGATGTCTGCTTCAGAAACAGTGAAACATTGTACGTATTCAAACCGACAACGTTATTTCTGGAGCACCGTATGCAGCCCTGTGGCACTCAACTGAAGGACATGCAAACTTTACGGTGTGGCCAATACGTGTGTAGAGCCCTGCATGTTCAGCCAAAGTTTAACATGCCACGCCGATAAGAATTGGAGTGCCATTGAAACTTAAAAAAAGACTAAGAAGTCTAAAAAGATGGAAGAACTATATATGCATAAATATAATTTTGATTATGCCGACTGGTTTAAACGAATTATAAAGGACGGCCGTTTGCCTGACAGTAACATGGAGCTTTTTCCATTCCAGTAACATGGAGGGGAAAAACAAGCTTTTTTATATCGGATTCTAATCGACAAAGTCAATTCACTTGACAAAACTATCGAACGATATCAAAGCGATGTTTCTTCGCCTCTTCTTCAGCGTTTGGCGTTCGTCGTTTCGTCGCCTGATATATTTGTGGATATATTTACAGAGCTTATAATTGCTCAGAGAGGGGGAGAGAGAAGTGATAAGGGAAATGCAGGGAGGTTAACCAGGCTGAGCCCGGTATAGCTACCCTGCACTGGGAAAGGGAGAAAGGGGATTGAAAGAGGAGAAAGGAAAGAGAGAGGTTAACATCCTTCAAACTTACACAGTCAAGCGTTCATCGTTGAGTTTCGTCACAGGCGGTAATACAGGCCGGTGCACCTCCAAAAACGCAGCATTGCCTTTGTAATCCTGCACATAGCAGGCGCACGAGGCCACGGGTCCAAGATCTTCTCCTCCGTAAAAGGCCTGTCGTCTAAGTGCCCCAAAACCGTCCGAAGGACATTCCTCTCATATTCGTATCTGGGGCAGTCGCATAATAGATGTCACTGGTGGTTTCCTCAACACCACATGGGCTGCACTTGGTCCTATGCGCCGTTACAATTAGGAATAAACAGGTGTTTGTAAAATAAACTCCTATTCGCAGGCGGTACAGTAATGTTTCTCCCTGTCGGTTAAAACCCAGTAAAAGTTGTAATTGCATATATGGGTCCATGGCATAAAGGCGCCGGTTGGTAAACATGCAAGTACCAGCAACCGGACTTATCTAAACGATGTGTGCTGATCACCGCCAGACTATAGCGCAAGTAAGCTACCTCTGTTCCGTGTAATAATGATAAAAAAAATAACTTCCTACATAAAATCTCTACACATAATGTCGACTCATACGAACCTCTAGAACACACCGACCTCATAAAGCAATAACGCATTATATTCACTGATTTCTTTGATTTACTTCATTTTCTCTTCATTAGCCATGCATTCGGTATATGTTGCACTGGGTGCGTGCCCATTCTCAGATAATCCTGCAGAATTTGTACGCGCCAATATGACACAAGGGATATATAGAATTTTTAAATGTATGTACATATATGTACTAACATATATACAGACAACGGAAAAACAGCGAGGTTAACCTGACGATATCTCCGCTTTGCTACCATATACTGTATTAGGGGCAAGGGGGGACAAACGAACGAAAGAAAAGAGAAAAGAATGAAAACGAAGGAAACAATGAACAATGTATAATCGTCTGTGAGGGCGCGCTGTAACAAAGTCTTTGAAGATGCCACATAGTCAATGTGATTGTCCTACTGAAATATAAAAGTTCCACATAACGCACAGTCACGATTCGTCGCCCAATCCAGTGTCTCTTAAGGCTCGTCTATGGTCCGGCGTAGCCTGCGCACCAGCGAGCGTCTGGCGAAGTCCACCACGTCACGCGCGCTGTGCTGCACGCTGTTTAAAGTGCACCGTTTTTATAGACAGCGACGCACGTCGTGCGTTGGCATACAGCAGCATACCGGATGGACAGGTGCTAGGCGCGCTCCTCCGGATACGGGCGCCACCGGGATGCCCAGGCTCGCCTATCTATACTGTGTTCTGCCTGCAATCGCGTTTCATTCGCGCGCAGCTGCTGTCTCCGCCGCTATACGGCTCCGATCACGCCGAGCTAAAAAGTTGCCTGTCCGGCTGAGCACTCCGGGTAACGCGGATGCCGGAGTCCGGCGCCGAGATAGAGCATGTTCTATCTCAACGTCGGCGCCGACGGAAGCCGGTTACAACAGCCACGTTGGCGCGCCTCTCCCTCCTCTTCCCAACGTAACGTAACGTAACGTCCCCCTGCGCCTATGTTACGCGGGGCTGGAACTACATGGCCTTTAGGAAACGCTGCAGCGCCTCTATAGTGACTCGTGCTGATGCCCGTGTTAGGCCAGTGTCCAAGAATTCTGTTTTCTGTGATTGGGCGCCTGTCCAGCGCTGCTTTTTGCGGGCTGAAGCCCTCGCGAAGATGATGCGCAAAATGTTTCACTGGAGCCGCAAAATTCACGAAGTGGGCTATGAGCCATTCCAACGAGAAAGCACGCATTTTAAAATGCTGTTCCAAGCCATAGACGCGCTAGAAGGGAGGAGTCACGTCGGGAGAGGTCGGGCGGAATACGAAGTTGTAAATTAGGGCGCAAAATATGCGCTTGTTAATTCGGATTAATTCCACCCATCCAGTGTTAGGTGGCGCGAGCACGCGAATTTTTTTTTTCGCTGCGTTGGATCTCGAAAGAGGCATGGCAGCACAGCTTGACGCCGTCGTGGGCAAATCGGTGTGCTGCGTCCGCTTTATAGCTTCTATGGATGCCGCATTGACTGTGAAGGCAACCACTGAAATATTATCTCGTGTCCTTTGTCCATTGCCCGATGGTGGACTTGTGTGATCTCGGCGACGAGCTGCTCGTGTGATTATGTAACATGTGCCAATGTGACAAAAGACATGACGGTTGTGACCTTTGCGATGCATAAACATATACCATTGCTCGAGAGTTGCACGTTTGCATAGGATGAAAGTAAACACAATAGTACCCACCACCGTAAGTTGTGTGACATATATTTAGCCGCTACACTAAAACTTCGCTTCTCATTGACTCCGATAGAATGTGCCATGCAGAGTAGGAAAAGGGACAATTAATTTGGTTAACTTCTCTGCCTTGCACTTCTTGTTTTCTCTCTCTGGCTTGGACTTTCACTTTGTTGATAGTACAGAAAGAAATATATGTTGCAAATCATGTCAACGTTAGGTGCAACTTAATGTTACGTAGAAAAACCCATGTCTGACAGTTTCGGCTATATCGTGTGCACGGACTACAGGATTCTTCAAGGTGAGTTCCTTTTATGCAGATTTTAACCGAGCCCTTTGAAAGACTTACGTTTCTCTATAGCGTTGCTTTTTTTTTTACTCGCTACAAAAGATTTTCATGCCTTCGTTATTAAATAAACACATGACTTGGCCCATTGGTCCATCAAGTGGCTCTTGGCCTTCTTATTGCATGTCATGAAAGCGTTGGGTGTAACGAGAATTGTTACACACACACACACGCACACACAAAAATGATTCGCTTGAAGGGACGCATGAGAAATGTGATTGGATTTTTTGGATCGGTCATAAACAGCAGGTTTGTTGATGTGTAATTTTCTTAAAACTTGTGATCGTTTTGTAATTTTTTTCTATTACTGCCCCATGAAAAGGAGCTGCCATCACTTATATGAAGCGATTATATATCCTTTTCTGTTACTTCAGTAATAACGGGTGCATTATATCCCGGAGTAGCTAAGTTCAATCACGTACTGTACATAACAAATAAATAATAGGAAGGTTTAAGACAGAGGTCGAAGCCTGCAACTCGAATGTACCGTATATGCACTCCAATTATCTCCCTAACACTTTCTTCCAAATGGCAGGAGGCTTTAGCATTACTTCTTTCACGGTTTTGATAACTGACTGCTATTTGCGAATGGGAATTCTTTCAAGTGGGAGCTGCTGCTTAATTAGAACTGACATTAGACAATGAGCAAATTGCTCCCAAATCTTACATTTGCTGGGACAACATTCTGCAGCATGCACATATGAATATCTCTCGGTGAAAAATGGCCTAAACTGCCTCTCTGTATGCAACAAACAGCCTGTAACTCTCAACATGAAGCCAAATCTGTCAAGAATCCTGTGCTTGTGCAAATCCCCCCCAAGATCCTGGGAGAGAGCCAACGAATCAGCATAATACGGCGCGCCGTCTTATCCGAAACCCCGAACACGCGTTTGCGGCGCCCATGATTACTCCCGGCTGCTACCAAGTTCGCGTGTTGATGGTGTTGTCGAGCATCTCTTCATATGCGCGACTCACCAGCGGCTCCCATTAGCGTCGGCGCCGTATAACGCGTGACGACATGTCGTCAGCGTCGTTTACAACCACGGGCTCTCTGCCCTCCCTTACAACGCACCATAAGTGGCGCGCCGCCTCTCGGGCCACGACACTCTTGCATATCCTTTTTTTCTTTTTCATCGTTTGTATCCTTTTTTTTTCTTTTTTTTTTGGTTCCTTTAAGGTCCTGCAGTTTATTCCTCGCCTGTAAACGTCTCCAGACTGCCTCTTTGGCGGCTCGAGCTCTTTCCGCAGCCCACATTTCGGCGGGAGCGCGACTTTCTCCGTCGCCGGCGTAATCTACAGGCCCGGCCGGCCACATCGAGCGGCATAACTCAGGCCTTCCCGCGCCAGCGATGCGCACTTACACGGGTGACAAACAGGGCCAGGCGGCCGCGAAGGCTGAAATATGGAGGCACGTCGTCGCTGCCGCCGCCGCATTCCTCTCCTTCCCCTACCTCTCTCGTTTTCTTTTTTTCTCTCATCGAGTGGCATCCTGTCAGCGGCAGAGGCGCCTCCCAGCGGACAGTCCTTTCGACTCTCGTTTCCTTCATGCTACGAGACCGGGTAGGCGCGCTGTAGAAGGCGGTATAATCCGCATCTGCGGGGGTTTCTGCTCGCGGCGCCGTCCCCTGCTTCTCCCAACCGAAGCACCAGAGCAGGCGCGGCAGGGTACTGTCATGGCGTGCCGTACCCTATTTGGAGAGGGGATGTGGGGAGGAGGGTTGGTCCGGGCTTCCCCTCCCCGGGAGGGCGCGGCTGCGCGCGCTGCCGATTCTGGCCCCTGGTGGCGGCGACGGCAGCGGCGGGGCTATCCGATGCGCGGGCACGCACGGAGCTCGCACAGGCTCGCAATAACTTCTCGGGTGCCCGCCATATTTCTGTCTTTGACGATGGACCATTTGCTCCCCGCTCGCTATCCGTGCCCCGAGCGAGCCGTCGCTCCTCAACGCCGGGGCGGACAGGGCCCGCCAATCTGCCTCGCTCGTCGAGCGGGAACGCCGGGCAATAAGTTGCAGCGGCTCCTCCATTTGCGCCGCCTGGCATCGCGGCGATAGAAGTTTCCCGACAGCCGCCACCGCCCCCGGCGGCATGTGCGGGCTCGCGGAATGCTTCGGCATCGCGTACACCTCGCCTTGTCTCGCGCACTCTTCTAGAGCGCCATTTGGTGCTGTTGGTTTCGGGCCCGTTGACGTCATCTTGCTGTGCTTTATATTTGGCATTTAGTTGTTTTCTCACTCCTGGCACAAGCACGAGTGCTCTGCACTTCGCTTCTCTATTCTTGCTTTGTCCTCGCATGCTTCGCTCCACTGGCACGCGAGCATATCGCCGGCCTTCTCCATCACTGTCGTGGGAAAGTAGCAGGCCTTTGGATGGGAGGCCTGTCACTGAGCTGACATACTGCGTCTCCGCTTGTTCTTGAAGCAGTTCGGCACGCCATTTCCAGCGGCTACACTGCGGCGTATTCACTTGCTAACTTCTTCTTTACTGTCTGGTGTGCCAGCTTTTCGTGTGGAACTCTTGCGCAGTTGGTGACGGGGTTCAGGAGAACTTGGAATGTTAACTCGTTGATGTGAATCGGTGTAAATCAAGTCGTGGAAATTATTGTAGTTTTCACAACACGCATTGTATTCTGGCCGCAGTGCTTACTGAACGAGTAATTACCTGTGCTATATCAGCTATTGACTGCTCCTGAGTGTCATTTTTCAAAATATTTAACAGATGTTTGCTTGGAGAATGTTTGCGGGAATTGTGATGAGTTTCGGCAGCGACATCGCTTTGTAGACATTCATGTGTATAACCATTTATTGCACTGTTAGTTTGTTGCAACTTTCTAACTATGGAAGGTGAGAAACATCGAGATTATATATATACATATATAGTTCTACAAAAATGGAATAAGTCAGAAGCTTGAAATCGTGAAGTTGCAACTTACGGATATACCTTGCTGTTTTACTCGGTACTGAGGTGTGTACCTGAATCTGTGGTCATGCTTGTGCGTGTTTGCAGAAGCACGCTAAATGCATCTGTCACAAGAAAGGAACGTTCAGCAGAGAGAACAAAATCGTCGAACTCTCTCCAACATCAAAGTGTCTAACACATTCGTCGATGAGTAACACGAGAACAAGGTTAGAGCAGGAGCCAACGTTTCGACAAGTGGACTTGTCTTCTTCAAGCCTTCAGGAGGCCCGGACTTGGGCTTTAGTTCCTGCTAAAAATAGTTCGGTGCTAATAAATGTTATTTCTCCCTCTCTCTCTTCAAGGCGACATATGCTCTCCTCGGCACAGTATATATAGGTAGGGTTATAGGTATATACTGTGCCGAGGAGAGCATATATGTCGCCTTGAAGAAGACAAGTTCACTTGTCGAAACGTTGGCTCCTGCTCTCATCTTGTTCTTGTGCTACTCATCGTCTTGAATCGCCATCTCCCGCATTCCCCTTGTTTTCCCTGGATAACACATGCGTCGAAATAAACCTCCTTGTACACATGAACTGATTATGTCACCGGATACCTGTAGAGTTTGGGTTGAATAAATATATTCGTTGCTCAGAATAGCGAGTTTTGACACCAATCGCTTCACTTTAAATGACGAACTATTCAGCGTGCCAAACTATCAGCTACAGAGTCTCATGTGCGTTTTAAGAAACCAGGGGCAACTAAGCAGGCCATGATATTTCGGCAGTTCGCTTTGTGTCAATTCGATTCGATTCATGTTCTTATAGCAGCGCCCGTGAAAACGGAGACATAAATAATGGAAGCTACAGATAGGCCTACTGAACTTCCAACACTAACTTCTAACCACGTTATTGCGTATAGGATGTCGTGAGGGTCGCTCGCAGTTCGGCCACCTACTGCCATGCACCAGCCGGCACGACTGCTTCTTTCCTCAAAAGGCAAAACGCTCTATACGACATCGCGAGTCTTGCTTCTTTGTAACACCTCCGCTGAACTTTCCACACCTTTCGCTTCAGCGCACATGTACGCACTCGCGAGAGGGGGCGGGGCGCAGGTTCCTTCCAATCGGCTGGAACATTTTCCTTTGCAAGCACTTTCACGAGTTCGCGTCTGACTTTTTTCTTTCTTCATTTTTACCCTTTCGCTGGCTGAGATGTATATCGAGAATATAAATATGTGATTAGAGAAGAGGAAGCACTTCCGTTTCGAGCAAGGCAAAAAGTGAAAAAGATGAGAAAGAGAGCGTGCAAGGGGAAAAAAAGACGAGACGGGAGATGCCAAACGGCCCGGCTGCCCAGAGGGCTGCGCGGGACTTGGAAAGATTCAAAATTTATACTGCGAGCTTTGCGAGTTTTCCGCGCGTAGGCAAAACAGATGAAAAGCAGCAAGAACAGCAAGAAAACAAATGTAATTGTAATCGAAAAAAAAAATCTGAGAGGATGGTGTAAAAAGGCAGCGTAAGAACATTTTGCTTCTCAACGTGTGGATGGAAGAAACCACCCTCGATGTAGTGTGGGAGAGCCCACCACTCGCTATCGTGGCTTCGTTCCCTGCAATGGCGTGCGGATCGGTCGTTGCATATTTATGAAGTTTGCACATCGAGGTGGCCTCCTCCTTCCTACATTATGATAACGTTTTTTTTCCTTTCCTTTTCTATCGCTTCTACTCGAGCAGTACCTTCAATCTGTTTTCCTTTTTCTTTTTTACCCTCGCTACACATTTCGGAACACTTGCGGCCTCGCTTGCTTCTCTTGGGTGAACGGTGAAAATTGCGTCGTCGCCGTCTGTGGAGATGGCGAAACTGCGCCCGCTTCGACGAGACATTCCTATATGTTTCAATAATATAGCTAACCAGAACGTGTTGCCGGGCCAGTTTGTTCATATATATAGGTGTAGGTTTAACAAGAGCACAGCTTAGTCTGATCAACAGCAGCCGCTGCACAATCGCTTCTCCTGCAGTGTGTCTGCTTTCTTTTGTTCCGTTTAAAGTGTACGCTTACAAAACCTGAAAGTTTCAATTTCACTTTTATTTTATTGCACTTGCATCTAAAAACAATTTTGCGAGTTTCTTTTAAACTGAGTGAACGGCGACTGAGCATGTATGAGTTTCTTCACCTTTTTTCTTTTAAAGTGTGAAGCACAAGCAGGCAGTTAAACAAAATAGAGATATGGCTCTGTAAGGGAATGCAGAGATCATTAATGCGATGCTGTAGTTGTAGTTGGGCATGACGTGGGCGGTTCTCATTGAAAGAATGTCTGGGCTTTGTTGGACAACGCGTTCGGACACATTCTATAAATGCAAACCAAGTGTCAAACTTTAGTGAAGACCCGCCTGATCAAAGAAAACAAGAAAAATCTGAGTAAATACCTGTGTTCTGGATCGAAGGTGATGAAATTTGAATAACGTGCTTTTTAACAAACTATTCTTCATACCTGTATTTTCTTTGCAACAGCTCGTAACGTTTGCTCCAGACGTTGCACTTAAAACATGAGTGAGGAATGTTCGTTGGCGTCGACATCAGGGATCCTTGGGTTCATAAGGAGAGAAACAACGCTCATTATTCTCCTACTTGTAAATCAACGACACAGTTGTGATCCACGTAATAAATTAGTGGTCCAAATTTGAACGGAATACCGGTGGGGGAAATATCAGCATGAATGAATTCTTACGCTCCTTCTCAGGATACCTGCACATCAGTGGGGCTGGACAACGAGATGTTAACTGACAGCAATGTTGACATCCTACGCAGACGCGCTAGCTTATCGATTCCACGTGTAATAGGATCACTGCTGAATAGAGCAAGCATTTTTCTATTAGCACGAGTACGGAAACTCTTCAATCCTCTACGTCACCTTTCCCTATATATCTATTTTTTTAGTTTAGTTAATTCTCGCAGTGGCACTTTTTTCTTTCTGTTAAGTACGTTTATTTTCGACGAGAGCGTACAATTCGTGGAGTACGAACCAAGTCTCGGTGTGTATATACTGGCGTTCCTTCATTTAACAGAGTGCCCTTGCTTGGGAATTGCTTGAAGCCGAGACGTGCAATGGCGCACCAAGCCGGATTCGATCCAGATGCTCCGGGTCCTCCTCCCCACAGAACCTACCCCCCACCCCCGTGTACCCCAGCCTTCGTTGCCGTGTCCGAATTATTCGCGCACCTCGCCTTGCCACAGACCTATATACGCCCCCACACTCCCCTCCGTTCCCTGTCCATCGGGAGCACCCCTGGTAGATAACCGGGCCCTATCCGGGAATCGGCCTTATCGTACTTTCTTGTTAGGCGCCCGGTCTCAAGCGGGGATTCGGGCGGCGATGCTGAGGAAACATCCTCCCCGGGCCCCGCAGCGCGCCCGCCTTCTTTTCCGATTAACCTTCTCCGTTCCTTTCCAGATCCCATATACTGCAGGCACGAAACAGGCACCGGGCGGCAGTGAGATATATAAGGCTTGCCCCACGGCTTGCCGAGAGTCCCGCGGTATAACAGCGAATGAAGTAAACAAAAAGAGGGAACTCCTTTCTTTTTCGTTCTCGAGGCCTCGATCTTATTCGCGGGATTCGGATGCTTCCTGCAGGTCCCGAAAATCTTCCGCCGTTTTATTTGTCCGCTTGCAGCGGCTGGAGCCAGTGAAGCAGGAAGGAGGAAATGGAAGAGGAAAGAGGCCTGGGGCCGACACTGTTGTCCCGGATGGGGCAGCATATCCACATATCTTCCTTGGCCGGCGGCGGCCTGTGAGGACTTGCGCGGAGGAAACGACATGGACCGGTCAACGTTTCGTTTCTTCTTTTGTTCTTCTTTTCTTTTATTCCTGTCTTTCCTTCATTCCACTGCGCTTCTACTTTTGCCCTAAGCAAGCCGCTGGCAGCGTGGCGTGTTCTGCACTTCGCTTTTCTCGCGCTTCGAAATTCTGGCTCAGGGCCTTCGCCGGGAATACGGGGCTCCTCCTCCTGCGTTTCCTGTTCGGCTTTACTGCAGCTTCTCCGGAATGTTCACTTATCCTCTTTGTCTTGCTTCTTTTCAGCACCGCTTGCTGTTTTCGATGCGTGGGCCGATAGCGAAAGGCGTCGAGCTAATTTGAAGAAAGCAGGATTGATCCCTGTGGAGGCTGCAGGCGCCGCGGGCAGATGGGACTGAAAGGAAGCAGAGTACTATTCCTCCTCTCCGGAACATTTTCTGTGTCTCCTTAACGCTTCTAGCTTTACATGTTCCCAAACTTTTTCGAGCAAGCGTTCTCTAATTTTTTTCACTAATAAGTTAGTACAGGAAATTTCAAAGAAAGGTAACATGAAAGTGAACAAATTAGCACGAAGTTGGCCCTGTTCGCGATTCTTCCCTGCGCATTCACTGAACATCAAATTGTGCTATTGTATGCACCGATAATTTCAGCAGACCTTCTTTTAACGCGATTGCGTTTAGGGACCCGTGTCGCAGAAAATCCAGCGTCGGAAACCGGCGTGTGATCGCGGGTGGCGGAGAAAATCATCCAACCACATCGACCGCACACAGCCTCCACGTGGTGCAATGTTTTGGTGAACAAAAATTGAATTTCTCACAGTGAAATCCGTCAGAAAAATGCTAAAGTACGACTTTACCCTTCGGCGTCGCATTCGCCGTCGGGTTATTTACCAATCAGCGTCGGACTGTAATTTGAATGTAAGAGAAAACCTAATTTTGCTACGAGGAAACTCAAACACAAACACCTTTTCCAGCATTTCTACCAGACCTGCGCGGGTCGGGACAATAGCAAACAATTAATAAAATAATAAAAAAGGTGCCAGGGCCTTCACATTTTAATATAAGACCACTTATATTGCCCCTGGAAAAGCGTCTTTCCAGCAATGCAGTTCAGTTTAAAAGTAAAGCCGACTTTAAGGAATCGGTGTAAGCTTGGTCTTTGTAAGCTGGCTTTCCCACGTTCAGTGTTGCAGTCAATGAAGCCTACTTGCCGCATGCGAACGATGCGATGCGAAGGGGTCCCGTCCCGATAACGCTATCGTGTTTTTGATGATCTGATTGTTATTTCGCAGGGAAGCAGCTATTCTAGTGTTCATAAGGCCTTCTCTCGAGAACGCTATCTAAACATAGAAGAGGCCTTAAAATTATTATTAAATTTATTAAATATTATTAAACTTATTAAATTTGTACATTCATTTCATTCAGAGCAATAATCACCATTGCCATGGTAATATTATTGATAGTGCACGAACCTATGTGATATATGCCTCCTGCAAAACAAAAATTGGTAAAAGCAGGCTTCTCCGCAACGTGCGTCTTACTGCGGCGAAGACACCTTTAGCGAACGCCTCCTTCTTTGATAGTTCGCACGCATCTCCTTACGCATTCAGGAATTGGCAAGGCCCGCCGCAGGCGCCGTATAAACTTTAGAGTCTAATAGCCGTAAAAAAGAGCTGTGAACCGACCTTTTCAGAGAAGGCATCGCTACGCTTCCCCACAGTGCGCGCCAGCGCACTCTGGATAGAGTTGCAAATGGGATGGACAAACATCATGCACTCGGGGGGTAAGAAGAATGCCTGTTATGATTTATAAAACATATGCGATGGGAAGTATTGTTCTGTCGAGGCGTACAGGCACCAGCAGGTTAGTATTTCAGAGAAAGTTATTTCCGGATGTCATGCTTAATTCATTCCTAAAGAAATGCCTATTGGGCGTCAGACAGCCACCTAGGGGGGGGGGGGGGGGGGGATTAGCATTCGAGCCTTGATATCTGCTCAGTGAGAGGACTAATACTTCAGGATAGTAAATTGCTGATCTATTTGGTGCGCTGTCAGCGCGTGCGTATGAATCCTGGTAGGGGGTAGTGTTTTCAATAATTCTAAGCTGTAACGGCATATTTCCAGTAAACTTCTCTCGCCTTTCCGTATTATACACTACCGCTCCCTTTTACCCCACCCACTAATTGCTGGTTCCCTTCAGCCACCGTGGTGGCGTAGTATCTTCAGCGTTGCGCTGCTAAGTCCGAGGGGGCGGGATCAAATCCCGGCCACGGCGGCCGCATTTTGATGGAGGCAAACTGCAAAAAACGCCCGGGTACCGTGCATTGGGTGCACGGTAAAGAACCTCAGGTGGGCGAAATTAATCCGCAGTCCACCACTACGGCGTGCCCAATAATGATATAGTGGCTTTATCACGTGAAAACTAATTTAATTTTGGTTTCCTTAAGCTATGCGTGTACATACGTATACAGCCTATCGCAAAGAAGTAACGACTAGTCGGCCATTTGTGGCCGTAGGCAACCAGTCTTTACTTTTTTTTTGTGATCAGGCGCACAAAAACAGTTTAAGAGGTAAAGATATTGCACGAGTTGCACCGGTTATCGAATGGAACGTGAGTCGCGCAGTCAGTAGCGCCTCACATTTGGTACCATGAGGCACCACTGTGCCCTCGCCTCACAACTTCGCGTTTGCGCGGCGTCTGTATATGTATAATGTATGGTTATATTACTTTATGTATTATGTACCAACTCGTGTACTGTTACGTCATTTTTAAGTCTATTATTTTTTTGCATTCGTGATCTTATGCTGTCTAGAAGTACTGGTATTCTTTATTATTAAGAGGTTCCACTACAGTGTTTCCCTTTGGGACCCTTCTCTGCACATTACCTATACCCACTTTTTTATGTGCGTATTAATCCCGATGTACGTACGCCTAAATTTAAGCGCACGCGCAAATTTCCATTACTCTCCATCTAAATGTGTCGGTCGTGAGTGGTAATCTAGGCCATGGCCTTGCTCGCAGCACCATGACGCTAGCCCTACTGAGAGGTCTCTTGTCGCATCCCTGCTAGCCGGCCACAAGCGTACATCGTACATGTACGTTCGGAAGTCCAACAGGGAAGCCCCTGAGCCTCTAGCAGTATGCGACCGCCGCGTCCAGCGAGCGCAGCGCCCTCTATAATTGCGCGCGCACTCGGCGTCAAGTGCTATAACAGCTTCGTTGGCACGCGGGCTCGCGTTCAAACAGACTCTGGCCGACGTGCCACTTGCAAAGCGAACATTTGCTCCGCTGCAGCCGTGCGTGTATGGCCCCACGGGCACTGCGCGTGTAGTGCGGGGAAGCTCGTGGCGATTTACGATGAGCGATTAGACTTTACTGCCAGAATAGTGGCTGTGTTTACGGGCTCGTATATAGCGCCTCACGGTCAAGTGGCGGCCAGCGCCAGGCTATATACGTTCCTGCTCTTCCTTCCCCCACGCTGCCCACACCTCCTCTCTCCCGTCTCTCGCCCGCCGCCCAGGCTCACGGCCGAGAGGTGAATCGCTTGTACTAATAAAGGCGAAACATTAAATCTGCCCTTGTCTCTTTTTCGCTCAAACAACGATTTCTATTGCCGAAGCGTCCGCGGATATAGTGTTTCTTTTTCTGTATGCCTCCTGAAGTTCCGATGAGGAAGCATGTAGCGTAACTCACGTAGAGAAGCTTGCGTTGATGGTTGATGGTAAAGCGGGAACGTTGGAAAGCATCCATCGGGAACAGCTCGCGAACGGACTATATAATCGCTGTCCTGTGTTCTTTCACATTGGAAAACGTGAGGGCATATGCATGAGTTAGGCGTCGTGGTATTGCTATAATTTGTTTTCTTCGTGTAACCTAAGCTTAATAAAAATGTTCATTGATTCGTAGCAAGGTGTTCGCGTTTTAGCACTTTCTTGCTGAATAAACTTTCGGTCGGTAGCAGCGTTTGTAATGTGTTCTTATATAGTCGTTCTCGTCCGTTTGCACGCTGCTTACAATGAGTTGCTTGCGTAATTAGTGTAACAGCAGGTCTGGCATGTGACGCGAATTGTGGCTGTGAGTGAACTAGTCATCTGAGGGTGTGCGCACGCTGATTCTCCTTCGTCCTCCTTATCTTAATCATTAACCTATCCCGTTTTTCGAGTGATGGGCATCCAGCTAGGCGTCAGCATGCACGGTTTATCTTCCTGCATTTCCTCATTTATATCGATCTCTTTTTCTCTGGAATGCGTATGCGGAGAACGCTGAATACACTGGTCACCAAAATGCTTACGCAAGCTTGCGATATTTGGTGACGTTACCGTTTTCGACTAGTTCACCCAGGCAACGCTGAAACTGAGAAGCGCCCGACTCAGACCAAATATGGCGTAGCCTTATGCTACATCTCGTACTGCTCGCCTAATCTATCTTTCTGCTGCCTCACTTCGACGGTGAGGCATTAGTGATAATCCGATGTTGTTAAAAAAAAGTTGTCCAACCTATAGTGGACCTGCGGGTAAACAGACGCGGCCGCGGCCGACAGACGCGGCCGAACACCGCCTCTCGCGGTCAGTCGCCATTGCAGGAATATGTTGCTGCTGTCACAATTTTTACACCGGTATATCTTATGCTTTCTTTTTTATTTTAGGCTTGATGTTAGAAAACCACGAATACGTGCGTAAGCATATACGTAGTCATGGTAATTCTTCTTTTCCCGCGAGTTTAGGTCGTTTCATTTGATTTGACAAGGGTGCATGAAAAGTTTACGTTTCGTAACATGCAGCTTTACTGGCAAGGACGGGGCCGTCAAAACTTGATCAGTGAAACCGGAGTGTATGTGCGCGCCCATTTAATCCACCAGGGTAACTTACTAATAAAATTACTTTTTGTTTACTGCTCTCTTCACAGCATTTTTCTCACATGGCGTCTGCTCAAACTGCATGTTAAAGTATTTGAATGGTTTGCAGAATTTCGCAGAATTTCAAAGGTAATTAAACTTTACAGAACACTCGCCTGCTGCTGATGTAAAATGGAGGATTCAGCAAATTAAATACATAATCTGTTACAGTTCTTTGTAACGCCGATCCGATAGCGTTTCAGGAGCAATTATGAAGTTGTCAGGTTAAAAAAAAAACTCAGTATGGTTGTTTTGTTACGCCTAAGCACTGTGATTCCATCCGTCGCATATGCCGCGTCCTTATAGGTGTATTTATATTAATGCTGCATTGAGTTCATTCGATGCATGCTGCTTAAAAGTGGCATGGTGCTGTTGTAAGAAGCAAACCTTAGTTGCTCTGAACCGCAGTAAAATAAATATTTTAAAGATATTGGTATGAGCAAATAGTGTGGGTGATCTCTTTAATCGACTTTCGGAATTACTTAGAGAGCAAGTTTAACTGTGAATTCAGGAATTTGTTCAATGCTTGTTCAAGGAGAACGAGCACACAGACTGCACACAGACCACGCTAAGAAAGGCACGACACTTCGCTGGTCTGTGTTGTCCGTCAATTTGTTCCCTATACGATGCAACCTTACCACCTTGTCCAGCTGACCAATCCTAAACAATCAGCGCAAATTCGGACGACGGTTCCAAAGAATAAACATTGTAATGACTTAATTAATAATTACGGATGGAGCGAGAGACACAAATAATGCAAATCTGAGAGTAGCGATGTGTGCGATTAACACAAGAACAGCGCATGCGTCAACACTTCCATTCAACTCCACTTGTTATGTGGACGGCATACTTAAACTTAACTAAATGACAACTACTTCAAATGTGGGCTGTAAAGGTAGATGTAGATTTCATTATTTATTTCGTTGAAGGTTCTGTACTCTGCAGAAATACTCATCCTTTCTGTCACTGAAAGAGGAGAGGAAGTATGTCATGCTCAGACAGCAGACGTTCAGCATAAAAACTACATGGTTAATATTATCCAGCACTTGGTAACCACGATGCACTCGTAAAAAATGTAGCGAAGAGATATTAACCATGGCCGTTACTACCTCCGGCGAACCATTACTGACTTTTACTATGTATTTACTAACTAACTTGTCCACGTCAGTGCACGTATGCTAGGTTGGTAAAGTCTAATACCTCATCGTGGTCTTTGTCTATTATACCTTGCTGTCACAGTTTCGTGCAAAATATCAATAAGCGACAGTATATTTATTATGTGTGATTAACGGTTACGTGCTACGTAGTCGCACAATTATGTGCAGACAGTAGGCTATATAGATTTAGATTCATAACTATTTACCATAATAGCTAGGCGCTCACTGATACTAGTTGTGCTCCCCCAAGGTACGGCTTTAAATAATCCCGAAGTCGTTCATAACGTACACGTTGCACAGTAACTTCGTCTTGTTTGCTGTTAATTCGTGACTTTCTGTTCACAGTTACCCGAAGCTTTACAAACTTGACAATTACGTAGCATGGCATTTGTTTACCGTGTTATGTTTTTACAATAGCATTGACATAATATGACAATGGAAATGACACTTATAAAACAAAGTGTCCCCGATTATGTTGCTGGTAATTATAATGTACTTGTCTTGGTAGCGGTTCCTACGTTTTGTAGTTGGTAAGTGAGCGCATTGGTAACGGGTTTTGCCTTTTTGCGAGGCCAATAAGCAATGGTTACTACCTTTCTTTAGTCGGTGAAATTATTACCACTGTACCGTTACCACCTGCATTTACTACCTGCACTTACAACCTAGGTAATCAACATTGTAACAAGCAATTACTACCTAAAGATTTGTAGCTATAATTACCCTTTTTCTAAGAGAGTGGGCCAAGAACTAGCAAGAGACACATACATACAAAAAAAGTAAAAGCTTGCCTTAAAAAAACTACAGGGAACCTCCGCTAGAGTGAATCATCTCTATGGGTGAAGTCATCGTAAATGTGTATTTTGGTGCATTGTGTCGCAGCGTAGGGCACATTGGGAGGAATTCATGAAACAAAGGTCATATGTAATTGGAAAGTAGAGTTCAGAAGAGAGATACTCGAGTTAATATGACACCACCGCATATGCTCTTCGATTGTTGAATTGTAGTCCAAATCGACGTGCATTGCGCGTTGACAGAAACAGCTGTGAATTTTCAAACCGCAGGCATGTTTAATAAAATGTTCGTGGTTGTTTAGGAAACAATCTCGTTCAAAAAAAGAGAATTCAGAGAAATGCGACAAAAAATATTCTCTGAACATGGAACTTGTGAGCAGAAAACTTGTAAACGTCCCGATGCGATTACGTCAATAATCATGTTATGATAACAAAGGGGGAAAACATAGTTTCTACTGTTTCAGTAAGAGCAGACGTAGCGAATTAGAACAGCACTAGCTGCGTGCTTATTACTCTCAAGAAAGAAACCATCCCTTTACCGTCTTTTTTCCAGCTGATGGAAAAAGAACACGACGAGGAACCAATACAAGCCGCTTCTAAAGCCTGTTTTCCTCGAACGTCAGCAGCAGCAGCGGTGGCTCGAGCCGAGCGTTAACTAAATTATTGCTTCCAAAAAGAACAAGGCGCACAAGCTGGACACATAAGTAGAAAGAAAGAGTAAAATGGCCGAGCAAGAGGAGGAACAGGGTAGAAAAGCAATTTTGGCTTTGGTCAAGCGTAAGAAGAAATAACGCGCGCCCGGCCCGCTGTTCCGGCCGGCAACTGTGCCGCTTGTTGGCTCGCCGCCATAGCACCAGCAGCCGCGGGAACCGCTTCGATTCTCCGGGAAATGGTGAGGTCTCTGGGAAGCGTTTCCCAGAACCGAACGCGCCTCTCGAATTCCAGCACGCGAGGCGCGAGCAAAGCACCCCCCCCTCCCCCCCTCCTCTGTTCCCTCTCTTCCACTTCCCAAACACGCACATACGAAGCCTAACCTCCGCTACTCAATTTCCCCAGCCCAGCAGCGCTGCTAGAGGTTCTTTCCTTCTCCCCTATCGGGGTTCGTCTTCCACCAGTGCCGCAGCTCGCTTCGGCCGAACGCGCTCTTTACTTTTTTTTTTCGTCCCCTTCGTGAGGGGAGCAACCGCGGCCGAGCACTTCCCGTCCCTCCCTGGCAAAACCAATTGAGAGCCGCCGCCGCTGCCACGCCGCAGCAGTTGCTCCCTTCCCTTTTTTTTTTCCACGCGAGAAGGAATGGAAAAGTGAGCGCCGCTCCCTGCTGCGTCTCATCCGCCTCTTTCTCACTTGACGAAGAGCCTTCTCGAACCCCCCCCCCCCCCCTTTTTTTTTGCGCCATTTGTATTTTCTTGTCCCAGTCGTCTTTGATACTTGCTGTTATCGGCCTGCACGCTTGTCCTGCTGTTCGCAGCCCCCCACGTCCCGTCTTCTCCCTCCTTTCTATCCTGGGTTCCCTCTTTCCCTTATTCGTTCCCGAGTACGCCACCCGCATCCTATGAGGCAAGCCAAAGCGAAGGAAGCGAGCCCCTCCCACCTCCCTGCAGTCTGTCTTGCTTTTCGCTTTTCGAGTTGCGAGACTGGAGGCGATGGCGCGGGGGGCAGAATATCCTTAGATCTTCGTTGGCGTGACCGTTTTTACTTTTCGGGGCGCAAGCTGCTAGCCGGGGGAGACAGGGAGCGAGGAAGCAAGGTCTAATTTACGTTGCCAAGGGCAACCGGCAGCTCAGGCAGACCCCGGCCACTGTCGACTCTCTCTTATACAGGCGGCTTAGCCTTGTACAAGTTTGGAATGGAGTCTCATTTCGCTTCTCTTTTTCATTGGTGCCAATGAGAAGAGCTGCATGCGGGCCGAAGATGCAGTTGCGCTGTAATTGTTGCGCGATTCTCGGTGCCTTGTTGCTTCAAGCAAGGCGGCAACACTATTCAAATTAAGTTCGGTAGTGGAGGAGAAGAATAAATGAAAGGCCTGGAGGTCAACCAGGAGTGAGCCCTGTTTGCTACCCTGCACTGAGGGGAAAGAAAAAGCTTTCGGGTGGGCTGATTAGTAATTCGTTGTCGCTCAGTACGTGCGCTGCTCTCGAGACCGAGGTCAAGGGAAAAGTATCACTGTTTGCACTAAAATAGTAAATCACTAGCAAAATAGTAACACTATTTCCGTGTGAATGTTGTCATTCATTCTCTTGACTTCTTTATTTGTTTTTTTCCAAGCAGAGAATGTAAGCATCGACTGTATTCACCGCTACTTCGGAGTCACGTTTACTCTGTTATACGGTTGGTGATTTTACGGCGCCTTAGAAATCGACATTGTTTTCCCTACTCACAGCGCTCGTAAAGCAAAACTCAAGTTATCACTGCTGCTGCTAAGGAACTTTTAACACGCGAGGTAATTACATTAGTGGAAAACTTTGCTTTACTTAAGTATTAGTATCTGTCCGTTACCGCCATAACGTTGCCCAATACCAGAGTTCATAGCATATAGACCTGAACAGAATTACCCATGTGAGTAAAGCGTATAACGATGTGCTAATGTGCAGCCAGGCGATACCCGTCACAGGGCAACTGGGCCACAGGACAGATAAGATAGTTATCACGATCTAAGTGAGATAGATTCTCTCAGTGCATAATTAACGGTGTTTAGACAACAAACCATGGTCAGCTATAGTGATCACTATCAAAGACATAGTGCGGAACGGCGCGCACTCAGTGCAATAAATGGGATTTGAGCGCCCTTTTATTCTCTTTAGAGGTACGTTTTTTGACAGTGAGCAAGGGGGTACGCAATAACGTAAGCGTCTCTATCCTTGTTAAGTATTACGAGCAAATTTCATTCATTTGAATGCATTGTTTACCGAAAGCATTCTCTTTTATAAATTATTTTTTTAGGGCTTCACGCCAGTAAGTCAGAGGTCCGTGGAACCCGCTGTTTCCCCCCACACTACTGCCATTTACGTTCATGTGCAGTTCTTACGAAGACTTCCAAAATAATGCCACTTTCAAACATTTTCAGCATTCTCTTGAGTATTTCTTTTGCTGCGCCTACTATAGGCGATGAATGATCGTGCCTGTTTTTTTCCGCGACAGGTTATCCGAACAGAGGAATTTCTCTCTCCCACACGTGAACCGCGACCCCCGAACAGAAAACGCGCCGTGCCTATTGGACGACGGGTGCAGTCAACACGGCGGAGAAGGTGCCCCAAGACGCGTCTCTCCTAAACGTCTGGAGTGATACCGGACGTGTATACGACGTTTGTCGTCGCCTCACTCTGACAGCAGCGCGCGGACTAGCCTCAGACGGCCTGCCTTTTCTCGGTTGCGCTTGAGCGGCATCGATCAACGTCTACACGGCTCCGCCTGTCAGACGCCCGGAAATTTATTTTTCCCGCGAAGTCAGCTTTCACTCGATGACGAACACGACGCCATTCTAGAGCATGAAAAGCACATGCCGACCGGTGCTAAAAGACATTCTCTAACGGCTTGACAGCGACTTCTGACAGAAATGTTGTGCGGGCTCAAGACTTCAGAACCCTCTTTACCGCCCTCCCCCTCCTTTTTGATGTATTTGCTTGAGGTTAGGCTTAAGATGGCGCCGCAGATAAAGGCTAAATTGTTCACTACAAAAATTTCCTATTTCTCTTTTTTTTTCCAAGTACAGATTTATTTGTCTACCCTCCCGGATGGCTGCTGCTGTCTGCTGTTTGGTCGGTTAGGGTATCAGTATATATATATATATATATATACGAAGGTTATATGCGCGCCGAACGAAAGTACCAGAGAACGGGCTTATACTTCTCTTGTCTGCTGGCTGACAAAGTAGTGCAAGTAAACGCACCTCCGTTCTGCGTAACAAAAAAAAAAAAAAAAACATAAATTGTTGCATGAAACCTGGACGTATAATGTAGACTCACTGGTATCTCTAAAGCACACGGACCCGTTCAAAGAATAGCACATTATGTTTACAGACACTTTGGTTTAATTGATTGACTTCGATTTAGCCATGCGGTATGAGCTACTGGGTGTGCGCCTATTCTTGGCCAATCTTTAAAAAATGGGTATGTACCACGATGACACAAGACAACAGAAAAATTGCATTAGAGACAATTGCATGAGACTTGTAAGTAAAGAAATACATGTAATTAATTACTTGCAGTATAAAACATGTTTTGGGTCATTTTTCAATTTATCGATTACATTCCTTACTCGGCAACGCTCACTGTAATTCAATTATATTTTCACTAACCAATTACACGTAATTAGTTACATTATTGGTCAGACAAGCTGCAATATGTGACGCAAACTTGATAAGCTCAATTTGGCGGGAACTACAGTAGAACACCTGAGATCGTGCCCCGCAGCAGCCTCGAGATGTGTCTGTTCTGACGAGTAAATCCGGGTGCTCAATATTTGTTTCCTCGTGTTTACGCTTTTCAACATGTTGACCGACGAATTAAACCGGTGCTTGTATGTCTCGATAGCGAAGGCCACTATTAGGACGTTATTGCCAGGACGATTTTTACAGCTTTTCATTGGCCGAACGGGGAGGGTCGTCTTCAAGACTCAGCAAGAATGAAGCGTTGCCCGTCACAGAGGAAGCAGATGCTGAGTAACGACAATCTTGTGCGCAAGGTGTCCGTACTTTACAACACTGCCCTGCAGATTCCCAGCCAGCACATGCAGCGAGTTTTCAGTGCCGCTGCCGATGGCTTCACGACAAAAAGGAGTGAAGACGACAGATGACAACGTTTAAAAGCAATTGTTGGTAAATGTAAGCAGTGTATGAAGCGCTGCAGAAGACGCACTGAGTGTGCCAGGCGAGTTCGTTCTGTTTACGTATCTGTGCAATGTTATTAAAATGTCGGAGGAAAGTAATGTAGAAGCAACGGATTACTTTTGACTAATTCCCGAGTAACTTTCGTGGAGCAGTAATTGGTAACTGTAATGAATTATAATTTTTAAATGAGGTTTCTGTAATTGTAATCGGTTATATTGTATTTTCATAACGTGTAAAGACTGGTTACAATAAAGTTCACTTTCGCGGTGGACTAACATGAGCATTGAATGGGATTACAGGTTGCATAGGAATAAATTAAAAGAAATCGTATTCATCAGCGTTAATTGTAAAGCAATTAATTACCTGCTTTACTACAGCTTTGCCTCATATATTCTAACATGTGCATTGGATCTGCATATATTTTTTCCTTCTTAAATTGAAATTTTTGTCAGCGTTATATATTTTATTCTTCTATTCCGAAAACTGCACTACAATACATTAACACCGTATGCACTTACTTTCATGTTGTATATCCTCTAAATTGGACACACTAATACACACTTTTATTGGCCTTTCTGGCTGTTCGGAAACAAAATTATTAACGAAAACTTAGTTGTATACTTAGGTGTACATATATTCCTTAGAACGTATACTTGGTTGTCGTATGAGGAAACATCAGAAGAGCATCATTTCACTTTGTGAAGACATGGGCAGTATTATACCGGAAAGCGAAGTCGCTAATGTCCTAAACATGACATTCTCTTCGGTCTGTACTGATGAATCCACTGACAATATGCCCGACATCTTACCATACACTGATGCCCATATGAATAGCATTGCGTTTGACCCACCTGGCATTGTTAAAATAATTTATTCACTAAAATATTCATCGTCAACCGGAATTGATGGAATCAATGCTAAGGTACTAAAAACACTAAGCATCATTCCAGTATCATTCTTTCCAAAATTTTCCAGCATCTCTTAATACGGGTACTATACCGGTTGACTGGCGCGTTGGCAAGGTAATCCCAGTTTTCAAAAAAAGGTACTAAGTCTTCTCCCAAGAACTATCGCCCTATTTCAATCACAAGCGTCTGCTCCAAATTAATAGAACATGTCATTTCTCATAGTGTAGAGAAATTTCTATCGTCCATCAACTTTTTTCATCCTAACCAACACGGTTTCCATAAGGGCCATTCCTGCGAGACACAGCTCGACACTATTCTTGCACGACATTCAATCATCGCTTGATAGTAACGTACCTGTCCATGCATTTGGCCTTGATTTCGAAAAAGCGTTCGATAAAGTACCTCATGCTCGTTTACTACTCAATCTGTCACGATTAAATCTGCACCAATCAGTTCTTAATTGGATTCACGCATTTTTAACAGACCGTCATCAGTTCGTCTATGCTAATACATGTTCATCATCGTTTACGCAATTCTCATCCGGTGTCCCGCAGGGCACGGTCCTCAGGCCACTTCTGTTTTTAATATATATTAACGACTTACCCCTTCGTGTGTCATCGAAAATGCGCCTCTTCGCCGATGATTGTATTCTGTACCGCCCTATAACAAACTCTTCCGATATCTCTATCCTCCAGAACGATCTTCATCATATAGAAGAGTGGTGTAAAGTTTGGTTGATGTCTCTCAACGTTAATAAAACTATACTAATTTCATTTCACCGTCGTCGCAACTTTTCAACTCCTGAATACACCATTAACAACTCTCCTATAAGTCTCAGCTGCTCGTTCAAATACCTCGGGGTTCATATCTCCCACGACTTAACATGGGCCAATCATGTTAATCAAATTAATAATTCTGCAAACCGTGTCTTGGGCTACATCCGTCGCAATCTCTCCCTTGAACCTTCCTCTGCTAAGCTCTTAGCACTAAACACACTCGTCCGTCCAAAACTTGAGTATGCAAGTGCAATGTATGACCCTTTCCAATTGAACCTAATTAAGACAGTCGAAGCAGTCCAGAACCAAGCTACTAGATTCATCTTGAGTGATTATTCATACAACTCTAGTATCACAGCACTGAAATCACAACTTGGTCTACCCGCCCTGGCTCCTTGCCGCAGAAATTCGCTACTAAATTTTTATTACAAGTTGTTTCACTGTTTTCCGCCTAAAAATGAGCTCATCGTTCCCGTCCACCGCCATGTCACGCAACACCCATCCAAACGCCGTCATCCCTCCACGTGCCCACACCACAACATTTCATCAATCGTTCTTTATTCGTACTGCGCGTGACTGGAATCGCCTTCCCGGCCGTATCGCTACGATCACCGACCCTGCAGAATTCAAATACGCCGTTGAAGAAATCACACGCATCGACGCTAACCCATAGGATTATCGTGTACACTGCTGCGTATCATTATTACTTTATTTCTACCTGCCTTTTATTCTCTGACTGACTTGTATTCATTTGACCTGTATTCACCAATTTTTACTGTAATGTTGTATCCCCTGTACCAACCCATCATGTAATGTCCCTCACGGGACCCTTGAGGTATAAGAAATAAAATAAATAAAACATTGTCTTATGGGTGGGCATGCTTATCAACTAACAATAACTGTAAAGTGATAATGAAAGATCAAAGCACTTCTAGGCCTTTCGATCTGTTTTTTTTTTGCAAACAGCTTATAAACAATGGTGTTCGAAAACCGGAAATTTTAATCACCTGTGGTGTATGAGCTGGGGAATATTTGCGAAACAGGATCAGATATTATCCGACATAAGTAGGGGTTGTTAGGTTCATTTCGGTTCGGATGCAGTTTCGACCTACAGTTTCGACCCCCCTGATTTCATGGTACATTTTGGAGATTTGACAAACGAGGGCGTTTGGGTAACAGTGCAATCAAAATGTTTAATGAGCGTAACGACTGGTAAATTCTGACGTTTGTCGGCACAGGGTCGCACCTTCTATATGGCGTCATGCAACATTAGGTTAGTTATTTAAAATACTCCAGGAAATGCGTTTTACTAGAATTGTTTCCGTGTAGCTTTTGTTACGTGAGGACACCTGGATGCAGTACTTAGCGATATGATGTAGGAACCACAAAAATAATATAGGAAACAATCTTGGATGGCGGCCCGCTTCACGTCTCCTGATACAGTGAATCACGGTATCTGGGTGCTGAAATATTGGAACCCTTTTATGGCAAAATGCTCCATGAAAAAAAAAACATTTTTCCACAATTTAAATTATACTCATTATTATTATTATTATTATTATTATTATTATTATTATTATTATTATTGTTATTATTATTATTATTAATTTTATTGCATAACATTCCAACAAAGCGTCATGCTTCTTTTCGTATTGACTCTTTAGAAAGTACAGATCGTGATTATGCTTTGCAGCAGAGCACTGCTATTGCGCAGTGAAGCCGTGTTTTATGGTGAGTTTGTTTTTTAAGCAATCGCAAAGTCATACGATATCCAAGTCGATATCAGACGATCATTTTTATATAATACTCGTATTTTATTAAATTCGAAAATATTACTATTCGAACATCCCTACTGAAATTTTACGAACAGAAAATACCCAACAAATAAATGGTCGCCGCCTGAATGCATGACGCTTTACTGCACAGCTATGTTGTTGCGCTGTGAAGCCCTCTTTTTATGATGAGTTAGTTTTTTAGGCAATAAGGAATCAAAGAAACGCGTCAGAAATAGAATACAAAAATTGAAGGTTTAAATTCATACCTTTATAGCTTTGTACTGATGTGAAACACACTCAAATTGAAAATAATTATATGGTTTTACTGATTGTAGATGGAGTACTTACTGTCAGTGTTTCCTCAAATATATTGGGCGAGTTTTGATTTGTTCGATATGTGACGCAAATAACCATATAAGATATATAACCATATAGTATATAACCATATAAGATATAAAAATTACCATATAAGATACACAATAAACTAAGCTGCAGGCTTGCAGAAATATAAAATGCGACCAGACAGACAACCATATATATACAGGATGTCTCAACTATCACGCACCAATATTTAAAAATATGCAAATTCCACGTAGCTGGACGGAACCAAGGTAATGTCGTTTGCAATCGCTTGGAGGTACTCAGATTATTTTTTTGCAATCCGCCTAATGACATAATTAGTCCTAATTATTTAATAAACTCGTCAAATATTAAAATTATAACATTGTTGTAGCGCTTGGTGTGTGTGTCCCTTCTTCGTCCTTGCGTTTCGTCAAGTTAGCTAGCGCTAATTAAAACCACGCTTAGTGTTAACCGACTAGCGCAATTTATCGTTCTATTAAGCTTTTCAGGTATTCGATTATTTACAAACGTACTGCCTATCTTCGTTTCCCTTCAGACTTATGAATGTGGTGTCTTAATCTGAGAATATGCAATCGATTGTTGCCACCGTTTCAATGGCAGTGAGGCTTTCCCGATTTCTTTATTATAATAATTCATACGACCGGTACACTTGCGACCCCTCATACAACTTTATATATATATATATATATATATATATATATATATATATATATATATATATATATATATATAAGCTTCTGCAATATGTAACCTTGCTTGAGGTGTATGTCACTCACGTATCGTAAGTTGTTCATATTTTCGACAGGCTGTCAGGTAAATAACACATTCATTTATTATGACGGTTCCTACTTGCACGCAAAATACCTTTTAACGATGCCGTCCAAATATTGCTGGATTTTATTTGCTTTCATTTCTGTTTTTGAAGCATTGAAATGCCCGTGCAATGTTTACGAAGACGTTGCCAAAAGTATTTGATATAATTCCACCCCGTAGGTGCGGCTGACGGTGTGCTTGAGTTTGTTTCTTCATTATGACTCCTTACATCAGTGTCAATATGCGTCGTTGATACTGGCCAAACGAAACTTCTGTTCTATAGCTGTTATTTGTTATCATGAGATTCCCGCCTAAAATAAATATTGCTATATATTGAAAAGAGATAAAGCAAACAACACAGACAGTTCCTTCAAATAAATTGAGTCTATTTTAACTATAGGTATGCACGAGTACGCAGTAATGCTGAAGAATAGACCAATATTCAGACATAACCCAAGGACTCACTCGGCATTGTGTGAAGTCGATGCAAACGGGAACAGGCAAACGCAAGCGATTGCGTTTGCCTGTTCTTCTTTGTACATTTTACACACACTATTGTTTCCTTGTGAGGTGCCATAACGAGGCGCCATAACTGACAAACACTTGTGAAATGAGTGGCTCATACGAGAGCAGTCATGACAGCAAAAGAGAAATCTCAAGTGACGATTAATTTTTTAAATTTTGCGCTGAATACATTACAAACAAGAATGGGAGTGATCGTGACGACTCAATAAGTAGACGTCTCCACTATAGAGACAGAGAAAACGCAATGACAGCTAAAGTATACTTGCCGTGCTGAAGAAGGTAATTGGCAGAAATAAGTGTCACAAAGATGGTTATAAGTAGGCGCACATTATGTTACAGGTACTGCATGCTCGACACAGGATAGAGGGCAAGTTTTTTCTAATAAATAACGCTAACGCAAAGTTCATCAACTAGCTTCCTTAATGGTCACTGACTAGTTTCGCGAATACGAAACTGGTGGGTGAAAGACAGAAACATTGCAAGTGCGTTACCATGTGGATTGTTGCAAGTGGGCCCTTGATTGCTTTACATGTTTCCAGCCAGCTCGTAACATTTACTTCTCGTTTTTTTATACAATATCGTCATGGCGAACGATAAACTTTTATGAAGTGCTTTGATGGCAGAAGCGTACCCTAGCAAACGCGCTTGGTTGCTTTGATGTGTTCATTTCTAGGATGCGGTCCTCATCTTTAGTAAGCTACTACTAAATTTCCGTCTACCTTATATGCAACTACTGATTCTTACTAAATATTCTACTAAAATTATACTAATAATCAGGTGTGAAACTCGTAGAGCTTTTTGTTTCTGAGTGCACTTTTGCATTGATTGGCAGCCTTCACTAATAATACGTCCAGCATCCGGACTAGCTGTAAATTGCTCTTATACGAATAATTCTACATTAAAGTACTTTTTGCATATACTGGCCCATATATCAAGTCCCGGATCAGGACGAATTTTTCTTTAACTGTGATGCCTTCTTTCCGACGAAACCCGTACAGAGGGTTTCGTGCTACAATTCAGGTGGATGACAATTGTTTGCTTTCAGAATGCATGATACATGCATCAAGTTTACATTTTATGATTTTCTGAAGCCGCACATCGGGTTCTATAAAGCAAGCTATCTAATGTTCTTTTATTCTCTCGTTCCTTTTACAAATGCGTTATCTCCTTCTATGAGACATCTACATTGCTTTATGAAACGTTGTAGGAACTCGAGGATATAATGCATTGACTCTATAATGCCTTGCTAACCAGCGTAATATTGAGTGTAATGTCCTTATCACGTTCAATATTTTCTGTCTGTTGTCTGAAAATATTAATTGCGAGTACTTTGTAATTTCCACGTTTTACTGAAAATTAGCGTATACGACTTGCGTGGTGTGTTCTCTCGGCGTTATGTCAAGCAAGAATTTCACGAGAATAATCGTTGATGACGCGCTGTGTATGTGACAATAACCTCCGACGTAAGCACGGCACCTGACGAGGCGTATATCTTCAAAGCAGAACTCATGCAGGACGGAATAACATCTGTGAGAAAACATGGGTGAATGGTTTTGAAGCGCAAGAGCTGACGCACCAAAAAGGATGACGGAACAAAAGCAGTAGACAGGACAGCGTTTCAAAGTTCGAAGAGGTTCTGCGATGAACATCAATCAACTAACCCGAATTGATGTTTTCTGAGCGAAAAGTACATTAAGGTTTAATCAAAATTTCCGTGATAAAAATTGAATCGGACCGAACTCTACTAAATCTAGCATAATATAATTCCCAACTGTAGACGCACATCGGACGCGTGCTGCGTGCTACTTCAGCAAGGACAGATTCAGTTGCTGAACAAAAAGCGCACCGTATCCGAATATTAGCTTCAAGATTGCGCATAACAAACCACGATGTACCCGATATTAAAAGTATTAGCGGCATAGAAAAATAAAGAACGTTAATGTGCGATTGTGCCAAAATAAACCTAGAGCACGCGTTCTATACCCGGAGTGCATGTACATCTCCCGTGCTACGTGGAGAAAGCAAACGGCCAGTTTGTTCATTTCGCTCGTGTTCCACTGCACTGTTTGGCGCCATGCTATAAGTGTACGAGATGTGAAACGCCCCGTGGCCACCATCATTGCGTTTCAAAAGCCTATGCGTCAAATTGTGACGAGTCCGGATGAATCGGATCGACACGATTCATCTGGATCGAGACGTGCAGCTCTTTCGCACGAAAGTCTAAGACACTCCATCAATGCCGAATATCTACAACAAGCAGGCCTTCGATGTTTCAGGCAAACGTATACGTATCTTCAATTAATGCACCGTGATGGTGCTAAACTTTCTCACGCGAGCGACGTGAACATTTTTTGATCAAATAGAAACAAGTCATGTCCCATTCGTATTCACAAAAGCACAGCTGTTATTATTATTTTAGAGATTGAATACAGGAAAGAAATGAGCCATATTTTGTCAGGATTCACAGCCTGCTTTTCTCTCTCTCTCCGTGTTGTGTTCATAATACGCTTCCGTGATTTACATTAATATTACCCAAAGGTTTTATTCATTTCATTCGTTTCTATCGAGTGTCTACGGAACTGCGCTGCTGAGCCCGAGGTCGCGGGTTGGATTCCCGGCCACGGTGGCAGCATTCCGATGGGGTTGAACATCAAATAAGCTCGTGCGCATTAAAGAATGCCAGGTGGTCAAAAGTAATCCAGAGCCCTACACAACGACATCCCCCGTAACCCACTGTGTAATTGAGAAACTTTAAACCCCCAAATTAAGTAATAATAATAATTCATTCATTTTATATCATTCACACCATCGGGTGGCTGATATACCGGCGAAAGCGTGGCCGTGGCATCGTGCCAACCAGTGAGGAAGGGCCAAATGAATTGAAAATGAAACAAATAGTTCGATTCACCGTCAGAACTCATGGTAACAAACGGTATATGGTTGCTTGCTTTACGCAGATCAAAAATTGCGATTGACTCACATTCCTCACTTTTTAGTAATATTTTAAATATTCAACCTTCAAAATACTCCACTCTCCGACCCGATATTTTTGACGTTATGAATTAAAAAATATATTTAGGTGTAGAAACATGGGAAGGTAGGCTGCGTCAGAGCCGGCCATCCCGAAATTGCAAATTTGTTACTCAAGCAATAATAAAGAAAAGAAAGAAAACAAATATAAAAGAATATCAAAACACACGCGAACACAAGCGCACAGAGGTTGTCTCATCTATGGACATTAGCGCCGGAAGCATAGCCCAGTAAGTGTAGCATGGTAGCTCATTACACGTGCACAGGAGGGAGGAAATCCACACAAGTTTCTTCATATACACATAAGGACAACACCACCTGCGAGATCAGCTCGTTTAAAAAGTAAGTGGTCAAATGTTTATTTTTTCCAAGAACTATTAATGACTGGAACTCTTTATTGTGCCCAATTGATTCTGTCACGGATTGAAATGTATTACATTATTCTTCATGTGTATTTCAATGTTGTTGTGTCCACCCTTCTTGGGCATGTACGTTGTCCGCAGTACCTTACAAATGAAAAAAATAATAATAAACATAAATAAAAGAATACGGTCCCACTGAAAGCTCTGGGCGGAGAGGCAGTGCAACGCAAAATCACTTCCCACGAAGCACGAGCCAGGTTTAGCCTCTTTTTACTTTCAACAGCTCGACTTGAGCGGTAATAAAACTCACGCTGCCCGCTGAGCTTTCTGCCAGGCTGTCGTCCGCGAAGGATCTTCTTTCTCGACACGGCGTCTGGCGGTGCACTTGCGTTTCGCCAGCCATTCGTCAGTGTCGTCGTGGCCCTCCTTACCCCGGTGCTTCCGCCGGGGCTGGCTGGTGCTTTCCAATTGGCTGTTGAGGAAAGAGAACAATGATTGACGTATCCTCCAATGGGGCCGGCAGGTCGTTGCCGACAGCCCATTTACGTGACAGCGATACGCTTTCAAGGTCTCTGGCCAACCTTGGAACTAAAAGAAACAACCTCGGATATGATGCGGCAGGTTGGTTCAAGCACGATCATGCCGCGATGTGCGCGTTCCTAATTCGGCTTATCCGCCCGAATTCCAAGACGCTGTTGAGCGAGCGCACTGCCACGTAGCGGTGGTGGAGGTGTGCAAAGTTTTGTGTGTTTGTGTGTGGCGTTAATGGATCTCATGAACGACGGAACGCGAGTGATAGCGGTCTTAGGCCACCTAGGCATTGCAGGTAAGCAAATATGCACGAACGGTGACCTGCCTCAGGTAGCTGTTTCCTTGACATCATTGCCGATTCTTATTTCGGCACCAAAGTAGCACTTGTTTCATTAATCAGTTTCCATAACGCATTGAGGCATTGCCAGCATTGAAATATTAGACTATATGAACCTCAAAATGTTGAATTTTTGCGACATACTGAAATCGTACATAAACATGTGTGATAGCGACTGGCCCAATAAGCTTTTCATGTATTTTACAAATTTTGCTAAGCTGCCAAGGTGAGTTCTTGTGACTATTTCTTTTACACCTTGTGCTCTTTCTTTGTCAAACAAAAACCACTGCGTGATATGCAAACTATTATTGAATTTTTCTTTCTTTTTCAGCGATGACATCTCAGGATTACAACGGTACACCAGCCCACCTGACCACCTGCATGAAGCGGTAATTGGGAAAAGGTAAGAACAGTGTCATTCATTCATTCATGCCAGAACACTTTACCGAATATAGTGCAGCTGCTGGCTGCTTCATTATTACCTAAACATTATGCTAGCAGCCAACGCCCGTATGCTACTAGAGTAGCCGAAAACTAAAGAGGATGTAAATTTTATCAAGATGACAACTTTACATTAACTATGCGCTTTATTAACTATATGGAATTCTATATGTTTACATTTATGCAGACATGTACAGTCATTCACAACAATAAGATTATGTTACATGGTTTGATGCTTATGCAAGCTCGCGTCCTGTGTAGCAGTGGTCCTATGTCATCGACATTAATAGCGAGTGGAACTTGGATGAAACATATATGACCATAACATAAAATATCCCTATCCCTTAATAGAGATTTGGCGCCTTCTAAACATAACCACTGTATTTGAGCTAGGGAGCAATTTCTGAGCAGCATGCTAAACCGCGTCGTACTGACTTACGGTATTTTTGTAGACACCGTCCTTTCGTTGCGTTCTGTTTATGATTTCTTGACGTATCAGTACACGGAATAAGATTCAATACTAAGCTCAGCACTGCTTGCAACATTTGGCCCTGCCTACTTCAGACGTCAGAGTCTGAAACTGTCTAAGCAAGAGTGTCTAAAACTTCCTTTACAACAGGAAATGTGTACTTGCATAGGCCACAATTTGCCTCCGAATCAGCTTCAAATTTCAATAGCTAGAATACTGGCCAGTGTTCGTAACAACACATTTGTGCATTCACGCTGTTATTTCCATAGTGAGGCGGACGATGTGCCACTCGTCTGCTATTGTTTTCGCCATTTTTACAATGACACTTGGATGTGTGATGTCCTTAGCTGTCGCTCAAGCGCCTATTCCTTTGGCTTGCGCAAGTGTTGCAATATTCCTGTACAGACATATTGAAAGAACTTGTATCGCTTAACGCTGTCAATCTACCACAACACTTCAAAAAGCGCTAACAGTCTTGCTAAGTTAATGTCGTCAAACGTCTATTCTGATTGCAAGCACATTCGTTATGCGAACGTTTATGAGTATATCATCCTCAGCATCCGGCTTCTAGCCGAAGGACATACTATAAAACCTTGTGAGCCACAGTGCATTTCTGGGTCGCAATCCCTGACCGCCATATGGCGTCCAATTGTGCAGTGCACCATCGTGGAAATCTGGTTTTTTCAAATGGTTGTCGAAAAGGGGGTGTTTCCCCTGGCTTTTCGGCACGCATGTATATGCTGGAACGTATCACTAAACTTAAAGGCCAATCACTCAGACAAGTCATACATAAGTGGATGTCACTGGTTAGCACAGAAGAATAAAATAAAATGAAACATTTCTTGGAGGAATCTCTGAATCAGAACTGATAAAATTTGGGGAATTAATGTCTTTTTGTCTCTTACTGAATACAGAACGTAACAAAGACAGTAATTCCCAGATTTAGAAGTTTTTCAAAGTATGTGAGAGTGCAAAGTGGCGCTCTTGTTTCCTTTAAAATGGAGCGGATACTAATTTTGCAAGTTTGTAATTTGTGATGTTATTCTTACTTTCCTCCATAAAGGTCATTCCAAAATGTTGTGACACTTAGGCACAAATTCCCTGCTTATCAACTAAATAGCGTATTCTGTCGTATACGCAATGAACTATCTGAGCAACCCATTTAAGACTTCAGTGTCTATACTTCGGGTCTTGTATAGTTATCCGAGGTAATTGCAATTCATATGAGCGCTTGTCTTCCCCATTTTATTCCATTCCCACACCGTACACCACAACTTCGTTTCAACAGTGCTTCTCTATAAAATTGTTGCAGTTCTGCAGTTATTTATGTCTGGTGCATTAAAAATGTACTATAGGTCTCCGTTACCGATACTGAAACATACAGTTCTGTGCCTAAATGCTGACCTGTAGTGACAATAATCTATCGTCGAGCTAAAATTTTCACTGCTGCAAGAAATCTAATGTATATTTGGTTCTATATAAAATGCGAAAAATGTATTTTTCGTTCACATATGATCTTTCATTCACATCTACGTTAGATATGACTGTAAACCGCAAGAATGTCCTCCATAGCTAAACATTATAGTGTAGCCATCCAAGAACGACATTCCAGGATTTACCACACACCGCATCCCCTTACGGAAGTGAATTAGGCGTGCATATATCAGACATTTCGGGACAAACAACGCGATTTTGCATTAGGCGTTGTTTAGCCGCGGCATCTTACCTTTTCAATACTTTGTTTTTAGACAAACGTTAAGTTTCCTGAAACCGACTTAGGCATGTTGTTTTTCTGCGGCAGAAGAGTGATTGGCAATTTCTCGGCACAACATTCAGGCTTCTTTCCGGCCATGGCCACCCGCACTATAGGCAGTTTAGCAATTTACTTGTTGAGCAATTGTGGCATGTCAGTGGCGTTACTGACAACGTGTCGGACCACCGGACTGATAAGTGGCTTCTGTGATGCATAACTTATCATTATCCTATACTTTTCCTCGGTTCACGGCTTGTCGAACATGGAAGACAAAAAGTTGGGCTTGGGGCAAACATTTTATTTCGTTATTGCCTCAACTGCATCAAAATGTTCTGCCATAATCCAGAACAATGCCTGATTCTACCAAAGTTTCGGGCAGATAGAACTGCTCCTGAATATTCTAATCACATGCACGGTCAACTTCTCTGTTCGCTGTGGCCGGGAACCGGACCGTTGTTCCCTTATTCAAATGAGGCCGCGCTACGGGCTTCCCCTCCTGGTGCTTCTCAATTTGCGAGAGAGGATGCCGCGTCGTGTGTACGTGGCAACTGCATGGGGACGAATGCAGAGCAGGAGACGGGAAGGGGGAGGGGAGGCATCCCCGTGGGATCGGCCCTAATGAAAACCGATGGGAGCAGACCGGACCGCCTTTTCCTGTCTTACGTAAGCGCGAGATCAAGGGTGTCGCTGGGTCGGAGGGTTTCCCGGGTAGGAAGAGCTAGGGGAGGAGGAGGGGGGAGATGCACCGCCTCTTCACGAAGCTTCTTCTCTAGGATGGAGCCCACGACTCTGATCTCACGCGCGCTCACTTATTCGGGCTTCCCTTCCACGGCGAAGATCTGCTCCATCCATTTTTGCCTCACACTGCCCTGCTAAGAGCGAACTGATACATGGCGGGGCAGAACGCGGGAATGCACATTTTGATCGGCCAGAGGCAGTCTCGGAATAATGAATTACAACAGCTTAGTATGCTCCTTCTTAAGTATTATTTTTTTATTTGCTTATCATTGCTGGATTACAACCCACCTTTTATTTGCTTATCATTGCTGGATTACAACCCACCTTTCTTTATCTCAGAATGTGAGTGGAAATGCAGCGCTTGGAAAACCTTATTGTGGTTTTGTGTTATTAAACATCTTGCAGTGCTGATGCACAAATTGGGGACAGCGTGACCATAAAGGCAATGTGCCTGTTTGTCACCATGCATGCGTGCGTTCGCGGTGTGATAATTAAAAAAGAAAGTATTAACTAACCACGAGCCAACAATTGTTTCTCTTGAAGTGCAGTCGTATTCGGTAGTTAGGCTTGACAATTGGGAAATGAACAAGTATACGGCCAACAATATTACATCGTGTACATTTCCGCGTCTTTATTATTGCTTAAATTGGTGAACGTCAGCTTAAGCGTCATTTTTTAGTGCTTCTTGGGGGATCAGTACGTGTCTTGGCTTGATTGTCGTGCATGGGGAAACAGAGGAAAGAGACGCTTGCTCCATTCCTGTTGATCCATCCCTTGAAGTATACCTCAGAGCTTGTCCAACCTGGCGTGTTCACCTCCAAGCATGTGCGGCATTGTTGGTGCTTTCACGGTGGCATGGTCTGGTCGAGGCCCTTGGAGTCCTGAGAGTAAAAAAAAAAGAAACCTTAATGTAGCATTCCATGAAAATTAATTATGCCTTGACACATCCAAACCATGCATAAATGTCTCTTGAAATTATCCAAGGAATCTATGCGATCGGACGTACACATTTTGTATTTCGTTCGATGAATAATTCAATAATTTACGTGAGTATTATAATAGAACGATACTGCTGCAACCAACAAATATTACAACGGCACAGTTCTACCAATAGTTTGCCGAGGATAGAAGAACGTTGAATATTTAGTTTTGTGAGGTAGCGCGTCTGCATGGGGTCTCTACTGGCAATATATATATGGTAGGTGAAAGAAAAAAAAAAGGGAAGAAAAGCCAGCAAACTGACAACTCCAAGAAAATCACAAACTATGGGTACTGGAGAACCTCTCTCAACTTATTAAAGAACAAAGACAAAAGACACGCTTTCGGCCTGCGTTTCGTGCACTCTGACACCGCTGTTCTCACTTTAAACAGAAGACCTCCCCTCCGGGAGGCGTCGAGTGGATGCGCGCCGCATAGTACGTGCGCTTTCCCATAGCCGCGTCGATAAAGGCGAGCACGCACCAATTTACTCTTTCGCTGAGTCACGTATTCGATATTGCGTGCCTCCGCAAGGTGAGGTGCCATGGTGGCCCTCTCGAGAGGGCACTGGCTCACTATACAGAGGGTCACGGTTGCGACTGCCACCGTTAGCTTGTGCGACTGCACCATCGCTAGCTACCTCCTTTCCTAGTACGAAAAGCAGTACTGACACCACCTACTGGCAAGGATCATTAGAGTTATATGTAGTACGTATGCGTTATAACGTCACAGTTAGCGTTACCGTCACTGAGAAAGCAATCTGAAACACTTGGGATGACTTCTGTGGACGTCGAGTTCTATTCAGGAAGCGATAAAGCAAGGACGTTCTTCTGTTGTATGACACATCTTTGTAAGCCAAAGCACGGTATTATGAATGTTTGGAAAATTTAGTTGAGCGTAGCATCATAAGATTTCACCAGCGATGCTTCTTTTTTTCTAGGCTCTAACCCAGAATTCTCTATCTAAACTCTCTCTCTCTCTCTAAACTCTCTATCGACGTGTTAGAGATGTGCCACATTAGACTTGTGCATATATTTTGCCCTTTTGATGCGTAATGAGCTGCTAAATCAAAAGTGGTATGCTTTGCGGTGACTAATTGAGGTGGCAGGTCAAGCTTTATTAGTTCGGAATGCTCACGGTGACAAGCGCAACTAATGCGATAGCTGTAAATGTGAGGGAATATCTAATATAAGAGCAATCTTATACTATAGAGGCGTGGCGCCCTTATGAGGCTCGCGTTATTTACATGGCGTGCTTTGAAGTTATTGTCACATTGTACTAAGGGTGAGGGATCGAAAGGTGCCGGAACTGCGAGTTGTGAATCTAACTTCCATGTTGGACGAACTTGTGCCCAGAAAAACAAGCAACACTGAAATCACAACGATAGCGGTGAGCACAGCCGTCGGTCGTCAAACATGACCTGGCGGGTCAATCTGTTGGTTATTAAAATTTGCGTCACTGTGCATTCGCACAGTGATAGCTGGTACTCGCTTACATTCGAGAATGTACTACAACGCTATATAGTCACGTCACGCGCGCAAGCTTATTAGACAAGGTTCTTTCGCTATACAATCGACAACAGCATTCAATAAATTTTTAGTAAAGGTGCGATAAATTGATAACAGTGATAATCCGATGACAAATGGTCACCGGCGAAAAGCAAGACAATGCACGCGTGGCACTATAAAAAAGCATCGTAATTTATCTAACCTTTCTTGCAACCAAGCAGTGCGGTGACGGCAAGTCAAACTCATGAGATTTGAGTTCGTAGAACTTTATCAGAATAAAACAGTATTTAACCTTATCATAATTCTGGTGAAAAAGTATGCTATTGAAGACTTTCAAGAGGGAGCAGAAACCTGGAATATCCAGAAAAGCATTCGTGCTGTTTTGGAAAAGTTCGAGCTGGCTCACACTCAATGGAGCGAAATAATTCTTAGACTAGGCGATAAGGGTGTATACAGGGTTGATTCCAACTAGGTTACACCCCGTCCATCCTCTTCTTGAATAGGAAGACACAAACATGTTTATATACAGTGTAGTAGTGCAGATAGTGCCATTGGGTAGTTATCAATAATTAACTAATTAAATTAAAATGTGCTTATGAGCCGTTTATATTTACGCTTGCTCAGACGTTGCAAGTGTGGAATTGAAGCCGATCAGTGCTGGACGCATGTTTGCTTAGTAGGAATCGTGATAATAGCCCAGTCTCGATTATGTCTTATTGAGGTCGTTCTGCTTAGTGCGGAAGGAATGTGTGTGCACACACCTTCAGGGCTAACAAAATTGAATTCTGCTATTCTGAGATGCATGAAAAGCAAAAATGTGCAACGATTAGAAAATTAAAAAAAAATAAATAGGCCAAATAAATTTCAATCATTCAGTGAGAAGGCATTATTACTTTTTACATATTATTGAGTTAGTTATTACGACAGATATGCAGATGTCCTTGGCCCCCCAGTAATGCGTTGCCGCAAAAAAGCATGATTGCCACTGCTGTGTCGTAGGAAATTTTATCTCTTACAATTTGAAACATTTGTGATACTCAGTATGTGCAAGCAAGGCGTCCGTGGCACGTAACAGCCATTTATTTGATGTGTCTATGAAGAGAGTTAAAGCGGAAAAGGAATAACAGAAACTGCCTGAGCCTGAGTAATTTTCACTACTGTTTACCGCTATTGTTACCACTATTGTATTGTCTAATGTATTACTATAGTAGAGCAGACTTCATTTGAACACATAGTTGAACAAATTATTTAAGGCTATTTGAGTCCTGCTAATATTTCTTTCTGGGGCTTTCAGGTCTAAAATATTCATTTCACGCAAAAAAGACAAGTAAGAAATCTCATGTCAGCACTCTGTTAAATCGACCAGGTGTCTGGCCTCATGAACAGGCTGTGGGACTCGTCTGGCCAGGTAGTGAGTTGCCCTGCAGAGCTTTTCCTTTTTCAGAGCTTTCTGTAGATTTGATCTTCACTTTCATAAGCCTAGGAATCTCAGGCGTCTTCTGCTACAGAATCTGAAAACACACCTGTCGCTCACGATGAAACTAGCTTTGGATAGAGGCTCGCCATTTAACTTTTCATGTGCCGGAGCACGCGGCTTACGCTGAGTACATGTATCTCAGGCTGAACACCGATGGCGATTTATGTGTGACAGTGTTCGAAAAGTAAATAAGCTAGTAGATTAAGGCAATTTATTTGGTATCGAGCTTCAGGACTTCTGAATTATGAGACTGGTGTTCAACTGACAGTGTCATCAAGACGCCGGTATCACATACCTGTGTGCCCGATTAGAGCACCTACAGGCTATATGATGATTTCTGGCCTGCGGTATAATTAAATGAAAAGAAAAAAAAACATATCAATGCACATTAACCATTATCAGACTTGAGAACATCTCGACTTGGAGGAATGTGACAAATTATCACTGCCATAACGACATCCCGACTCACACGATCAACGGCAATGATAATTGCAGCATTCTGTATAGTGTTGATGTGGAAGGAAAAAAGTGATGCTGCAAGGATTATGCAAAAGATTCACACACGCAAACGAGTGCACGGCTGTCATATGCGTAACATTTTGGTTGCACTCCGGTGGTGGAAATGGCCACAAAATGTTTTATTAGCGTTCTTGTATTTGCCTTAAGAGTTCGCATGTAGCGTTCACCAATATACCTGGCTGTGGTTTGTTCAGTCCGTTTTATCGCATGTATGTCACACGCATCTGGTATCCCGCATTCATGAAAGATCCTCACTCTACCTATATAGACGAGGCATTCGTCGAGATAGCGTACGCTGTAAACTTTGCCTGCATACGCTTAACTAATAGCTCACGAATGCTTTGTTAAGTTCTTTGGGAGCTTGACAGAATGTCATCATTGTACTCATTACAGAGTATATATTTGATAGGTGTGGTAGGAAAAACTTTATTTTGTCAGCGTCAGGTGGGGTTATTATGCGTGGTTTCTTCAGGCGGGTCAGATATTTTGTAAGCACGTTAAAGATCCCTAAGTGGTTATTCGTAGTTACGGAGTGCCTCATAATCAGATTATGGTTTTGGCACGTGAAACCCCAGACTTTTTTAATATTTTGCAAGCATAAATTTTGCTATCTCGACTACCTTTACTATATCGCTAATATAACCTGCTTGGTCTAAGGCTCTGTTTTCCGTCTATTCATGATATCAAGCGTCTTTCTCAATATTAGGAACACTCACTTTTGCACCATTTGAGAGATTGGTCAACGTTGTTGGTGAACTTAATTTTGTTTATTTGGGCAATCTCGCGAATGTATGCCAGTGTGCTACCATCTACGAAAAATTTCATTTTATCTCGGAAGCTTGTGCTAGTTTTCCAACAACGATACAAATGATCGAAATGGACTGCATTGCTATCATGCGGTTTCTGGTGCCCTCAAGTACTCAACGCTTGCAATAACGACAGCTATATTTTTTATGAACATATGAGGGCGAAACCGATAGCACAAAAATGTGTAGCCGTGTGTTTGATTTCTAGTAATAACAAATTCATCGTTGTGCTTGTTTTACATTGGCTTATTGCGCCGCCGCGCTGCAACACCCATTTGCTCGCTCACTCGATCAATCGCTAGGACTCTCAACCCCACATTCAATTACCCATAATTCGACCAATCAAGTATTCAATAAATGCATCCATCGTTAATACTGAGGCATTCTCATTTCTCCTATTTCATTCAAATGACCAAAAGAACGACATTCCACGCGCGCAAGGCATCCTTACTACAAATCAAATCAATATTTCTTTACGCTGCAATCAACAAATAGTCACGTAAAGTGAAGGTTTGGGAGTTGGGTGCTGTAGGATGACAATTTCCCAAGCGCTAAGGAAAAATGAACGACTAATGTTGTCGAGGATAAAAGGACTTAAATATTATCCGGAATGCCGACAACTGCACGCTTTAATACTCTCAAGTGAACATTTGTCGTGGATCAAGGCTATGCCCACAAGTTCACACACTCACATAGCTACATGAACAATTGGCTCAAATAAATAAGGTGATCCAAATGATTGGGAGGCGCTAAAGCGCGCCTCTTTCGCGTTTTCTTTTTTCCGTTTCGTTATGGAGAAACGACTGTCGCCACTTGAGCACCAACAGTTGCGTTGTCTTTACTCTGTGCCCGAATTGAAGACAGCGAAGAAGCTGGCGTCGGGTAGTGGCAAACCGATCTCTTATTTCGACGCTCTGATATCTTTAATATTCACTATCATGTTGCACTGATGACCAGGAGGCCGCGGGTTCGTTTCCTGGCCTTGGCGGCCGCATTCCGATAGGGGAGTAGTAATGTAGCCACTCTCGCATACCGTGCTCAGGGTGCACGTTAAAATACCCCAAGTGGCAAACATTAATCCAGAGTCATCTGCTCCCCCATAACTTACTGTGCTGGTTTAGGAACGTTCAACCCCACAATGTAATTTTAGTTGTATTAATATTTAGGCCTCCACTTGTTCTCTTCGGGTCTTAATTAGGTATTAGGGTATTCTCGCGCGTATTATTTGACTGCTTATTAGGCTCCTGTAATCAGCAGCGTTTAGTGCCCTAGTAAATTTCATTTGAGGTTCGCTATGCATGCCTTTCTGCAATTTCTTTCTGTTTAGGCCGAATAGTTAAATAAGCCAACGCGTAGTCTATATACTGCTGTAGTCTATAGGTAAAACTAAGGGCGTCACGAAAAATGTATGCGCTATAGAAATGCGCCTTGAATCGGGGAGCCCGTACGAGCCAAAGAAAATAGGAGAAACGACGTGATTTCTTTAATTTAGTAAAATCTGGGTTTTATGTTCCGGAACCAAAATATGATTATGAGTCATGCCATAGTGAAGGACTCCGAACTAATGTGACCACCTGTGGTTCCTTAACAAAAACCCCATGCACGGCACAAGGCTGTTCTTGTATTTAGCCACCATCCTGATTCCGCCGCCTCCACGGCGGGTAGAAAGGGTGAATTAAAGCAGGTGCTCCGTTGCGTGGATTTTAGTGTTCCTGACATTTTTACGTGACGATCCGGAAACCCGTCACCAGTCAAACTGCTTTCGCTAAGATAGCCAGGAAACGCACAGCGCCGACGTGGCCGCCGATCGATGCGATGTAGTGTGGCGAAGTTCCGAAAGATGGCAGCACGTCCCAGAGAGCCCGGAATCGATTTTTTTGTCCTGCCTGAAGATGGCGGCCGCTCGGGAAAAAGCCAGCGGCGGGTGCGAAGGCATGGCGTTTATGAAGCTTTTACCTCTGCTTTTTGCATTTGTTCTCAACGGAAACAAATAAAGAAAAAGAAAGCAATATGGCATTCAGCGCGTGTCTCGACGCCATTATTCGGCTGAGACACGCGCTGAACTAAGATGACGCGCACGGTGATGATGATTATGTACAGGTGAAGATGAGGATGAATATTGTGCTATATATATATATATATATATATATATATATATATATATATATATATATATATTCAGTAATAACGGAATGCTTAATAGCCTAAGGGCGTTTAATTTCTGCTAAATAAGATAAACAAATAAGATAACTCAATATAACGTTGACTCTGAAAGACTGTTGTCAGTGTTCTTGCTTTCTTTTTATATTGTGCTACGATGCATTGATATATGAATGAAATCACCTTATGGCTATTTTATAACTTTATATTAAAATGCATACAGGGACTCATGTCAACAAAATGAGAAATTTTGCGCACATTATTACTCACCTGCACAACCTATAAGTGATCTAATGACACGAGATGACAGGTAATTAAAAAGTGCGAATATGATCAAGTAAACGCGGCAAATATGGTGACATTCCGAAAAGATCAGAAAGCATGGACGACATGTAGGCCAGTGAGTGCCACTCCTTATATGAAACCCTTTGACTTCGTACGGCATTTGTGTGTGCCTCACCTGGCGTGAGATATCTAAATTCAGAGCATTGTGATTACTGTTTATGAAGGGGTGGCGTTTATTAAAACCTCTTTGGCTTCGCGCAGGCCGTAGTGAAAGTGAATTGTGAGCGCGTAATCTCGACAACGTGCAGGGTAACGCCTATGTGGCTTGCTGTACAGCTCTCTCTCTCTCTCTCTCCTCTCTCTTTATTATGGCTCTCTTTTCGGCGCGTTTTAACGCCAGTAACGTCTTTTACGGCTCTGTTTATTGGTCCACGTCTGTCGGAAGGATCCTAAAACCATTGTGGCCGCCGTAAAAAAGAGCGTATACAGCAACGTTCTCGACGTACGAGAACCCACAATTTTTTTTTCTTCTCATACCTGGCCTCTGCACATACTCGCGGTACTTTGCTTTATGCGACCATATTTCCATCAAATTGAGTCACTGAAGATGGACAATGTTGGGAGCTTCTGTTTTCATGTCAAACTGTAGGTATGTTCTGTTTACACGTTTTTATAATTTTTATTTTCGGCAGACAGCTTGTTGGGGAGATATATAGGAACGGAATAATGTTTTCGACCACTCACACAATGCTGACAACGAGGCACTCCCTGGTCAGGCGCCACTCAAATGAAGGCCTAATTGAACACTTGCGAACGAGCGTATACCGCAACGACATCGACATGTTTCGAGTTTTTTCGTGGTAATTGAAAGCCGTGCGTGTACCAGTGATGAGTTGTTGAATAGGTATTCAGTAATACTTACGTACTTTTTCGGCCTGCTCTCCGTTTTTGGCTCTCTAATTTCAATGTAGTGATGCCAAGATGTATTGCAGATTAAAAGAATCGTACTAGCTGGTCGTTTGCGCTGCGCAAGTTTTGTTCGGGTGCGAACGTTCGGGTATATGTTAGAATAACATTTTCGAGCGTAACTCTGGTGACGCCAAAAAAGTGCCCATTGCGCAAGATATGGAAATGGTTGGCACGGGCACTGATGCAATTGACTGAACGCGATCACAGCTTGAAGCGCGGATTATGCGCACTAGTATTGTACCTAAGAATAATTCCTGGCGCACCATATTGCGCTCATGCGTTGAGCTTCGAAGGAGAGTGGCTACGTAATCGTCTCGTCTTGCATTTGTGCTCGTATTGTGTTACGTAAGTGCAGTATTTGCGTAAGTAGTGCATCCATTACACTGACGTAAAACAGCACACTCTGGCCTGTTTCCACTCGTGACTTCCATTTGCGACATCAAAGACCTATTTGCTTCGACTGAACCTCTTCAACGACAGCCTTAATCAGTTAACGCTCAAATTATGGAATTGTTAAGGACGTTATAAATGTGTTCAACGCGCGAGCTTCTGATCGTGATAAACAGACAAAAGGGGACGGCTCGAAGTCTATGAACGCTCGAAATGAAGTGGCTCATTGCGAGGACGAGACGGTGAAGGCGCCTCATCGCGGACGAGGAGGCACGCCCGTGCAATTGCGTGCGCGGACCGGAATTTACGGCGCCATTACGCTCCAGCGGCGCAGCGTTTGAAGAAAGAGCGTGGCCCGCGAGAAGCCGCAGGAATGTCGGCTCATATAATGCCGCTTCAATTTACGCACACTTCTCAAGGAAGGGCCAGCGCTATAGGAAGCATTCCTCGCAGGCTCGTCGTACGTCTCAAGCTTCGCACCAGCCGTCTAACTTTTTTTCTTCTTAATTTTTCGAGTTTCCTCTGCGTTTTTTTTTTTCTTTCGTATTCCCAGTTTATTTCTTGCTCTGTTCCTCAACCATTTTCGACATCGCGTGCGCTTCGCCTCGGCTATGGAGCGGCAGTTCGAGTGCGTAGGGGTTCCTGAGCCCGGACCCGAGGCCTCCCCGCTTATTTCGCGCGTCGAGTCCACAACTTATCTTGTCGTCATTCTGGGATGGTCGTGAACTTTCGTATAATATACGTCGCGCCGTTTGGGCGACGCAGAGGAAGGCTTGTAGCTTCTGCCCCCACCATTATATGTAAATTCTCCCGCTTCGGCCATTTCTCCTCGGGTCCCCCGTGCAGGTCCAGCGCAGTAAATTACGTCTGTTTGAGTGGGCATTCGACACGCAAGTTTTAGCTATATCAGAATATAACAAAACACATTGCGGAAGGAAGAGAAGGGTGGTCATTCGAACATCAATAACAATACAGCGGCGAACGTTGACCTCGCGCTAACTTCATAACGTTTGAAGGGCAAGTTCGCGCCAGTAGACGTTGTTATTGCATGCAAACTATAGCTTACGAAAGCTTTCAAAATTAGTCGGTGCGCTAACATAATTTGGGCGTCTTCCTTCAAGGTCTTGCCTTTAATGCGCCTGTATAAAACTCATGATCCTCGCTACCTCAACATATATTTTTTTAAACTAGAGTACTGAGACAAACTCAATCAGCTATTTATTACCGTTACTTTATTACGAAATGATAAGTACTGACATTGTGCAACGAATTTTCGTTTTCCACTATGTGGTTTACAGAGTCGGCCAGAAACGGGGAAGCTTCGTATACGCAGCTGATGGCTAGGTTTCTTACCTTAACTTGCATTTAACATGTGCACTTCAGGAGACATCCAACCTAACAGACCTTGTGCCTCGACCAAAGAGCAGTACCTGTGTCGTATAAGCGATGTCAATTGAAGTAGTCTGTACTGTTTCGCGAGAAGCTAGCAGTATTTATTAAGTTATGATCGGTGTTATTGCATTTGCTGACTTGACAAATTCTCTTATAGCGATTGTGAGTCACTTCTTCAGAGCATGCAGTCTGAGGCGAATAACTCCAAGAAATACAAGTAATAATGCACTTTTCGCTGTCTGAATGCGTCCGGATCTAACCGTTTTCCCGCGAACTTGGTTCACTGGGTAGGCCATAGTATAATGGTAGAGCATCTGCCGCTATGCTGGATCAACTTGGTTCACTTAGTATGTGCCACTGAGCATGCGACGCAATTCAATGGCATTTTTTTTGGCGCTGGGCGAAATTGAACCCACGTCATATATATCCAAACACTCTTGTCTGAAATATATATTTAGACACGCGCCACGCGCGGACTTCGTGGTGGCGCCGCTACGACAATTAATCAATTGGTCAATTCAATCACATTAAATCATTTTATTTATTCCAGAGTACAGTTTGAGAATTGATGCTACGAGGCAAAAGCCAGTTTAAGCAGCTTGACTAGGTCCTAACAACTGTGATGAGGCAGTAGTCCCAACATATCATCGTAAACATAGAAATACAAAAACACAATTTAGTACAAACGCACAAGGGTTGAGTATTTTACCGAGTATTGTGGTCATTACACAATTGTGGAACTATATAATGACCCTGGTAAACAAGAATGATGACGAATCGAATCAAAAATAGAAAAGGATGTAGTTTTTACAAAGTACTGTGATTACACAATAGCGAACGAGCGCGATAACTTCAGTAAAGCAAACAGCGATGAACTAATTAATATTTAGAACATACCAAGAATACTCGGTGAGAATATCAGTAGTTGAAACGCATAAAAGAAATTAGGAGAAGAATGGCGCATGAACAAAGTGTTGTCTTAGGTGACTTAGCATGTAATGATCAGTATCGGTGTACTTACGTATTACAAGAGTAAATTGTGTTCCAGCAATTGCAATATATATTTTGTGTGGTAGCGTGGGAGAAGCCATGCAGGCGTTGCGCGTCGATGGTGTTGCACGAGAGAGGATTCTGGCTGCATACAGGCCTCATACGTGATGCATTTAAGTGGTATTATTATGTGAGTATTAGTGTGTAAGTAAGTATATTATTGTGTGTCGCCACATATTCCCAATGCTAATCGTAGCATCGTAGGCATTCATCGGGAGATGGGTTCTGCTGTACTTTTTTTTTTTACTCCTTTTCGACATGTACAACGTACACCACAAGTGAGGTATAAAGTTTTGAAATTCCGGAAAAGGAAATAAACAAGAAAACCATCTACAAAGAGAGAGAACATGTACTAATGCTTATCGTTCCTCTTGCTGAGTAAATGGTATGAAATTTGGATGCGGGAGGGGCATAGGCTCTATTTAAACTTATATTAACGTTTTGTTTGTTCACACCTACTGTTACCGTTCATTGTTTCTTTCTACTCAAGCCTAATTGGCTAATTGTATTCAACTAACTCAAACTGATGCAAGACTTTCGTACCGAAAACGCTAGCGTCCGGCTCCTAGTAAAAGGCTTCTCCGCACAAAGACTCTTAGTGAGGCAAAGCCAGAGTGCCAGGCGGGAGATGGCTTTCTTGTTCGACTATGCTGCAGTCGCAGTAAGTGACACTTTCGGATGTCAAGCACAAGCTCCTTAGCAGCTGCATTCTTTAATTATTTTTAGTACACGACGGGAAGTTATGTTATTCGACTCTGCTTAGCGATTGTTGTTACAGAAAATTAGTAAGTATAGCCAAAAACGCCGTACATACTTTCGACAAAAACAATAGCAGGCACTTTTCTAACCAGTGTGTTTTTACTGTGAGCTGCGATTTTCTTGGCAAGAAAAAGTTCCGGAGAAGAAGACGCATTTTAACATCGTGCGCTGCCCATATGTACATTGTATAAATGCTGCAAAATGTGACGTGTACTTGCATGACACGTTTGTTGTTCACACAATTTCTTGGAAACGTTTCCCTCAGCACAATACAGCGGTGAATGTTATGCTTTAAAGAAATGTGAAAAGATTATATTATAATGCTTTTGGATGACTCTAGAGATGGAGGATTCGTCATGCGAGCGTAACGTGAACTCATAGCAGCGTGAGAGGGCACGTATTCGTGCCGTGCGAATTCATTTTCTACTTCATAAGGGGCAAAGCTCGATTGTCTTTGACAGTGCCATTCTAGGTTAAAACGGTATTAACTTTAGGTTTACAACCAGATAAACGTAATAGATTTCTGATGCGGAATTGTTGAAGAAAAAAAAGGAAAGAAATATCGTGCATGCCGCGCGTAGCCGTCTCAACTTCATCATCCTCATTTTAACCTAATTGTGCGCGTGGGAAACTTCTCCTGAAAAGGCATAGAGCATAAAATTGTTTAACAACTAGCCGGATCGTTCAGTGTCTTTCCTGACAGCTCGCAATAAAGCTAATTCACGTAACGAAGGTTGCTGATAATTACGTACAGCGGCAGTGCGTAATTAAACAAAAGTAAAAGTTCTCTCCGTCCGTGGGACGTCTATACTTCGCAAGACTGCAGACATTGTCTATATAGTCTGGAACCAGCAAATAGTGCGTCCATTATGTGATATACAGACTACTCATTCATGTTGAACTTTTTGCACGTACCTGTAAGCGGCACGATACAACGTTTTTTTCTTCGATACAACGACATCTGTTTATTGATTTCTGATCTCTCACGTCTTGGGTTTCATCGGCGTAGTCGATCCGATGAAGATACAAAACAATCGCTTCTCACACTCATCGGCGCGACGCCTTTCACAGAACAGGAAGAGAAAGGCGGTGAAACACAACGTGTAGATAGAAAACACGTAAACAAGCCGAGGCGTGCCCGGCCGGCTCGGAGATCGGGCGTGCGGCCAGCAGCATCAGCGGCGGCGGCAGCAGCAGCAGCCATGGCACGTAAAACAGGTTGTAAAGATGTACTAACCTCAAGAGCCGTTGACGTATCAGGCAATAACCGAAGGACAAGAGATTGCGATGTAAAACCCTTCTTAACGGGTCATTGGTCTTTTATAGAGATATCCCATAACTGTGGCCGAGAATAGCGCCGTTTATGTAGCACTTAAACGCAGCGGACCCGCGGCGGGCAGTTGCGAGAGGGCGGCGCGCTTCGCGGCGGCGGAAAGGAGGGAGGTCACCGCGCGGCGTTTTCGGCCATGGCCGCGCTCAGCTCGCTTAGGACTCCGCGTTGCCGAGGCCTCCGAAGCCGCGACCGCCCGAGCCTGGCCGGTGTGCCCTGGGCTTTTGCGCTGCTGTTCGCTGCAGTGAAGACTACCAACGCCACGGTTAACGCAGCGCGAAGCCTCGGCCTCCTACGAACCCTGGTTATCGAGACCACTTTCCGTAGCACCGAGAACAATCGGACACCCAAGCCGCTGCTACAGAATTATTTAGTAACGCAGGATAGAGCCGCCGCCACTGGGTCAACTGTTATCAACAACTTGGCAAAGCTGGCGCCCTCCCCCCCCCCCCCCCTCAAAAAAAAAGAAAAAAGAAATATAATCTGACGTCTTTTCTAAGAAGCAAATGCGTTCAAGGAATAAACTTTACATAAAAGCAAGTACACTCGCGCACAGGCACTGTGCAATTGCACAGGTTGGCCGATGACGATGAACAGGTAGTTTAAGTAAAGGTGGCTCCTGGTTCAAAGCTGTGCTCTAATATACATACAGTATGGTCTGAACATGAAGCAGTGTGATGGAGCTCGAAGCGAACGAATACGACGAGGACTTTAACAAATGTTGATATAGCCGATACTAAATAAGACACTGTTAGGCCAGTTTCTATTTTAACCCCCTGAAGAGCTCGCAAAGCGCATGTGTGGGAGCGGTGGTCGTGCCTACCATGTTTGTTTTTGATTGTACAATCCAAGTCCGAATTAAAGACAGAGGAATTTGGTGATTCTTGTTCTTTTAGCGTGTACTCTTAAGGGTCAGCAGGGGTCTTTAAGATAAGTATTTCCTTGTTGTTCACAAGCACTATAGGGAGAGGACGCGGCAGCCATCTCAAAATATATATGCATAAGAAATTGACTAAATCATTGGCAAAATCACACGTATACACTGTCAAGAAATAATCCCAAGCAGGACATGTGGTTGCTGAGAAACTTGCTGAGAACGTTTCTGTCGAGTTAAAGGCAAAGGACGTGCAGCTAAATTGTTTGTTGGTTGTTGCTTTTCAAACCATGTAACAACTTTACATCTGGTGTTACAGCGATCGCCGTTCTACATTTTTACGTAAAATACGTTCACCAGAAAGGTGGCTGATGTAAGCAACATGTAACACAATAGAAAAGTAAGAAGTTTCGCTGTACCGTATATTATTTCACGCGAAATAAAACTGGCCACTCGAGCGAAGAACCCATCCGCCTCCCACATGTCACCCTGCTGCTATCTATACCAAGTGGCCGTATACAGTCCTGCTACACAAACAGAAGGTGCGGTTAAAAACATTCACTACACTTTACCGATTATAATAGCCGACAAGCGCTTCTATAAGAACTGTGCTTTACTCAATGTGTTCGACACACGGGTGCATACCATTTTGCGTCACTCCGCGTAAAGAACGCAGCTTGCTTCATCTAGCTTAGAAAACTGTATTCTCGCCTTACGGATGTTACATTGGCTTTCCAAGCAAGTGTTATATTGTGCATATAACGGACAGCTCAAGCTCACAATGCTGTCATTATGCGAAACTTACTGGGGCAAATACCTTTATCGTTATTTTACCTGTTAATATTGTAAGAACACCTCGCTTTGCTACCTGGAAGCAATATTACGGCAGCATCGAGCTGATGCGAGCATTGTAACTGTCTATAAGTTGCCTGGCACATGGTAACAGTCATGGTTTTGCCGTATTATAAGAATACGCTCGGCCATGTCGACACTAACGCCGTCTAAAAGGCGCATGTTTCAAAAGGTGAGGCCACTCTATATTGTAACAGATGGCAGATTACAAAAACCGTTCGTTCGGAACCGTCGCCGAATTGTGAACACCCTGGCTTATTGTAGCACCGCGTACTGTAAACTAGGGGACGGGGGGGAGCGAGCATTTGTCCAAAAGTACAAAAGAAGCTACACAACCAACGAAAGAAAAGCGTCGAGTCAGCGTTAAATAAAGGCGGCCCCGCGGGCCCCGCTGCGCCGGGAAGGAAACGAAAGGACAGGAGAGGGCAACGAGAGAGAGAGAAAGCCAAAGCCAGAGCGCCAGCCTTCCCCCCTCACCCACTGCACCAACGCACATACACACACTCAGACGTACGCGGGCAGGTCTTGCGGGCGCACGCGAAAAAGGGCACGGGCGTGAATAGATCTAATCGCGCGCTCAGCTCGGAAGTCAGTCAGCGATGGAAGCGGCGAACAAAACGCAGAAAGAAGGCCGGCGAAGCCGGTGCATGAGGAAAAGGAGGGGAGGGACAGGACAAACGAAGGGACGGCTGGAAATGAAGCGAGGAACAGAAAAGATAAAGCAAAAATGGCGTCGCCGAAACCAGGGGGAAGAGGACGGGTCCGCGCACTGCCCGGCAGTGTGTGTGTACGCGCGTGAGGAAATGTAAGAGCGCGAGAGGGGAGGGAGGGGGGTGGAGGTTAGACATTTGGGGATCATATTTCTTGGAACGCTCGTGGGGCACACACATAGCACAGAGCTTCTGCCCCCCCCCCCCCCCCTTCCTCCGACCTGGGCTCATAAATAACTCGCTAGCCTGTTCCCATTGGCGGCGCGCAAGCGGCGGGCGATTGCCTTTTGTGCCGCAGTGCGCTTTGCACAAGAGGGAGAGAGAGAGAGAGAGCCACCCACCCTGGCTGCCGAGAGCGCACGCACACGTTTTCGCGGGGTTGAACGTGCGTCCCCCATCCAGGCGCGGCGGCATCCGCGAAGCCTTCGTTCTGCCCTGCGTGCGTGCGTGCGTGCGTGCGTGCGTGCGTTCGCTCGCTCGCTCATGCTGTCTATCGCGGCAGAGCTGAACGAAACGTGGAGCTGGCACGGTTCGCGTGTGCGTGTCTGCCCGTGCGTTTATATCATCCGTGTACGACCGCATACTACTGCGCATTTTCGTGCTCGGGAACTGCGCCTCTAATTTGACTTGATCTCGCAGCGCAGTCGGGATGCGTCGATGAGGAGGCAGTGGTTTTAGGATGTGGGTGGAAAGGGTGGTGGTGGTAGTGCTATCCACATTCAGACTGACTGGCCGGCCGGAAACCGACATGCGCATCTGGGTATGCGCAGTAGCTTGCTTGCGAAGGCCGTACCATTGGGAGGAAATTGAGGGAGAGGGTGAGATGATGACGCTGCTTCCAGTCGACAAAACATTCAAGACGATTTTGCGGCTTGTTTGGTATCGTATGAAATTTCTCCGTATATGTTTTTTTTTTTTTTTTAGTGACAGTGTTCAACGTTCCTTCATTGGGCATTCGAATTCGTAAATTTTACAACCATAATGCACATTGCTCTTCTATATTGTCAGTTAATTCATTTACAGGATACTGCCGGCGATGAACTGGCCTAAGCAGGAGTGGGAAATCGTTCAGTACACAGACTGCAATGACAAACAGAACAGTTACAATATGTGGATACCCTTCCTCGTTGTGTTTTTCATCTTATTGCAGTTGTTCTGATTCATGTTCCTCCATCGGCTATGATCTGATGACATTCATCTCATATTCTTTAGGGCAAGAGTCTCAGAATTTTCATACGGACACCCCCGTATACATAGCGTGGTTTCCTGTGTAAGCACAAGCAGTCACCCATTTCTGAGTGTATTATAATCACAGTCTCTGAGCATGCGTTTACCATTGCAGGGAGGTTCGTTCAAGCTTGGAATGTCTGTCTCGATAAACGCAATCACTTTCCTATTTGTCGGCGCAAAGCTCGTATTTCTTTGTGTTTATAAGACACCATCATGTCAATAGAACTGGGGTTTTAGTAACAATATTCTCGGACAGTGTCACACGGTTTTTTCGCGTTAGCACTGGACCAGCACCAAGCGTATGTTTCCATGACGTTGATTTAGACCTCGCTAACTGGCCCTAAATGCACGGCTTTGATGTCGTAATAGTGAAGCAGACTGAATTTATGGCGAGTATTCGATTTTAGTCATAACTAACATAACGTGGGCCAGTTAATGGTGCAGCTTTCTGCCAGAAATGACGTAATCAACGCAAGCATCATTTTAGTGATATACTCGTTGATACTCCTTGCAGTGATATTTCATATACTGCTATATTGTTACGCGCCAGATGGCAGGTTCCTTTATGCAAAAGAATCTTAGGAATCCTTCTAGAATGCCGATTTAACCGATCATCTGAGGCACATCATAATATAGTAACATTATGTGCCTCGCAACTATTATGTACCTGTCTTTTGACTACCGCTTTTCAGAATGAACAATGCATTACTCGAAGTAAATTCTAATAAATTTTAAATATATCTGGCACAAGATCGAGTGCCTCACACTTAGAGAAGGGCGCCTAACATCAGCTTAATATGGTACTCACGTGCGTGGACGCCATTATGCATGGATTTCTTCTAATAAAACGCAGGCGCCAAGCAGAAGTGGCTTCAAGCTGTGAGAAAGACAGCCTGCGTCGTTGCACGTTGCCTCGATAAGTAGAGAGGTTGAGCTAGAGTAACAAGGTGTTCTTTTGTGTCTGCATGTGTTTGTTTATTTACTTCCAGGTTAAGCGTGGGATTGTTTTTTTTAAGGAAGGAAACCATGTTCCGCCTAGTTCCTAATTTACAATTAGACCTATGTACATTGATGAAGTCTTGCAGTGGCCAAGATAAATTTTCCGAGATCTAAAGTAGCATATTGCGTTGTATGTTCTACGTTTAGAACAATCGACATAAGTTGTTTCGGACATCAAAGGCCCGCTTACAACTAAGAAATATCTTGGTCTCATTTACAACTAGACCAAGATCCGGCGCGAGAGATCGTGGCTATTAGGGACACTTGCGACGTCACGTGCCGCTTCGCACACGGGAACATCAAAAGTACGTCATGCTTGCATTAGTTGTGCTTGAAACAACGCTTTCATGCCGCGCTGTTTTGGTCAGTGAGTGCCTGCCTAAGCAGAAAATTCTCTTAAGGTTATTTTTTTTACCTCCACGCTTCACGTATTCGTACAGAACCAATAATTTCAACGCCGGGACAGAGGCATCCCTTCTTTTTTTTTTTTATTTAAGCCTCGTACCATTCCAGTCACCTTAGTTTTCATTGTGAAATGAACCAAACGGGTGTGCTCTTGTGTTCTTCGTTTATTTTTTATCCTTCAAAATTTATATTCATGGACAGAAATGTCGAGAGTGCACAAAACACACGTTTATTTCTTCTGCAAGTTCCAGCAACCCATTCCAGCGGGTCACCAGAGAAGGTTCACGTCCCCCTTCAGGGCAAGAGCTAGCACTCCTGCGTCTGTCGGTGACACTCGGGCAGGCCGACAGTGGTATGGGGAGGGAGGCAGGGCGGGAGTTCAGAGAGAAGTGAGAGTAGGGTCCACCGGCGGGGGCTGCCGCCCCAGTGGGCCTCGGTGGCGGCCATTGTGATTCGTTCTCATTGCTCCTCGTCCGTCTGTCTCCCGGTTCTCCTGACCGTGGGCCGAGGCACTCCCAGAGGAAAGAACACCTCCTCCCCCGACCTCTTCCCTTTTCTTTTACAGCCGTCGCCCATAATCAGAGAGGCACATATTTCTGTCGCCGCGGGCGAATTATGGCGGCAGGAAAAGCGTGGAGTGGGCGCACTTGCTCCTTTATCCTTTCTTTTCCTCGTCTGCTCTCTGTGTTCACTGCACGCAGACGAATCCTTTCGTGCTGCTTCTATCGTATACGCGACTGTCGGCCTCTTTCTCGTACTCCCTACTTTTCTTTTTTTCTTTTTCTTTCTGTTCGCATCGGCCTGTCAACCTTCGCCCATTCGGACCTGTGTTTCTCAACTGGAGTCGGGTCGAGTGTTTCGCGTTTGGCAAGCTTTTTTATGTTAATTTCGAGCGTTTTACTACAAGGACTCTCTTTATTTTATGTCACAGCTGTACCGCACTCACTTTCAAATGAGTGTGCTGAATCCCAAGAAAGTGACATTTTGCTTCGCTTACGTGTCTGCTTCGTGTTGTTTAGAGCTTGGACCCTCTTAACGGCGTTGCTTCTTTAAACTACTTCATTGCTTTTTGGCCTATTGGTGCGACGCGAAAGAAGTACGAAGATACTGCTCCTCAAAAGTTTCTTCTTTTACTCAGTATTAAGCAGAATTATAGCAAAATTATTAGGATGGGCAGCATTGAGCATGCTATATAGCTGGAAACTATTGTGTACCATAATCTACCTGCGGTCTATAGGCGACATCTAAAGCCCCTTGTATCTTCTCATCCTTTCTTTTTCACGCCGTCGTCAGACGCCTTTCAACCATTAGGAATTCACTCAGGAGCGAATCATTGATTCAGATTGGTGGCCTCAGATGCAGCGAGTCATCCGCCTAATGTGACGTTGTGCACATTTTGGAGCATAAGTCTCCACGAAGCAGTGTGTGCGATTAAATAGGCATTTTTAATGGAGCCGCATGATTTTCGATTATAATGTGCCTATTGCACCACCGCTCAAAAATATTTATATTCTAGCACAATCACCAGTAGCCATCGATGGCTAAAGGACATGAAACGATGCAATGCCCTTTGTTCTCTTGTTTCTGCACCCTTCCACTTTCTCTTTCTATCCCCCTACTCCTTCCCCCGTGCAGGGTAGCCAACCGGAACTACCTCTGGTTGACCTCTCTGCCTTTCTATGCATCCTTTCTCTCGCTCTCTTGTTCAGCGAAGTTTTCTCCCAATACAGTTTAACTAAGTTCGCTGCAGTGCAGTGGCATCTTTTAATGATATCCAATTACTTGTTTTGCCCCAATCCGTGAAATTATCACCGCGAATATCCTAATCGTACCATCCATCAACCTGATTCTTCCTTGCGACGTGCTGTATGTTTCGCCCTATATTCCCGCATTCTGCATGTTGTACATGTCTATAACGGACCACACGCTTCTCAACTATAAACAATTAGGCAGTCACCAAAAACGCCATTCACGTCAGCTAGCAGAAAAGTTTGTCTCTGATTGCTGTTTTCAGGAGATTTTATTGGCGAAAGCTCCACGTCGCCGTCACTTCTGTCGCAAGCAGTCAGTTTCTCTGACAGCTTCTTTTCTTGAAGAACAGAAACGCTTGGTTTCTGCCACCGTCTGCAACGACACATCATCGTGTGCCGTCTCTTGACGGCAATAAGACGAGCATTTCTTTGTTCACTGGCACGACGCCGTCGTTTGCTCTGCAACGCGGATTATAAGCGTTGCCGGCGCGCAGCCAGCATCAAAAGTATATATACCCTCTCGTCGGCCGGGCGATATATGGTGTCACCGCGGACACTTCCTTCGCTCCGGGTTCCAGCCGGAGCCTGTGCCGTCTGCTGGGGCGAGATAGGGCGCGCCTGCAGCCGACAGGTTGGCTCGACGTACAAAGCTGCAGCGCTTACTGGCGAGTTAGAGAACAAGAAAAACGGAGGACGAAGACGACGATGCTTCCGACTGGAACAAGCCTCGACAGAGAGGAAGGAAATGGAACGTGCAGGAGGAACTCAGGCGGAACCGGATGTTATTCACTTTCTCTTTGCTGCCCAACCGCTCGGCTAAGCTGAACTGACTTCTTTATTTTTTCGGCCGCGCTGCGATGGAGCTGGCGCCGCTTCAGCCTCGTGTGTATACACGCTAGAAGCAGTTTTTGCGCAGAGGCAGGAGACTTTTGACTGTGAGTCGCCGAGTTGCACTCTTGAAAAGATTGCGCTCTCGGCCTCAGACCGTGTGCGTGTATGTGTGCGCGTTCGGAGATGTGAGGAAATGCGAGCAAGAAAAAAAAAAGGCAGCCAACTCCACCCGTACTCGCAATTTCCTTTCTTTGCACGAAGCTCTGCGCAGCGCGCCAGGATCTCCGAACCACTTCTCACATTTCTCCGGCCCACTTTTACAGTCGGTCTTTTTTCTTGTCCGTTTGTTGTTTTGTGTTTCTCCGCAGCTGAAAATGTCTTCGCTGCGCCCTTTTGTTCCTGGGCGCTGATTAAACTTAGATTTGCGGATAACAGTAACAGTTTCTTCTTTTTTCTTTCCATTCGTTTTAACTTCTTCGCTCTTGTAGTGTGATTAGTTCCATTGCGTTTTCTTTGGCAAAATAGCAAGCATTTTTGTTCTGTGACATACCTCTGCATCACACAAGATTCAACAGCGATCCCGAAGTTCACATAAGCGTAGGAGAGGCATCTTTATGATGGAGGTGTGCAACCCGATTTCACATGCTCACTCGACTTATCTTTTTTTTATGCAGATAAAGTTTAACTTTATAATAAACTTGTAATCCATGCTAGTGATGATAAAAATTTACTTGAGGCCAGCTTTGGACGAGCTATAGAGGTATAGAACTTATAGGATACGGAGACACGGTCGCGCTTTACTACGGCCTTCGAAACGTCAGATGACATAATGTGAAGTGCATATCTTTCAAATTTTCTTGAATTTCGCAGTCTGCTTACCTTGCTGTTCCTCTTGTTCCCTTGCTTGAATGAAGGTGCAGTATTTGAAAATGATGCATTTTATTTCCCGAGTAGTTGATGTCAAGTTGTTGTCAAACTTTCGACGTCTCGTCAAAGGTTCAATTTCACGAAGCAGCTCATCCCGGTCAGACAATAAGTACGAGTAAAGAAATAACCATAAAATAAGAAAAATAATGAAGAACGCCTCCCACGGGCAGTGATTATCTAGGTTGACGCTGTTATCATTCAAGTGATGGTGTATATGTAATTTGGAGGTAATTCGTAGATATTTTACTATTATGTTTATCTTATGTACTTAAGAAGTGTTAGTTCTCGCTTCAGGCACGTGCCCAATGGCACATACTCAATGACCCAAGCTGTACTAGGTCCGACAGCAAGTAGCAAGTTAGCTATTTGAGCGCATATCCAGGGGCCCATGGTGGATGCTTGGCAAAACAAATGAGTTGTGGCGCAAGGAAAGAAGAAGGAAAACCAAGGGGAGACAGGATAGGGCGCCAAACTTTCAACTAGTTTTATTCCCAGCACCATCACCCAAATATATACATTTCCAAAAATGCGCACAAAAACAAGGCGCAGCACTCGTCACAGGCTGCGCCTCACTGCGCTATCTAAAAACAAGCATTCACTTTTGTAGAGGGAAACAGAAGGCACGCTGACACAACCCTTCCTCCTTATGTGATGCGCCTCGAGCAGTTCACGGGCTAACACTTCTCTGCTTCTTCCTATCACGCGCGTGTCATCAAACCGCGGTGCACAGCCATGCGAGGCACAATGGAAACGCAGGTGTGAACCCACACCATTTTTAATTGATAAAATATGCTCCCTTAGGCGGTCATTAACACAGCGGCCTGTTTGGCCTATGTATGACTTGCCACAGCTCAACGGAATTTCGTAAACCACGCCCACCATGCAACGCAGTACCGGCTTACTGGCGTGCTTCTTTCCGCATGAAAGCTTGGCCTTTTGAGATGAAATGCGGGCGCACAGCTTAGACAACCTGTTAGGGGCCGAGAAAACGACTGGAACGTCCATGCCTGTTAGCAACTTTTTTCAAATTGTGGACGATTTTGGTATTTTTTTCTGCTGAAAAATTTCTGTTTCGGCCGGTTACTTCTGTAGCACCAAATCCTCAGAGTTTCTTATAGAAATAAACCCAACTCACCAGCTCAATTATTATAAATTACCGCGTGCGTCCAGCGATCATCACATCCTTTTTCTCTATCTCTCCTAATTCCCACTAACGTCGCGAGATTTCACCACCGACTCGTCTTGGCGCACTCTGTGTGGTTCAGCTCAAGAACTCAAGCTAGCATCAGTTATTTTTGGGTGTTACAGTGCGTGTGTTCACATATGCTTCAAAAATCAAACAAAGAAACAAAACTAAACGTAATACATTCCCCGATTTAGTGTCTTTCTGTAACCTCGTGGATTGTATTTAACCATGGCGTTCAGATGGGCGTCGCATTATGCAGAAAAGTGCAGGTGCTCCTCCCACGACTGTTTTATGCATGCGTTCGCGTTTACTCGTTGCATTTATTACGCATCTCCTGGTCATATTAGTTGACAGGCACTTGAAACCGCACCATCGCTATGTTTACTACCCTCTCTCCTTCAAATGATTTGGCCATTTTGCTCATAAATGATCATTCACCTCACAAGAATGTGACTGTAATCACCGAGTCAAATAATCGGGGACCCGCCGTGGTTGCTCAGTGGCTATGGTGTTGGGCTGCTGAGCACGAGGTCGCGGGATCGAATCCCGGCCACGGCGGCCGCATTTCGATGGGGGCGAAATGCGAAAACACCCGTGTACTTAGATTTAGGTGCACGTTAAAGAACCCCAGGTAGGTCCAAATTTGCGGAGTCCCGCACTACTGTGTGCCTCATAATCAGATCGTGGTTTGGGCACGTAAAACCCCATAATAATTAAATAATCTGGGGAAATCTCTTTTGTCAAAGCAGTAGTCATTAGCAACAGCATACGTCGTTTTAACCACTGTTGAGCTGGGTTTCTTCTGTTTCTTTTATGCAATTCGTTCGATAAGTGCTGCCAAAACTCAGTAGAAGAAAATGCCAAATCTAAGGTTTATAAAACGTCCTGTGGCCTGCTTAGATTGTCGCTGATCGCTGTACTAGGGCGGCAGACCAAGGGGGAATTCCCATTTACTATATAGGTTCCGTGAATCAAGCAGGTGAAATTAAAAATAATAATAATAATAATAATAATAATAATAATAATAATAATAATAATAATAATAATAATAATAATAATAATAATAATAATAATAATAAAACTAACCAAAACGCATGTCAGTAAAGTTATTTGAATATGAAATAGCTGTTAGTTTTTGTGGAGAAAATGGACAACATTGCGATAATAACATACAAGTATTGAGTTATAGTGGTCCTTGCTTCTCATTGTGGTGCACTTTTGGGAGTGTATTTTAGGCTATGCAGGCGTACAGAATTAATTTTCTTAGTGTAAACTTCAACACGGAAATTTGAGGTTGTCGCAATTCACTATGAATTGGAAACGTTTGAATCATCCGGGATACAACTATAACTCTGCAATAACAGCAGTTGCTATAACTACGTTAACTGCAATCATAACTGACACCAAAAGCGGACAAAATAGCGATATATTATGCATCGCTCTGAAGTATAAATTAATTACAAGAAATTGTCTGTAAAGTTTACGAAAAACTCTTTTAACCGAAATAACTATTTCATGTAATGTGTCTTCTAGGTTCTCAAAGTGCTGCACTTCGATATCAAACTGATATCGCAGTGCAGCACTTCGAGAGCGAAATTGCAGTGAGAGCAAAAGCAAAATTGAAGTTGACGCCGAGATTATTCTTATTCTTAATTTCTGGGTGCTGTGAAAGTGGGATAATGGAAGAATGGAAGAATAGGCAATCATATATCTGCATATCAAACTAACATGTTGTCAAAGAGCAAGGAAAGAAAGAAACATAACCACATACTGGAAGATGCTGAACGCGATCAGGTTCAAATAAGTGCATACAGACGAATTACGATCACAAGTGTGCACGTATGTTCTTTTTTGTGACTTCGCTTTCGAGTGCTATAAACTATAGCAAGGCTAATTCGTTAAAAAAAAAAAAAAAACCCGGCGCTACATTGTCATGTACTTAAATAAACCTCGAGTTAGAATTTATCGAATGTCTGCGTAACAACACTGAAATTCGGGTAGGAAAGTGACGTTATTGTTCCGAGGTTTGTTTTGTTAAAACGCCGTGACCCGTACTCACGAAAAAGTACTCACGCTAGAACTCTCCGCAAGAGCAGACGACAGCCACTCGAGATGACGGACGTGTTTTTAGCGAAGACAGTCAAGAAACAGCGAGCAGCTCTTACTAATGAAAAGCTTTTTGAATTTGGCCCAATATTTTTATAAACAACTTGGGGTTACTGCGCCTCAAGATGCATGATAGTGGAATGCTGACCGCATTAATGTGCTTATGCTTCGTAGTAGTGTAGCAAGAAATGTTAACGCTTTGGTTCCGACGGTTCGACGTTCTGTTGTACAGTACTAGGTCACTGGTTCGAAACCCTGTCGTGCGACTTCTTTACAATGTTGGCGGAACGCGGAAACCACGCATAATAATTATTCAGGTTGAATACCACTATTTATTGCTCGAATTTGTTCATCATCTTTGGACTTCAGCGTTTTTCATAGGCTCGCAGCCAATTGCCTAAAAGCCTAAGAAAACGACCTATTGCAGCGATTGCAAAGGCACATTAATATCCCGGGATTAATGTGTACTATAACTGTCAAACGTTTGCGAAGCACGAATACCGTCTCATGTTTAATTATTGGAGCCTGCGGCCAATTGAAGAAATAAACAAAGCAAGAAAAAAAAAATCACAGAAAGCAACGCTATGTTGGTCGCATTTACTACTACGGGACGCAGCTGTGATTTATGGGCTGTCATGATGCCAAAATAACGTTTTGATTTACGCAATGCCTAATGCACCCCTACCAGATTTTTCCAAAACACTGCACATAATGCACCCCTGTTCGTAATATAATTGGCTGCAAACCCACGTCGTGAATATTTCCGGTACTTTTGCATATTCACACCGTGATCCTGTCGCTGATAGCACACGCCAACATAATTAATTTCGTTTTGAGATATTTCTTGTGCGAGTCTTTGCATGAACTGAAATGTGAAGTTTTGACAATATCTTTTGTTTGTTTGGTGACGCTATTAGCTCCAATAGAGGGCCATTGAAGTCGTTGTAATCAAATCTCGTTCACTCGCCGGTAGGTAACGGGCGAAGATATACGGCAGCAAATGCCGACGAACACGGGCTCGAGTCTTCCTCATGCAGAGCTCGATGGGCCGCAGCCCTGCGGCGTCTCGTCGCGTTTTGCGGTGGACTAGCGACATCTGTCGGAGCTCGCACGCGTTGCAACGCGTAGGATGCGGCAGATGGTGCCGCTCCGTTCAAACGAGTTTCCCGCAGGTCATGTTTACAAACCCATGGAGGGGTTGCCTAAATGTAGCTTCTGTGGCTGCTGCCTATCTGTGTTTACCGTACAGGTTTTACCGTACCGTCACTAGTCACCAGATTTACAGCACATCTCCTCTATGCAGTCGCGGCCGCAGAGGTGAAAAAGACGGAATGGAGCTCGGCGGCCCTAATTCTTCGTTGCGGTCTGTTTAAGTACGAGTTAATTCAAATGGCAGCGGCATGCCAGTCGGAAGAGGTAAATGACGTGGGCTTTGAGTTGCTTGACTTTTGGGGGACGGTTGAGATGAACTATAAGGTGCGCAACAGTTGATGCAGTGGCATACAGTTTTACCTCTTCACTTTACTCCACATAGCTATGGGTACGAAGAATCGTTATCCAGATGAAGCACTAAGAGAAAGCTCTTGCACAGACTTAAATGAACATTTACGTAGCTGTTCCTTACAAGTCCTTCATTTTGAATTCAGCCAATGCAATCTGACCCAGTGGCTGCTTTCACAGCGAAATAACTGACAGCTTATTTTTCATTTTGTCCGTCAGGCAGTGTGCCGTGAAATTTTTAGAAATGCCTTGCAGTACCTTCTTTTGCGTATTTGCTGCAAACAAAATAAGAAACGCCCAAGAACACACACACACACACGCACACAGTAAAAGAAAGAAGAAAAAAAAAGAGACGTTGTTTGCAACGGTTAGGTGTAAAATGTGAATTATATCCTCAAGTGCGGACGGCACAGTGGGGAAATGAAGAAGCAAATTGATGATCCAGCCTGCATGTGCTATGTCTTTAGAGCGAAGCAAACGAAATAAAACAACGTGAAACAACAAAATAAGAAATACAGTCGGTTATCATGTTTCACACGTAAAACAATAGTCGCGTATCAGCAGTGCAAGCAGCATATTTGCGAAACTATATATAGTCTCTGAGTGCAGCTAATTATGCTCTAGAGAACGTGCGTAACGTTTTTCCTTTCCTTAAACTTGCGCTAAAAGCACCATTCACGTTAAAGGGTATTTCTGACGCCAGAATTTGTCTCACATGCACGTTCTGGGAGTGTCTCGGTGACACAAACGAGAAGCGAAACATCAGAGAGATCAATGCTCATCCCGAATGGTAATATGCTTGAACGTTTAAATATTTATAAGGTACAGTCGGCACGCATAAAAGTGCGCTGAGGCAAAGACACAAAAATAACGAAGACGCGGCGCGCGATGTTAAGCTTCAGACACTGTGAAAAATAAATGTGATAAAAAAAACGTAAAGTTACATTTTTAACGGCGGAAGTGTTTAACTAATATATACATAATTTACAGAAAGCTTTCTTTATCTGTTTACGCTGAAGCAAGTGTTTTAACAGACCGATGATTTGAACAGAATTGGTCCCTATACGATAAATTGACTGAAATTTCCATCAATACTGTGAGCGAAATGTGATTTGTTCGTCTCTTTACTATCCTCAATTACTGTTTGTGTGCAGCTTCACCAGCCAGGTAACTACAGGCAGCTAGATATTGTAGGCGCGAGCCTATTGGTCTATCGGTTTTAATTTCGAAAAAAAAAAAGATACAGCTGCTTTCCGCGTGAGTCGTGCCACGCACACCATGACTCTAAATACCGGTCGAGTAGAGATACTTGAAGGCTTCGCGTAGTACTGAGTGTTTTGTCACCGGATGCCTTGCTGCTTCTCATATGATCTATGTAGCGTGCTTAACTGTACTTTTATCATATTTTACAACTGCATACCATTCTTCTTTTTTCTTCTTTTGGGGGCTTTACGTGCCAAAACAACTGCATACCATCATTGGCCATCTCTAAGTGGAACTTCATCCACCTGGCTTGCTGAATGTAGCGCGAAGGCCAGGTAGATTATGTGGTGGTGGTGGGGGTGTTGAATTGTATAACCACAGGAAGTTTTAGGCTGGTTATTGACAATTGCTCCACCTGGGCGGCTCTTGCAGTGTCAGTGGACATGTTTCCTTAAGTCGATTACATTCAAAGAAAAGACAGTCACATACAGTAGGTGTCTTATTGTTTCTCGCAGCCACAGGAACTAGACTCATCCCCGCCTGCCATTCAAATACAGGATGTGTAAGCGTTTGTGAATGCAACACGCAGCCGAAATGGACATACAATATCTAGTGGTTTTACATATATAGAAACAAGGTAATAGGAGCAGATCCATCGAGGAAGTTGAGCTGATGAATTGAAATGAATAAAACCAACAGAACCATAATTGCCGCGAATACAAAACACGGGAAAATATTCTAGCATTATTCAAACATTAACTAGCCGAGCACGTAGCACCCAATGACTACAAGAGTACCTTAAAGAATAGAATAACGGAACGGTGGAACAAGCTTTAGTAGTTTATATATCTAGGTATGTGGGTGGTGGCGCTGGCTAACACTCCCAGGGTTAGTTGTAGTTGTAAAAATATAAATACCCCAGAAAGTGGATGGGAAAACGGCTCTGCGGTAGCTCAATGGTGAGAACATCGCACGCGTAATGCGAAGACGTGGGTTCGTTCCCCACCTGCGGACAGTTGTTTATAAATCCATTTTCATTTCCATTAATTTATCATTTCTTTAACTCAATTAGTAAGTACAAGTAATTTCCCCTATGTTGTCCTTGGTATCATTGTTTGCTGGCTTCTTATGATATGATTATATATATATATATATATATATATATATATATATATATATATATGCATGCAACAAATCAAGCTCGATTGTACGTCACCTCGTAAGTGGTACTGTAAGTGCCTCGAGCGGCCACTCGCGCGACAATTTTGTGTGTTCACGGGCTTTTTTCACGCTCAGAAAGAACACTTTTATGTAGCGCGTATTCAGCAACAGAAAGCTGTATCGGGAGTTTTCGATGTTGCTCGACAATTATCTCATTGACACTTTTCATCTAATTATAATATTTGAAAAGTTGGTTAATTAATTAAGACTAATTATGTAATTAGGCGGAATGCAAAAGATAATCTGAGCATCTGCGAGCGACGGCAAACAACATTACCTTGGTTCTGTCCATCTACGTGGCAGTCGCATATCTTTAAAGTTCGGCTCAAGTTACGTGGGACACCCGGTATGCACACTTAGACACTTCACTGGAGAGCAGCGCCTTCTTCCTTCGCGTGGTCACTGCCGAAAACTCTTAACAAAACGGCTGACACTGCGTGAGGAGGCGTTGCTCAGCGGGCGTTCTTCGAACGCCTTTCTACGTTTTTACCTCTCTTCTTTTGCACACTTTTCGCTTCCTTCGCTCTTGTAGAAGTTTGAAAGTTTCGAGAGATGGAAAGAAAAAAAAAAGTGGAGGAAAGTGACAGCCCCTAAAGTCAAAAATAAATAAATAAATAAATGAAAAGGAGAAAAACTGGAGGTATCGGCATGGTCGAGTGGTGTCTGAATCCACGTTCGCTAGGAGGCACGGATGGCGCGTTGGGGAAGGATGTACTCTCCTTTCGAGGAATTCTTTCCCTCGAGCCAACCCCTCCCCACTTTTCCTTTTTTGGTTCCCTGCCGAACCGAGGGCCATTCCCTCCCGCTGCCACCCAACGTATCCGCTTTGTCCAATGGCTCGGGTCCGTCGCGCGGGGCTGATTTGTAGCCTTTATTGAGCAAGATCATCCCTTTCTTCCTGCCCCGGCCTGCGTCCGCTCTAGTGCGTGTATGTTTGTGTGTGCCCATGCTTAGACTGCCGTTCGCTTTTCCCTTCGGTTGGGCCTGACTTCCTGGCCTCGATCGGCTTTTCCTTTCGACAGCGGGCACGCACGGTGTGCTGCTGCCGGCCTGCGTCAGTTCTAAGCCTTGTTGTCCTCGGGAAGACGGCGCGCAGCTCGGCTTCCTGCGCGATAAGATGCACCCGCTCTTGCAGGCCTGACGAAGAGCATTCCCCGCTCCCCATCTCCCCCCTTTTTTGATCTCTGGTTTGTGAGTCCCCGATTGGCAGGATGGTGGAAATGTGTACACAGATGGGCCTGATCTTGCGTTTTTTTTTTCTTCGGTGCTCACTTTAATCCGCCAGTTTTTGCCACTGTCGTTTAGTATCTGTGCCTGGGGAAATGCAGACTGTTGCCATGAATCATGTCAGTGGTGCGCTCTTCAGAGAATCGCGTTCGAGCAACCGAGAAGAGGTGAAATCAGGAGGATTTGAACTATTCCGGCGTGGAACGACCACTAATTACACGTTCGTGATGTTGCTCTCGTTCGATATTAAAAGAAATTTCACTTTGTTAAGTACTTCTTAGTCTCATTAATATTTTTGTGCGCACTTTAACGCTTTCAAGCCGGCTAGGAAGTCATGAGATCGGGATAAAGCTGGACCGTATGTAGTTCAAGCGCACGTTGCACATTCTTTTTTTTTTTAATTGCAATACCCTCTGGGTCCAAGTGGCGCGCTAGATGTAATGTATTATTGCAATTGTTAAAGTAGTGATTGTTAAACGAGGAAAAGCCGACTTGTCAGAAACTTGTTGGAAAGCGAGCGACAACTCACAGCTCTCCAGGTATAAACTATAGCTTGTTAATTTTTGTTAAGTTGGGAGCATATGCTTTGTGAACCAGAATGCCAATATTTTATAAAACATTTTCCCTGTTACGTACTGCAACTTAAAAGAAGCCGCACTGCAGAGCGCTATGAGAAAGATGTTGAGCCTCGGGCATTTTGACGACCGTACATGATCTTTGTGTGCTTCTATAGGTTCACAACGCTTCACCGACGTGTGTGATCAATTGAGCCCGTAAATAAGTTTCTTTTGTTTGTTTCTTATTTTCTTTTTCAAGCGCGCTGCTTTCTTCTCACCATTAACGCTATTACTTCAGCATTTCCAGGGCGCGTGGCTCTTCTGGGCGTTCCTGGCACGAATGCCAGCATCTTGTCTGATCTAATAAAGCAGGCGGGACTTCTTCGACGAAGCTATAGACGCGAAAGTAAGAAACCAGGTCGAACGCAAGAAAGACGAAAAACGTAGATGGGGAAAAGAAGATCCTGAGATCCGGCATAGATGCACTGTCCCCGAGTTCGCTGGCGCAATCCTTCGGGCATTTTGCCCAGCATGGACAGACGAACAGGGCTGCCGAGGAGAGAGCACTTTTCCTGGCGCATGGCTCTTGTCTGAGCGCTCTTGTTCGTGTTCGCTTCTGGCAGACAGGGCCCTCTGCTGCCGTTTCCTCTAATTAAGCAAAAGGAGCAGAAAGGCGCTTAGCCCACTCCCACTATACTCGAATTCCCCGCCACATCCTCGTCCTCTTTCTTCTTCTTGCCGTTCGCTGCTCTACCCTTCCAGTCTCCGAAAGGGGCTCGGCTTTTGTTTTTGTCCTCGTCGAGCGCTCATATCCTACTCTCTGCAGCAGCAGAAACAGCGGCACCTTATCGCGAGATGGACTTGGGGCAAATGTCTTCTGCGCAGTGCGTCGGCCACTGGCGTGATGCGTCTGTTTGCGCGGGTTCCTTTTGTTCTTTTACGCCGTTTGTCTTCCCATTTAGCCGCCCTCGGTCGCTTACTATTTTTTTTCTTTTTTTTTGTACTCTTCGCTTCTCGGAGCTCGAGCCCCCGCTCTCTCGTTCTCTTATTCTCTGGGTTCGGCCTGCTTGCCTGCCGACTCCTCTGCCGTCCTGCCTCTGCCAAACGTACGCCTGTGCGCTTCTTTCAGTCTGTCTGTCTTTATTTCCTCAGCGGACTCGGCTCAGTCTCATCTTTTCGCTTCATTATGTTCTTCTTTCTTTCCATTGGGACTTTAGTCTGTTTTTTTCTTAACCCGGGCAGCACACACAGTGCCCTGCTGTCGAGCCGTGCCGGCAGCCTTTCCTTCATTCATTCCCTCCCGCGGTGCGGAGAAACCCAGCGGGAGATCCGACCGGGGGCTCACGTCCCGAGAAACTTCTTTTTCCGAGCGATTCGCAAAATGAGGGGGGGGGGGGACCCGAGGACGAGCGGGAGGACCCAAAGTGCCGAAACGAGAACGTTCAATAAAGACCCCGGAGAAGCGAACAGGACGCACGGGAGCACGCCTGCGAAGAAAGAAAGCGGAAATAATAATAAAAAAGAAGGGTATAGTAGAACAGTGCTAGGGACGAATGCGTGAGCTTGTATGTGTGCCGCTCGAGTCTAAGGAGACTGCCGACTAAGAGGAGGAGGAAGAGAGGTGGTGTGAGGATGGGGTCCCCGAGACTTTTCTAATCAGCCAAGACCGATATGAAAGGATTTGGATGAAGCACCGAGCGATAGGGACCGCGGCTTCAGCCCTGTACTCCCGAGTGAGCACCCTCGAGATTAAAGTTGAGCCTTAGGCTTTTTTTCTTCTTCTCTGCCCACTGTCGCTTGCAGTTGTTCGTTTGCCGGTCTCATTAGAACGGTCGGGGCTTTGGCTGGCTCTGCACTGATCGCAACTACCTTTTTTTTTCCCTCCTTCGCATGTTCGCGCTCGTAATCCCGACGAGGTGCGACTGGTTTTCTTGCGCTTTCTGTAGAGAACTGATTCCCCCATCTGCGATTACCATGCCTGGGTATGGCTCAAATATAATCGTAAAGCAATATACTTAAGATGACGAAATCAATGTCCTTAAGTGACTGAACTAAACCCACCTTGCTTTTTAAATACCTTGTCTTAACCTTACTTGATCTTGTGAAGGCTTGAACGAGCGTCGCATACCTGAAACTAAGGACTTGGTATTTTACTATCATAGAAAGTAGATCGCTGAAGAAGTGTAGAGGGTGACTTCGGATCTGAACTGGCAACAGCTATAGGCCGACTTGCCTCTTTTATGCAAGGATGGCACAGGTCAGAGTGGATGTAAGGCTATTTTTTTTTTTTGTTAATGTCCTTATTGAAACATTCTGGTTGAGTCGTAGCTGATGTACATTTCTTACGTTGGAAATGGTGCATAATTTCACTTTTCTATGCGGCTACTTCCGCACAAATGTTAAGAGTGCACTCGTAATATCTGTTTTTCAGTTTTCTATCGAGTCCGAACTTTACATCTTTCAGTCTTCGTATCTTTATGTACAATCATTTTTGAAAGTGTCCAAAGATGTGTAAATGTATTAATGAAGATTAAAGTTTGGAGAAGTACGTCTACAGGCCATGCGTGGTTACCAACCTATATAGCCTTGCAGCACTACGAAGAACATTTTTGGAGATAGCGAACACGAAAGGAACACGAAATGACACTGTCTCCAAAGAAAACGGAACGCTGAATCGAACACTGAAGGAAGCCGCCATCAGAAATGGAAAAACAAACGAATGTACGCGAATGAGCGTTATGCTATTTCTCACTTACAACCAAACCGAAGGTTGAGTTATAAGACTATACCGTTCGACATTTTCTTTATTAGTTGTGGAATATAGGAAATTTTCGTGCACAAAGGGCAACCTAAATGAGAACCGTAGCTAGGAAAAACAACCGAGAAAAAGGAGATAAGGAAATTACAGAACACCATCGAATGTCTACATAACGAAACACTAACAAAACAAGCCTACGGGTCATGAAGAATGAGAGAATAAGAAAAAAAATAGGAGTAGAGTAACAGAAAAACAATGAACAGGTCAGGGTAACAAAAAAAAAAAAAAACAAACTTGGAGGATGCTTAAGCTTTGCCTTTAAGAGTAGAACGCGATAGAGTTATCAGGACCCGTTCGCATCGCATCGTTCGCATACGGCAAGCAGGCTTCATTCACTGCAACACTGAACGTGAGAAAGCCACCTTACAAAGACCAAGCTTACACCGATCACCTTAAAATCGGCTTCACTTTGAAACTGCAGTGCATTGCTGGAAAGACGTTTTTCCAGGGGCAATATACGTGGTCTTATAATAATATGTGAAGGCCCTAGCACCTTATTTTATTATTTTATTAATTGTTTGCTATTGCCCCGACGCGCGCAGGTCTGGTAGAATTGAGTGTCCTCGTAGCAGAATTAGATTGTCTCGTACATTCAAATTACAATGCGACGCCGATTGATAAACAATCCGACGGCGAATACGACGCCGACTGGTAAAGTCATACTTTACCATTTTTCTGACGGATGTCACTGTGATAAATTCAATTTTTGTTCACCAAAACCTTGCACCACTTGGAGGGCCTGCGCGATGGTTGGATGATTTTCTCTGCCACCCACGATTACACGCCGGTTGCCGACGCCGATTTTCTGCGACATGGGGCCCTAAACGCTATCGCGTTAAAATTAACAATGCACATAACCTACTGTTTGCAGAGAATTAATCAAGTCACGGTTCATGACAAACTCCCATAGAGCGTGAGCCTACACATTGTCTTTTGCATATAAAAATGGTCGTCAAATTTTCAGAAAAAGAATCAGAAAGCAGGAAAAATAGCGTTCTCCAGTCTTTCCAGCTACATTTACCTTGGAAATATATGCCGGTCAGGGCGAAACATCCACCGCCCTTACATGGACCCTCCCATCAATCGTGGGTGAGAACACTATTTTTTCTAGCGACTTCTACCGAGGAAACACGAGGATGAAAATAATGATGTAAGACACGCCTACAACGGCCACCACAAAATCCGCAGGAAGCGCCCTGACGAGCTATCTCTAAGAAAAAAAAAAACAAGAACGAGAAACGAAACAGTGTTCACACTATAGGAACATACCTAACAGATTGAGGCAACCACAAGAAGAGGTACACAACATGATAAAATGCACTGCAGTGCCATCAGAGCCCTTCTTACCCGCACGAAATTGAGGTTTCACAGCGAGTCGGAGAAGCCTTAGTTAGCTTCTGTGCATCGGGCAGAAGAGCCGACGGACTGGCCGAGGTAGAAGGGAACGCGAGGGCCACATAGCCTACGCGGTTCTCGGCCACCAAGTGGCACCCCACAGCGCCAGGGCGCAACTCCCACTCGGCAATGGGCCGAACATCTCTCTTGCTGCCCGTACGGTGCGGCTCGTTTGAAAGGAACGAGTTGCCATCTTGAAGAACAACGTTTCATTACTTTTTTTCCCTATTTCTTTCGAAATATTGCTTTTCTCTCGTATAGTTCCGAGGCTCTTCGCTCGGTGTCGCTCGTTCGTCCCAGCTGTTGCTAGAGATCGACCGGGCTGGGCGACGGCTTGTGCAAGGAGCGGCGGTGGTGAAAAAGGAGTGTTCCATGGCCAGCCACCCGGGGAGTACGCGTCCGTAAACATATCAGAAGATGTAAGATATGAACGAAGGGCGAAAAAGTGTTCTCGCTTTGCTAGCACCTTTTCGACTCTCCGTCTCCCCGCCCGCTCGATGGCGCGACGGTACAAATTTGCGTCGAAGTCTCACTTAGCCGGCTGTCTGCTGCATTTTCCGAGGAACGCGAAAGCTCTGCTTGTCTGGCTGTCTCCTTTCTGTATTCTTTGTATATCGGCTGAAGGAAGCAGGCTTCCATTTGTGGTTCAATTTCATTGTTCTCGTTCGCCTTCGTAGAATTCCCAGATGCCCTAAAATGAGGAGAAGGTCACAAACAAAGTTCTTTATATATAGGAAGGTGCCAAACTGTCTTCAGATCGCTAAGGAAGCACGACAACGCTGAGACACAGGCGCCAACCAAAAGCTTTCAAATCTTTTCAACGCACTGGTCGAGCTTCAGAAACTACCTTCATCGACCCTCTTCCCAAAAATAAAACGAAACAAAGTTCGGTGAAGTAATGATGACTCGTCCATGCATACGCTCCAGTAAATACAACGTTGCTCGATTTTCTTGCGTCGCCATTGCGTCAAATGAGGCTTGAATTTCGAAATGGTATGGGATATCGTCCGCGTGTTTCTATTTTGCCTTAGGATATGTGAAATGCAGACACGCCGATTTTCTTTGTTTCTCTCTCTCTCTCTCCCCGAACGATACCTCTTGCTGTTCGACATACGCATGTATGTTCTTCCGTTTTCCTCACGCTATACGTAAGTCCTTTCTGTCAAGGGCTATATACGATATGTGCATGTTAGAGACGTTATACCGCGCATGTTTTCTGTCGCGTCGTCAGTGGGCGTCGCTCGTGTCGTGTTCCCAAAGACATGTATACGAGGTTGCCTACGCGTGGTGGGTGTGGTCTCGTGTACATCTTGCGCCCTCTGGTGTTGCTTTTTCTCTAGCTTTCTTCTTTTTTGTTTTCCTTTCTTTTTCGTAACCTACACATCCCGTGCCTCGTGACTTGTAAGCCAGAAGGCCAGCGTCTGGCAGTGTGTTTGCAGTAATTATGCATCGCTGATTGCGAGTGTCTCAAACATGCAGCGCACACCCAACGTCATCTCGTAATTAAAACTTGCCCTTTCTTTCTTCTCAAACGCGCTCACCCTCGAAGGGGCGAGCTCAACGGGTCAAACAGAACTCTGGCACCCTCACACCCGAACGGCGAGCTTACAGATTGCGCTTTTATTCAAAATCACGGCGTGTCCCTCTGCATCAGAATATTAATGTCATCGCCGTCCGCCCCCCATGCCCCGTTTCTGCTGAATCTTCCCCGCAAACAATTCCGTCAAACACCCTATGCGGTTGGTAGCGCTGGGGTCACAGGAGAGAGCATTGGCGACTAGGCGGGCACGGATTTTCTTGTATTTTTTTGTTTTTCTGGAGGCGCAAAGCGCGAAGAAAGAGGCGTGTTTGTTATGCCCGCGACGACGAAGACCTTCAGAAGCTATTTGTATTCGCGAAGTCACGAACTTAGGAGGGCCATTGAAGACTGAGAAGCTCGCCGCGCTGTTTGCCAAGCAGAGAACTCGGGGTGTGCCGAAAGTAATCTCGGAATGGAGTTTGCGCCGGGGGCCCCGCAGATTCAACGGGGGCCGGAGCCCGCGCATACTCGCGGCTCGAATCTCCTCTCTCTTTCCTGCCATCCCACACATCTTCACTCTCCTCCTCCTCCCACGAGGCACAGCGGTCGACATTCTGCCACGCAGAAAGCTGGTATTTCACATGCATTCAGAAAGAAAAACTAAAGTATGTACAAAGAGAGGGGGCGATTCCAGTGCAGCGGCTGCGGCTGGCGCCGAGCGCGCGGGTGGTGTGGGGCGCGTATTGGTAATGAAGGCGAATTTGCATGTGAGAACGCCCGCGCCAGGGAGGCGTCGCGACGAGATTTGCGCCAGCCGCGTCTGTAAAAGGATAAGGGAGGGGAAGGCCCTGGCTATACGTGCGAGCGAAGCGTGCTTACGCACTCGTGTGTGTGTGTGTGTGTGTGTGTGTGTGTGTGTGTGTGTGTGTGTGTGTGTGTGTGTGTGTGTGTGTGTGTGTGTGTGTGTGTGTGTGTGTGTGTGTGTGTGTGTGTGTGTGTGTGTGTGTGTGTGTGTGTGTGTGTGCGTGTGCGTGTGTGTGCGTGTGTGTGTGCGTGCGTGCGTGCGTGCGTGCGTGCGTGCGTGCGTGCGTGCGTGCGTGCGTGCGTGCGTGCGTGCGTGCGTGTGTGTGTGTGTGTGTGTGTGTGTGTGTGTGTGCGTGTGTGTGTGTGTGTGTGCGTGTGTGCGTGTGTGTGCGTGTGTGTGTGTGTGTGTGTGTGTGTGCGTATGTGTGCATCTGGCGCCAAGAAGTTTTGCGTCGATCAGATCTGCTTGAGGCTGCGCGAGGCAAGGAAAAGGGAGCGTACGAAGAAGTTGAACGATGAAAATGGGAGAAGAAGCCAGGCCGTTTGGTGCTTGTGTGACTCGGTCCAGGGGTGGGGGAGGGTGGTGGAAGGCTTAATTTTTGTAAAGCTGTTCGCTGGAGTCGAACCACTACTCCCCAGGGGGCGCCATGTTTGTCGCCGTGCGCTACCCAACTTGTGCAATATTGCCAGAGCCGCAGTCTTTCGACAGTGATCGGAGGGCTGCTCCTCCAAGTTGCTTAGCAACGAGTTCCTTAGCAGAATACCTTAGTGTGTAAACAACAGATTGTACAGTGTGGTAGAATTTCTTGGCTGGATGCGTTAATGAGTTCACAAATAGTCACCGCCCAGTTAGGAAGCACTGATCTAAAGCAGCACTTATGAAGCGCTTATGAAGCGTCAGTGAGCAGTTGCTTTCGTGGAGGGCATCTGATAGAGACTCTCTCTCTCCGACGTTCCTTTCAATATTTCGAAACGTGTTTGCTACACTTTGCGAGGATGCAACACCAGAGGGAAACAAAACAAACGGCTAAGACGGGACCGACTGGCTGGGTTACGACAAGTGGCACCTACTAAAAGACACTTTCTCGGTCTAGAAGTCCAAGTTGCACTTCTTTTTTTTCCCTTTCTAGCACGACATATATTATTCTTCCAGAAAAATCGGTCCCGTCTGGCTTTCGGCCCTGAGCGGCTTGGGGCCCTAGCCCGAGTGTGCGCCGATTTCTTCGCTTTTCGTTCGGATCCCTGCGCGTACGAACAAAAATAGCAGTAATGAAAAAAAAAAAAGGCGAGAAGCAATAGCAACGAGCGTGTGCAGCTTATAAATGGGCCAAGCTCACGCCATAGATTCACTGCGGTCTTTCGTGCACAACGAACAAAGTTCCCGAACGGTGACGCCACCACTTCGCTCTGGTTTTGTCCCCCCGACCCGAATACACTCGGAGACACTGTAGAGATGGGGAACTGCAGCGGAGAGCTCGGAGGGCAGCATAACCCATGATCTGACAGTAGACAAACCCCGCAGACCCCGAGCGCCCGTTCTATACAGAGCTATACTCTCACACACAGACACACGCGCATGTGCGAGCATCACCCCCAGGGCGCCGTATTTCTCGACGGAGACAGTAAGACAAATGCTCCCTTGTCATCGGAGATGTCCCCGAGGGTAGCAGCGCCGGTATCCGCGCTTTAACGAGAAGCGGCGCACGTAATCTTCCACGCCTCCTTCTCGCCCCTGAACCCCGCTGCCGACCCCGACCGGTCGGTGACGCTCTGTTCTCTAGCGCCCCATCGCCGGCCGTGAAGGCAGCGGTGACTGAGGCGGCGGCGTATAGGTAAGGTATACGAATGTAACTTTAGGCTGCGCTATAGGCGGGCAGCTTGGGGAGTTCGACGTCGGAACGCCGTGCACATTGCGCTCCATCGGGCGCGCATCGATCAGCAAGGCGCGCGCCGCTCCTGTCTCCTCGGGGCAAAAGCGCGGCGACCGCTGCAGCGAATTTTATACGGGCTTTTTCCGTTTGCTTTCCTCCTCTCCGCTCTCTATCGCGAACCGTGTCCCGGTCGGCGCTGTCAGCCTGATCTCCCCAATTGCACGCCATCCCCCCCCCCCCCCCCTCCCTTCTTATACCATGCAGGCCCCGACGGTCCGGTCCCCTGATCTCTCACTGCCCTCCATCCCGCCTACCTCGTGTCTGCAGTAATAATAATAATCATAATCATGTATAATTCCAAAAGAAAGCGATAAATTGCGGCACCGCGCTGTTCGTTTGTATTTATTTTATTTCTCGTCACTCGATCCCTTCCTTCTCGCTCTTCCACCCTCGCATAGCCTTTTGCTGAGTTGGTTCCGGCGCAGGCGCGGTTTCTTCATTTCTCGTTTTTTTTTTCTTTACGGGATCTCTGAGTCGAACGTCGATCAATAAAAGAAACGATACAGAAAAATACTACGCTAAAAGACCGCCGTATTTAACTTGCCGCGTCAGCGTGGATATTGCAAATACCGTGGTTTTGGTTCTCTAACTGACAAAGTTAACCGATATTATTGCTGCTGTAAAACTTGGACCGGGAGGTTGGGGAAGACATCGGCTGTCACTTTAGGTATTCAGACGGCACAACTCAAGTTTTGTTATTTCGTTTGAAGAGCTGCGAAAAGCGTTGTCAAGGCACGCGACGGAGTGAGTGGCATGCTTCGCATTTAGCGGAACTATGAGAGAAACGCATCATTCGCCAAATGTAGCGGTATCTGAAGATTGAGCGCATAACGATAACGGTAAGGTTGATTGGAAGCCCCAGTTCTAACCGTGCTTAAGTACCGTATCTCAGAATGGCTGCGTACGAGCACTTGTGTCTTTCATTCATTAATTTATTAATACTGACAACCTTTGCAGGCTATTACAGGAGTGGAAGAAAAAAAAAACATAAGTATACATGGGCATAAGTTCAACAACCACATCCTACACAGTATACGAACAAATGCACCGGACAAGAAAGACAGCTGAATTACAGAATACACAAGTTGAGGCAGGGACTTGTGCTATTGTCTATAGATGCGCTGTGGTGTGGGAATGGTGCGAGGCGATCAATAAAGGCCTCAAGAGATGTCTTTACGGTACATAAAGACATCTATGCACTGTCTTCTATCGCTGATATACACTGTCTTCTATCGGGCAGTGTATATGCATATGATACTGCGCTTGCTGGTTATTGGCAATCAAGTTCGAAAAAAATTCTGCTCCAACTATGCGGCTTTTTAAAATGCTAACGAATAATCTTAATAGGAGCATTCTCACTTCGGCTCTAAATGCGCAAAAAAAAAAAAACTTTTGCACAGCTAACGCTACATTTGTATCAGCTTCCCTTACTTGTCGGTAACAGTTTTTGTTGTATCCGACGCGAAAACGACACGCTGCCGTAAAAACGTTTCTAGCGCGAAAAGTAGTGCTCAGAGCTAGAAATAAGCTTTTTCTTTAAACCGTTACATAAGTTAAGGTTCCCAACAACGGCAAACGGAGACACACAAATGGTTGCTGTTTGCGTTTTTAGATGCAGGGCCATCTGTACCATTAAACTTTCTTGTTTGCAACAAGGAACACGATATACGAGAGCATAGAATATAAATAGTTCTGTGAGCAAACCAAAACATATAAAAGGCCCGACCGACAATCTATAGATGCGGACCACAATTCCTCATGCGGACAGACTTGCCTATAGTAAGTCAAAAATAACTGCAGGCACCAAAGATATATCCCACACTAAGTGCTGCTAGTCAATGAAGTTGGCATCTATTCAATATGATTTTTGAGTGTGTGCTTTTAGGCGGGTTCAACAAGTGCGTAGAACATGACCTTTTGCCTACACATAGCACTCTTATTTAACTACAAATGAATCAGATTCACCCCTTTTTAAGGAGCACCTTCGCAACAGGTTATTCATGTATATTATTTTAAAATAGATGAAATGTTTTCAACAAATATATCGCCGTCTTCTCCCGAACGTTAAATTACTGCACACATGAAAAGATCATGTCATTAAGTTTTATCATAGCAGCTATTAAGCGGTTCGCTAGCACGCGCGGAGCACTGGTTCGCATTAATAAAAGCAAAAAAAAAAAAAAAAGACGCTGAACAAGTTAAACACTTTCCGCATATTCTGATATATGGACCAAAGGAAACATTTCAGCAAATATAGGCAGTTTCCTTCAACACGAAACGAAAGAAGGAGAAAGTAAGAGAAAGTAAAAGAGGTTAGCGCAGAGTTTTGCGATACCACATAACGGACGCTTCTATGGCACGGATAATTTAGCCGGTCCACGTAGCTCATGTCCTAAAACCTTTCCCAGTATTTTGTAGACTGCGAAAGTGCAATCTTTCACATTTATGCATTCAATTCGATGCTTAGGAGCCATGCATTTGCCATTTCTTTAGCAAGTCCTCACGGCAAGAAAAGTTTGTGTATTGGGGATTCTTGACTCGAATGTTTCAAAATCCTGCATGCCTTTTTTTTTAAATATAATTGTACGTAAGTACGTGTTTCCAGCGTCTCGCCACTCAACAGGTGAGAAAACGTCTGTATAGGCACATGCATTCGACACGTTTGTTCCGTCGGCACGGCCTGTGGCAGTTATGGCCCTTGTTACAGCCCGTAAACATTTTATTTCCCCCACCAATCTGAAAAGAGACTCACTTAGGTCGCCGGTGAACGACGTCGTAAATGAGGCTTGCGATAAGGGGTATAGATTCTAACTATACGATCCACACATATGCATCGGCCGTATAGTTCGCAAATATTTTGCCTTTTGACTCCGATGGGCACGAGTATACACATCAGGCGCACCAATTTATATCTAAAATCTGAAAGGCCTCCCTGAGTTCCTCAAAGCATTTATTGTACTAAATATTGAAACGCCTGAATTGAATGTATAGCTTAAACGTCACGCTAGGTGATATTAGAATGCTTCCTAAAAAACACACAAAAAAAACAAAAAAAAAGTCACAAGCATTGTTGAAATGCACACGTATACACGCCTGTTCTTGTGCATGTCAAGATATCTAATTTCTTAGCCTTGGTTAGCTATGATTTAATTAGTTTACAAGCAAATTAGAAAAGTTACAAAATGTCTCAAAGTCGCCGCCATGAAAGTAGAGTGTTTTTACCTTGTTTTGAAGTTTATTTCATAGTTGCAGCGCAACCAGTGTTTGTGCAGTACGTTCTACCACCTTATATAAACATTAGTTTTTTGTTTTTGTTTTTCTAAATATGTCGCGGCATCGTCTAGTAAGCTAAACTAAGGCATGCTTATAGCATCTACGCTAGGCTACTCTGGCAACAACGCCTAGCACCCACGTCCCGAACTCCGGAACTCCGGCAGCGCACGTCCGCCCTGTGACTCACTGCGCGACGTTCTGCGCGACGCGGCCGCCATCTTGGCCGGCAGGGTCGTGACGTCAGCAAAACGCACCGACGTCACGACAGCGAAAACGTTTGAGTGGTCGAACTGCCTCCCGGCCATTGGCTGTTTTACCGACCTCCCTGCAAGTCTTAAGAGTGAGGGGAGGAAAACGACAGCGGCGGCGGCGGTGGTCGGGACGCAAAATCGAATCGATTATCGATTTTGTCTGTCACTGCACCGGCGTCTTTCTTCATGTCCCCCCCTTCTCTCTACTTTTTTTCATACCCTCCTCCTCCTCCTCCTCGTCCATCCTCCATTTCCGTGCTCTCCCAAACTGCTGCTGCTGCTGCTGCTCCAGCAGCTCCTGCGTTTGCCCTTTGAGGCGAGGCAGCAGTATTTCCCGTGCCGGCTTCCTGCTTCTGCCCTGTAATTTCATTTTGCGCCCGAACAGAGATGGAAGCGCGCGCGCGCGGCGCACACGGCGTGGCGCGCAACGCGATGAAATACGCCGATGGGCGTTCTGTTTCCACGACGCGTGCGTGCTATCCCCCCCCCCCCCCCCCCCCCCTCTCGGCCCTGATCCACGCGGCTGCACTTCGTGATCCGCGCGGTGTTCGCGAACGCGTCGGCAGCGGAGCCTGCCGCTCCGCTCTGAATGTTCATCGCGTGTATTGCGCTGTCTGTTCGTCAACTCCGTTTATAATGCAAACGAATGAAAACTCTGTGTAGGCTCTGTATAATGCGAACGCAGCTTCGCTTTGTGTACCACTAGGTAGGGCTTACTCGAATTGCGTGAATGTTACCGCCATTTTGTATAAGCAGGGCCTTTCTGGCTTTCTTTTTCCTTTAATTGATGTTTTATTTTCGGTGCTCGCTTCCACGACGTCTGCGACGTCGTGATGAATTAACGAAGCTACGGAAATACGAGCACCAAATGCGTATATGTTTGTCGTTTGGGGTAACGCCGCCACGAAACATGATTCTTGATAAGATTAAAGAAGGGAATACGAAGAGACTGAAGATTAATATATATATGGGAGGCGTCACGCGACATCATTTTCATAATTCACTGTAGTGCTCCGTGACATCTGCTCTTAAAATAAATCATTGGAACATCTTGTTTTTTTATACAATTCATTTTCCCCTTTTATAGGAAATAACAAGCTGGTGCTGCGTACGTGCTCATTCAGAACGGGCCGACAGCACCACATATTGTCGGTTTTTTTTATTCATAACTGTATTTAAGGAGAAGTTTGGAGCCTTTATATGGCACTTGCTACTCCTCTTGTCTAACATGGTAGTTGTGTTCATAGTGCACATGAAAGGAACAACGATTACAAATAAAAAGTACACAGGGACATTCGTTCGCGTACAAAAATATAAATGTTCGCACAATAGTTTTTTTTTCTGTTTTATAGTGTCAAGCTAGCCTTACGATCTCTCTGCTCCTGGGGAAGTCTACAAAAGAAACTATGAATTTTTTCTATTTGTAAGTTAGGAGATGATGGCGTCTCGCAGAAGGACCGGCTAACATACGAGGCTGACAATGTGGGCTTTTTGGTCCGTCATATTGAATTTGGATTGAAAGTAAAGACCATGGACATGGACACAAGAAGTGTGCTTGTCGTTCCTCATTGTGTAGATGTCCTGGTGTTGCGATACACTTCATCCCAGTTTAATACCAGCTACTGCTCTTCTACTACGTGCGGCAAAAGGCGAAATAAGTTGAGAGGAACAAAGCAATAGTAATACAAAAAAGAATTGAACGACGAGTTCCCGGAAGACTTTACAAGGAGTGACAGTATTGCCACAGTTTCACAAGCTAGAACATGAGCGCAATGCGGTCCGCATAAAAAAAAAAGAAAAAACAAATCTTAGAGATTTATATAACACACCACACACCCCAGCACAATATCATACAATGCGCAAAAAATAAAATTTAGTCCATCAAAACGTCATCAATGGGCCAGCGAAATATTTCACGTTAGGGCACGCGATATGAATTCATGCCCTCTGTTCTCACCTTCTATCAGAGATAACATTTTTCGACGCTTTCAGTTAACATTTGAACGAATTATCTAAGGCGTTAGTTTACTGAGATGCGCCAGAGACTGCTTGATCAATAAGCGATAACCGCAGAACATCTTAAGTGTCTGCCTGTTACTGAATGTGAAAAATGATTACAGATTCATGCCCTCAGTCTCACTGCGCTGCTTCTGAATACTGCAGTCGCAGTATCTGTCCTAACTTGCAACTCGATGATAGGCTTTTCTTTTATCTCGAATGCAATTTTGATTAAAAAAAGACTTTCGATATACTCGCAAGCGAGTGCAGGAGTGCTAAAAGTTGCGATACCTTAAGAGCTATCACATATTTGCAAATTTGCAGGTGGTTTTATGGTAGTTTGCGACAAGTTTTGTAAATAAGTGACTCATAGTTTGTAGCAACTCTGAAAATAACGCAAAGTGTTTGGACTGTTAAGGCAAACATGTGTTTCGGCTTTGCTAGTAAAGGAACAGTTCGCTGACCCAAACGGTAAACCTCATAACTCTTTAGGAAAATGAAGTGGATATTACTTAACTAGATCATTTTTTGGTGTAGAAAATGAAGGCTTGTTTCTTTGCTTCGATAACCATACACTTACGTGGAAACCTTTTCTGTGCAACTGTACATAATGCTCAACAGCTGAAGGACATTTGTGGAGAATGTAACTTTTTATATAGCGTGCAACGGTCAGTATTTATAATTTTGCTAATATATTCCTTGCATTATGAGCATTGTCATGATCACGCAACAGTTAAGAATACACTTAACTAGCGTAACGATACCGCACCAGACAAACATGAATGTTTTTTGTTTTATCTCTGATGATCAATAAAAAAATATTACGAGGATTCTGCAGCCGACCAAGCCGGACGGCACGAAAGAGGGTTAGATACATATACTAGATTAGTTGTGTAATTTTAACGCTCATATTTATTCCAGTGGTTAATTTTTTAACACAGTTTATCATGTTGCAGGCGCTGACGATGCCGGGAATCCTCATTAATCTCTAATTGGCAGGGTTGCTTTGCATGATTAAAAAAAAAGAACACAGAAAGGCCACCTCTGAGAGCGGTATTAGTGATTTTTTCCTGTGGCGTTAGCTTCGTTTCTAAAAAAGTTGCATAATGCAGGGCCCATGCTTATGCTCATGTTTATGTTCTATTGTTCATAAGAGCGCTTTTGTTCGTCATATCCGCGGTACATTTGGTAACGTTAAATAGGCATCGAATCAAGTCTATTTTGAACGTACGTCAACATGAAAAGTGATTGCAATATGAACAGACAGATGTTTAGTCCAGTGCCTTTGCGTATTCGGGTGGTGACAGGTGCCATATTGACATAAATATAAATTAGTTATACTGAGAGAAAGAGAGATATATAGAAGATAACATTCAGGGAGGTCAACAAAGGTCGTTCCTGGTTGGCTACCCTGCACTCGAAGGAAGGGAAAGGGGAGAAATAAACGTTCTCCTCGTTCAGAGAGAGCCATTCTGTTACCTTTCTCTCTGAATGAACATCTTTGACCTTGACACGAAGAAACTTCCCTCTTGGGGCAGAAGCGGAAAACTGAATTGCGTATGGAATTCTTCGGGAAGAAAAGGAGCACACAGTAAAAGAAATTAAATCAAAAACTTCACTTGCGAAGCAGTATAAGTTTTCGAGACCGAATATTTTTGTCGAAACGCTTGCAAAGTTTGAATAATGGGTGCGTATACAGAAACGGACAGATTTCATGTAGAAATATTATTAGTAGTTATTGATTGGTTAGAAAACATATACAAAGGACGGAGAAGGAGGTAAGGGAAGAAGCTGGTTGTCAACTGCCATTGAAATGGGAAATACGCATGCGTATTCTTTAGCAAGGATTGTATAGAAAATGAAATTTAATATAGGAAGGGAAGCAAAGAGTAATGAAAGAACAAGATTACAGATTACAAAGACTAAACTACAACAAAGACGAAGAATATAACATGACAGTGTACAAACACCCAAACATATCAATGTAAGTAAAGTAGCACTAACTACTAAAGAATACAATAAAGAAACAGTATCGTCAGCGGCAAAGAAAAAATTAACTACAAACGGTAAGCCAATTCAGTTTCTTGTGGAAAGAAGGGCACATTGTGTATGATGGCGTCGAAACACGCAACCATTCGGATACAGGTAATCATCGAGGGACATACACAGCAGGCCAAGAAGGCGACAGTCCCTCAGAAGCAGCATACGCTGCGCAAGGATGGCTTCGACCTCGTGTTTGTGGTCTAGGCTTGCCTCATCGTGCTAGAGCCCTACTACTCAAGCTAAGGGTTAGCTGTGCCCTGGTGTGTTAACTTTTCCACTGACAAGGACGTGTGGACACTCCGCCGTGTGCGTGTTGCAGTTGCTGCGGGACGCTCAAACACCTGATATTAGAGTCCCCTGTTTTCGATGTATCGACTGAAACCATTAGCAAAAAATGCATTGCTGTTAACTGGAGTTCTAAAATTTATATACATAGAAGAATTTGCTTATTTCTTTGATGAAGCGAGTCTCTGAATTGCGCAGAACCTTTTCCAAAGTCGAAGTTTCCTGGCACGTCACAAATTCTATACTAGCGTGATGCTGCCCTGCCAAGAAACTGTCGCTAACGCGTTATCCAAGAGGTTTTACGCCGGCAAACGTAGTTTTGTAATGATAACAACACGAGTTAAAAAGGCATCTCGACTTTGTATGAGTTCTACGGCACGCACCAATATAGAGATGACTTGTCATGATGATGGTTTTTGAATAAGATTACGAGCACTGGAAAGGTGGGGAAGGGTGTCGAATGTTGCCCTGACTACAAAGTACTACATCTCCTTGCCGAGTATATAGCTATCTCTCTATAGCCAGAAATTTTAGATACGACGCAGTATTCTTGAATTTAATTGCTTTGAGGCAGGTTGTTCGAGCGAATAGCCATATATCTTACATGAAGGTTGCCGCCCTTGTTGCATCTGGTATTACTGATCTGTAAAGAGCAAGCATTGCGTCATATGTGCCTCTTGCTTTCACTGAACAAAATTTGGGGTTCTTTGCTCTGCGTCCCAGGAATGCCTACAAGATAAACCTATACTTCATCAAGCAGGTCTCCCTCCGGATATAAAAAAAACCTTCGATATCGGAATAGCGCGCGTCTTGCGTTTTGCAAGCGAGTGTCTCGGAAAAACAGACCAAGCTCAGTGTCGGAACTTTCTTGACACTTAAGTTGTTAATCCCCTAAGGTCCAGCTGTAGCACTTTAATCAAATGACTCCTTTAAAAAAATTCGCGTTTGTATCCTCCTCCTCCTACATTAATTTCCGCTTCATGCCATTTAAACACCTCATCCGAAGTAGCAAGTCTTGCATACAGGTATAACATGGCTGACATTTTCAATTTCCATATAACCCTCTCTCTAATAAAACAGACCAGCACCATTCTTTGCTATGGTGATTCTGACAGACCGTGAGGTATACAAACAGGTTTACATTTGCCACGACGTGTGCTCAGAGTAAAAGAGGCTGCAAAGATGTTGCACCTGCACAGAAAAGCTGCTGCACTTGCCGTGTCGTTGTCTCTTCATGCAGCATATGTACGTGTACGTTGTGGGATATCCATTTCCTACAAGCTAACTTGAGCCTTTTCGTGCGGCAAACCGTCGTTTCGTATCAAGAGATGCCATCCGAGTGGGGTATTCGACATGTAGTACGGGCCGAGGCCTATACATTTGAGGGTCGCAGATCCTCCCTTTTCTTATCAAAAGCCAAGGCTGCAAAAACACTTTGGTCGCTTTAATACGCCGCCGCAGCCTTACCAATTGAACATAGATCTATACTGCAATGAGACGCATCTGCAATTTTGAACGCACACTTAAGATTGTCATTACTAACCGGTCTCTCGCCGGATAAAGTGACCTGCAGTGACCCTCCTTTATCGTATGCGATGCTGTGTGAGCAAAAGTGGACTTTGTAGATGCTTACCCCTTTCGAAATAGAAAAAAAAAGTAATCTTTCTTACATCTGCCCTTTGCTTGGTTTCCGAATGGTGGTTTTCTTAGACGGCATTCTGTATGCACTTAACAAGCCCCTCTGCGTATCGACAATAGACTCTGAGGCTCGCTCGGTATCGCAGCGGAAATAGGCAAGAACTTTCGTTGCACTCTATCCCAAATTGACCTTGCAGTCCAAGCAATGTGGCCATCTTACTAGCTAGTGAATCGTATCATATCCGTGCGACATCTCTTGCAGCTGCTGTCGCCCTTGTTCAGACACCAGCTGACAACCGGTGTGTCTAACCTTGTTTAATTCGCCATGCTTGATTTTGAACGCCCTTTTGCCTGAATTTGCATTTTATACGAACGCTCCAAGCTATTACTGAGCACTTATATGCAGTCTTTGTGCCCTCGGTTGCATTATAGAAAGAAAAAAAGAATGTGATTGCGCACCTGCTCACAAAATTAGTTATTCTTCTTCAATGATCAGCCTCTTCCTCCCAGCTAGATGTAAAGAAAGACAAGTGCGGTTAAAAACTGTTTGTCAGGCTGTATCAAATATGTTTGAGACCCAATGTCAAATTTTAACCATATGATCCACTTGCTTATAGCATATAGCTGCAGTTTCGACATGATCGCCGCCTCTGAAATGTCGTGAGAACTTACAGTCCGGAAGCGTATATGAGTAGAAATATGTGCCTCTTTAGCTAGACACAAAGAGCTTGCACAAAGATGGAAACGTGAAGTGACAACAATGAGAGAACGATGCAACAGTATGAAACGAAGAACAGCACGAACAGCAACAGCCAATATTTCGACAATGCGAACTTTCCTCGTCAGTCGACAAGACAAACATTTGACTTGACTTGTCTTGTTTTCAAGTACAAGACAAGTCGAAGACTTGTCTTCGGCCTGACGAAGACAACGTTCCTGTCAAATGCGCTGGATCCTGGCTGAGAAGTTTGTTATTCTCCCACTGTTCTTCTAGCGTAAATTGAAGGACGAGTGATATAGTAACTAGGTTTCGGAAAGCTCCAATTTTTCTTCTTGAAGACTTCAACTCGTATTCCGTGAATTCTGGTTCTTAATTCCGTCACAATTATTTACTGATGTCTGTTACATATTTAACGTTTCGAAACTTGTTACAGAGCCTACTCGCGTGACGGTGTCATCAAATAACACTCTCGATCTTGTCTTCACCACCAGTATTGAATTTGCCTCTTCGCTAACACTGTTGCCGGGACTAAGCGACCATTCTGATATTCACGTCGTCGCAACTTCCCTAGGCTCCCTAGACATGTACGTGGTTATACAACAAGGCAGACTTCGTAGCAATTACCGATGAGTTTGAATTATTTGTTGATTCATTGTTCCCATCCTTTTAGGACGAATCTTTTTTTTTTTGTAAGCTTGCCTCTTTTCAAAACAAAAGTAAACAAGAACACTTGTCGACAAGTATATTCCTGTACACCGCCTACCTTGCTTTGAAAAAGCGCCTTGGTTTGACATAACTAACTTTACTGTGCGTCCTAAACAAGAACGAACGCATCTTTTGTCAAATCAAGCTATCCCATTCTACGAGCAGCTTTGCCACGTGTCTTGTTCATCTCAGTACAAATGCGCTCTGCGTGACGCAAAGCGAATTTCGTTTTACAATATCCTTCCTTTATTATTATCTGTTATTCTTCGTAAGTTATGGAACCTCGTGGGTATGCGGGAGTGAAAAGATGTCAGCGTAAAAGGTGATTATGGTTATATTATTTCCAGGGATATATGCAGCGAGGCTTTGAATGACGCGTTCTGCTTATCAGTTATACCTGTATGCCCGACCACGCTTCCAGAATGAGCTTTTGTAGATGTTGTGCCAATGAGTCCGATTTCTGCTGATTGTGGCGGAATTATTAAACTTATCCAGGACAGAAAGTTGTGTTCTTCTGCAGGAATCGGTGCCATAAACTACAAGTTTTTGAGGAGTATACTCAGGGAGTATTCAAAAGTAATTTTGTCGTGTATCTTTACGCATTCGCTACAGAGCAGCGAGATGCCGGCGATATCGTCATGGAGATGGTATATGTTTAATTCTGAACACCTCAAAGACCCCGTTTAAGAGGTTTCATTTCATTTCACTTATTTACTCTCAAGGCCGTACAGGCATTACAGAGAGGAGTGGCAATAGAAAAAAATGGCTAAAGATGCAGCACATGATTACAGATAGCCGACTTGAACACATCATGATCTGTGACATAGTGACGATGGAGGTGGGAAGGCGATTCCAGTCTTGACGTGTTTTCGGGATGAAGGCTTCGATGTATGCATGGCTTTTAAATTGAGGCACCCCAACCTTCATTCGATGATCAATACGGGATGACAAATGGCTCGGAGGCGAAAAAAGTGTCATTTTTAGATCATTAATTATTAGTGTAGTATATTTTATGAAACAGGCATAAGTGTGAAATTCGACGTCTAGTAGAAAGGAGAGGTAGGTCAAGCTTTTGCTTCATGCGAGAAACGCTGGCTAAGAGATCGTAGTTAGAGAGGATAAACCTAGCTGAGCGGTTTTGAACAGATTCTAAGGACTGTGTTAACGAGCTAGTGTACGGGTCCCATATGGGTGAAGCGTACTCGAGTTTAGAACGCACGAGCGTTTTACATAGTAGCGGTTTCAACGGAACGGGAGCGAGGCGGAAATTCCGCCGAAGAAAACCAGGGGTACTGTTAGCTTTGTTAAAACATGGTGGATATGTTTCTGCCATGACAGGTTATTAGTCATATGGACGCCTAGATACTTGTAGCTGTCGACGAACTGAAGAGGGCAACCGTTAAGTTCATAGCCCTGAGAAATGGAGAGGTTAATTTTTTGAGACACCCTCATTGCTGTACATTTATTAATGTTAAGTTTCATAAGCCATGTATCACATCAAGAAGAAATTTGAGTTTGGTCAGAATGAAGAACGGAGGAGTCAGACTCATTGGAAATTACGCGGCACAGAACGCAGTCGTCTGCAAAAAGAGCCTTACATTAGAAGTAACAGAATCAGGCAGGTCATTAGTATAAATTAGAAAAAGAAGAGGCCCAAGAACTGACCCCTAAGGAACACCGGATGTTACATTGCAGGATTTAGAGTCATGATAATTAACAGAGACATACTGTGTTCTATTCTGCAAGAAACATTCAATCCATTTAAGCAAGCTACAATCAAGATGGAGTGCGCTAAGTTTCAGTAGTAGTAGTCGATGTGAGACGGTATCAAAAGTTTTCGCGAAGTCTGGGAAGATGCAGTCACAAACTGAAGCTCGATCTAAAGCGGAAGACAAATCATTAGAGAAGGTTAATAATTGAGTCTCACAAGAATAATGTTTACGAAAACCATGCTGCCGTGACGCAAAGAAGTTGTTAGACTCGAGAAAACTAATCAGGTTGCAGTAGATTATGTGCTCTAATAACTTGCATTGGATGGAAGTTAAGGATATCGGCCGGTAGTTTAGTGGGTTATGAATAACACCAGACTTGTGGACTGGAATCACCTTCGCCATCTTCCAGTCGTCCGGCAGTGTTGAACTCTGCAAAGACTGAGTGAAAATATACGACAAGAAAGCAGATGAATACGCTACAGTACTCTTAAGGAATATGTAATTTATGTTATCTACACCTGCCGATGAGGAAAGTTTAGCTTTTTTAATCAAATTGTATATGCCATCAACGTCGATCGAAATGGGCTCCATCTCAGGGAACGTATAGGCACGTGCGGACGGTGAAGTATCTATTAGATTGTCAGAAAAAGATAGCGAAAATGTGTTGTTAAAAGCCATTGAGCAAAGCTCACGGGGGACAGGAAATCCAGCGTCAGTTTTCAGAACCTTTTCTTGAGGTTTGCGTACGTTGATAACGTTCCAAAACTTAGGATTAGTTGCGAGCAGATGTGGTAGTGTTTCTGAAAAAAAATGTAATTCTTGGCTGGAGCCATTTTATATTCAGATGCGATAGGCAGCTTTTGCTTTGGTTTCCCCAGTCAGCGTCGAAAATGCGTTTTTTTTCTTGTTAAGAAGCTGTTTAAAACACAAGTTAAACCAAGGAGCCCGATTGCATGGAGATAATAGGCGAGTTGGAATATACTTTTCAATTAGTGTTGCAACCTTGTTTTTAACAAAGGAGCCAGTTTACTGCAATAGACCTTTCCCAGAACTATGGAAAAAAAGAATTCGGCAAAAGTGTGTAACTCGTTATTGATCGAGGAAAAATCTGCTCTACTGTAGTCACGAATGTTCTCACAGTATTTTAGATGCTGGGGCGAGCGTAAGGCGATTGCAAAATGAATCACGTAATAATCGCTTAAACCAGGTATAATTGATGATGAAGAAATTGAATCGGGAGATGTGGTGAAGACGAGGTCAAGGATGTTGGCAGAAATTGCAGTGACATGGGTAGGCTCTTTAACAAACTGGGTGAGACCAAAGGTCGAACATATATCAAGAAAGGTTGAACATTGGGATGAGGATAGTCACTGATGGGAAGTCAACAGCCCAGTCAATGCCGGGGAAATAAAGATCACCGAGCAAGAATATTGGTGCTTTTGGATATTCAACAACGATTTGGTTAATACAGTCAAATAAGTGGTCGATAACAAGCGGCAAATATCACGTCTTTGTTATTTATGTTAATACAACAGCACAAGAATTCAATCTGCGAAGGCACGTGGTGATATCAAGAGGTGATATCAGATGAAACAGCAATCAAGGTCCCACCGCCACATTGTCCTATTTGGTCATTTCTATATATATTATAAGCCTTACTGCAGTCGAAAAGTTCCGAATTTTCAATTTTATCAGAAAGCCAGGTCTCGACTAAAACAACAATATCTTCATTACACGTGTCGATCAGCGTAGACAGGGCATCGCGCTTATTCATGATGGAGCAGATGTTAGTCAACAGCGCAGAGTAATCGTTGTCATTCTTATTCTGTACGGCCGCGCGATGCTAAGTCGAAACAGGGAATAGGGTATTCGCAGGGAAATTTATTGCGCTGCTGCCTACATTACCGCTGGTAGTAGCAATACTGTTCTGCTGAAGTCCATAAACAGTATCGGTTTGAGAGCAATACACGTAGCACGTTTTGTTGATGAACAATTTGTTGTACCAGAGATGTTAAAATTGACCGGAGGACTCCCCAAATGCAATTAACTTATTCCTAGCCATTCTAGTTGCCTGACAGAAGTCTTCTTGAATAGATACCTTGAATTCTTTCAGTTTCCTCTTCTGTGTTAATGTTTTCCTTTACTTTAAATCATGCCAGTTTCACTACCACTGATCGACGCTTCTTATTTACAAAGGCACCTAAGCGATGCGCACGCTCAATTCCCTCTTCGGGTAATTGCAGCGCGAAAAATTGCGCAAGAATTGAACGAACTTTTTTTTCTGTTTCCGTCGAAGTTTCAGAGGTACTATCGGCGATACCATAAAACATCCAGTTATCTCTCCTTCACCTGTCCTTGAAATCGTCCAGACGAGATTGCACCGATGCATCCTCACTTCTCTTGGTTTCGGTAACGATGCCTCGGATATGAGCAGGTTCCTGCTGAGTTTCAAGTGCAGCAACTTTCTCCTCTACGGACGCTAATCTGGCATTCATGCTTGTAACACGCTCCTCAAGTTATTTTTGATTGGCTGTCACTTCATTAAGAGTGAGATTAGCTCAGCGTGACGCACATCCATTTAGTAGCAAGAGAGTCAATGGCCTCGAGAACCAGGTTAGTGCTACAACTGGGATCAGGGCCAGGGTTAAGCTCAATGTCTCCGGACATCACAAGCAACTTTGTAACATGTACACAGTTGGTAAATAAACACCACAACGTAAGGGTTGGCCGCTGTACTTTTTAGATGATATTTTCAATGATGCTTACAAACATGTCGCGTGCATGGGGCAGAGTTCAATATATATCAATCAAGAAATTCTAAAAACTGTGCATATTTTGTGTATATTTACAAGCCCGTCAGATGCAGAGAAACCTTTTAAGGGGGTGCACAAACAACTCAGATGTGTAGATATAACAGTCTATACCGACTGCAGTGAATAAAGGAGGAATGGAATATATAGCAACGGCGGGAAATTCACTGTTGATAGAAATGAGCATTAAAATGTCTCAGCTGTACATTTGGAAAGTTTCATGTTGGTTATAAAGCATGCACCCGGAGACCAGTGAGGTTTCATGAGAGAAATTATGTTTTCTGGGGAAGACCGATGCGCATTTTATCAAAAAGTAATTAAAGCAAGGGAAGTTAGAACTCGTGAAGCATTCAAGGAAATTATGATAAAGAACAACGTAGTAGAAAAATTATAATGAGTTTCTTTCTCGTTACTTCACTGTTACTGCACTAACGAACAGCTGTGTTTTTACTGTGTTCCTGTTGAACAGATCTTTAACCGCACCGGCACACGGACAAAAGGTTGCAAGCAGACTATAGACAGCGCTTCTGACTGCTTTTCTGTAACTTATCGTCTGTGTGCCAGGGCGCTTACAGATCTATTCAACATGTACTTTAACCAATTAGCATGATTCACTATCTTTTTACAGTCGGTCTTCTTTTAAATGAAAAGCTGGAGATCTTTAACTGGCATATGGTCTGGCGCGCATCTCCATGCATAGGGTGAAACATACGATGTACACAGTGATCAACAAGCACACAAATGGCACAACTATCCACAAATACGTACATACACTCAAGTGGCTTGTAAAAATTTATAAAAGCCCGTATTTTTCAAAAATATTACAAGGGATTTCGCTGTACACAGTGCGCACTGTGACATACAAGGCAAAGTTCAGTAACCGAGTACTCTGCTGCACTAACTTGTCAACATATCTTAAACGAAGTAACACAAACAGCCTCGGCACGATCATTTCCCCGCTGATACCAAATGATTTCAACAATAGTCCTCTTCTGTTGAATAAGTAGTGAATAAGTAGTTCAATATATATATATATATATATATATATATATATATATATGTGAAGAACCGTAGCTAGCTAGTCGAGTCGGTAAAATTGCATCTGTGGTGTCGTGCTTTCCTGTACGTTTCTGCCTGTTTAGTTCGCGCTTTAAGTAAACATGCAATAGATCTGTGCGCACGCAAGAGTGGTCCAGCATTTTGTCTGGTCATGCATCGAAGCCAAATATGATATTTTACGAAGCGCATGGAAATGCGACCTTGCACCTGTTCGTATAGAGGTGTTGCCTAATCACGCATATATGGGGGTTAATGGTGCATATGTATTAGATAAAACTGATCGGTAATATAATAGCTTCATTGACACGTGCACAGTGTCGGCGCATAAGTGTAGGAGTGACCGCACGAAAGAAAGAAAAGAAGAAATTTGCAAAGACGAAAGCCGGGTGATTCCTGCAGGAATATTTTTGAAAATTTTTGCATAACTAAAAGTCAGGATCTGAAGGAAAGGAAAGAACGAATGAAACTTTAGGCTGCTCTATTTTTTATTTCTTGCACCGTAGGAATTGATATTCAGACATTACACGCACTGTTAGAGGTTCAATCTTCAAAGGTACTCAATATAAGTTCGAAAAAGCGTGAGCAAGAAAGTTACGCACGTTAGGTATAATTTATATATTTGAAGCTGCAGCGAGAAAACAGCCTTGTGCTGAGAGCTTTAAGCAATAACCAGGGTTGGCTTGTAAACATTTTTAGCAACTTAACGTTCACAAGGGGATAATGATATGGTAGATGTGCTGTAGTGCACCATGCTTGAGTGTTTCCTATACTTCACAAAACGATTGAAGCACATCGGCATTTTATGCGATGACATGCAGATATCACTATCATCTTTCATCAGCTATGTTACGTGATTTATACCGTTTCTAAAGATCTTCTGAAGAAGTAGTATTTAAAAGAATTTCTATAATACTTAGCTTGGGTGCAAATACCCGGTAAAATTGGTTACACAGGCAAATGAAGGCGACTGATATATCAGGGTTTTTTTAGAATACAGTTGAACCTCAATTTTAAGAAACCAGACTTACGAAGGAAAATTGACCATCTCTCCCGGTTTTACGAAGCCACCGCGAAGAAAACAGGCGGAAAAATAGCTAAATATGCCACAGGGGTATCAGCGTGCGCAAGGAAAAAATTAATGAAAAGCCAAGCCACCTTTAAAATAAGCCATTCTTGCTCACCTAAATAGATTGGCACTACATCCCCGACATTCAACTGACATATGTGAACTACACTGGATGCATGGATGCTATGAAAGTCCCCTTTGAAACGGGGTGGTGGGTTGCGCCACCAAGCTCTTGTTATTATTTTGCCTAATGTCCTACCTTTATGTTTGAGAAAACACACAAATAGAAAGAATTCCAAGAATCAAACTTTTTGAACCATTCCTGGGAACTATGTTTCTGTACATCTGCGTTGTTCGTGGTCTCCCTACTTTTCTTGCGCGGAACCTCGAACTGCTTCTTACTAATCCCTATAGCGGACTTGTTTACTTTCCACCTGCTATCCCTGATTACTTTCCCACTACTTCTCTCCTAACGCGACATCTGTCGTTCAACCGCTGGACTAGGAAATAAACAGAATGAAACGTGCCTATAAACAAGTGCCGAGTGATTGAAAAGTGGCTTTTCAACTTGGAGATCAGCAGAGAAATGAAGATCAAAGTTTTTATGGCGATCGAGATTGACCTACAAGAACTGCGTGACGCCCTTACTTAAAAACCACAGGCAAGCCAAAAATAGCCAATAATTTTTTCACTAGAAATAAATTGGTGCCAGTCCACTTTGCAAAATAGGGGGTTCAACTGTATACAGAATTATAATTTTTTGTGGCAGGTAGCACAAATCCATATTACTCTAGCTGGATTACTAGAAGAGGCGGATATTATTAGGACGTTAAATCGAAACGTATAATTGTTAATTAACAAAAAATTACGAATAAATTTTAGCTAATTATTTCATGTAATTACTAATTACAAATTATTGCACTTTACGAATTGCAGCCAGTGAGGTTGAAAAGCGTATCCATTTGGAAATCAGAATGACATCAGTTCTGAGATATTCATTTTCAGTGTAAGTGCAGCAAATACATTGATATTCCAATTGGTTTTGTGTTCAATGCATAAAACGGCCATTTTATTAAAAAGGCAAGTGCAACAACAGTGCATTTTTTTTCACAGCAAATCTGGCAGCGCTTATCTGCAAACCGATGGTGCTCCCCAGATTTTCTTGACTTAAGATTTCCTGACTATATTTTAATTAGTTACGTTAGGGCGCGTATTGTAACTGAGGAATCGGAGGTGGTTAGTGCGCAATACATGAACTACTAAGCAATAACTACGAGTGCCACAGCAGTTTCGAGATATCCCTCTGCAATCTTCCAGGGAAATGTCCACTTTACGTTTATAAACTGCGCGAAAAAAACGAGGACACAAGAAAGAAACACACACGACACCACGAGCGCAGTTTATAAACGTCTAAAAGCTATGAACCAACTAGCTTGCCAGAATGTCCTACTAAAGTCCTCTTTACGCAATGCGCTACGGGGCCAAGTCAAACACCAATGCATTTAATGACACAGATTGAGGACAGATATCTCAAAAAAATCATCGATCGTGCACCCGTACAGATGGTTAACCAGCGAAGCTGAAACGCGCTGTCCCGCTATGACCCACACGTGATTCTTTCTTTCTTTCTTTCTTTCTTTCTTTCTTTCTTTCTTTCTTTCTTTCTTTCTCTTTCTTTCTTTCTTCTTTCTTTCTTCTTTCTTTCTTTTTCTCTTTCATTATTTCTTTCTTTCTTTCGTGTCCCGGGCTCATACTCGCATATTCAATGCGGGTATGCGGCACACGTGATTCTATTAACGTTAATCGTGACGTAACTGAAGCGCATGTGATGTTATTGTTGTCATGACTTATCATTCATGCTAGTCATACCCTTTCATACCAATTTTGGTATATACCAAGTGAACGAGATGCGAGTTTTTTATAGGTTTTTTTTTTTTTCGCCGGAGGGTTTCTGTGGTGGGACCACGAGTGTTCTCGCCTAGGCATACACAGCTTCGCTGTAAGAAGATCACAGGTTAGGAAAAATGAAGAGAAAAAGCTGCTGATAAATTTGGGAGCCACATGTAAAAGGGCCCATTGCGAGGAAAACATGACTGGTTGTAGCGTAAAACTGAGACTGCTACATGACTAAACTGCAATAAACACTAAAGTTGCAGACTAGAAGCCCAAATCCCAGGTCGTCATGCAGGCTTCCGCAGTGACAAGGAAAAGAACGCTTGCACTAATCATTTTCTTTCTGAAATGCTACTATAAAACTTTTGTCGTTGTTTCACGTCTGATAATTTGCGATATTTAGTTTAGAAGTAATCCGACTCTATGAATCTCTTATTGACAAATACTGTTAGTTTAATATTCAACAATACCAATTAGTTCTTTTCCGAGTACGACTATAGGAAGAGTAAACCTGTATAATTCGGTTCGTATTCGAAACTTGGAGTCCTAATTGGACTCCCACTCCTAATTAAAACGTTGTGACTATTTATGCTTGGAAGGCGCGATATAAAGGCGCCAGGGTAGCCTAGCGGACATGAACAAGAACAACCCTGTTCAAGTATTTTTGCCTCAGTGGTTAATGAGCGAAGGAAACATGCAAACGCAAGGGACTAGGAGAATCCAGTCATGCCGAATAAACTAGCTGAGAAGAGGTGGAGAAGTTGGTGGAGCAAGCAATACCACATGAAGTTGAAGCGCTCTCTGCAGCGAAGTCTGATATTGATACATTTTACGCAGGTGTCGGAGTACAATATGGGAATAATATATGGGCTTTGAGTGACCAGGTCAGCTATGTATGTAGTTCAGAATGACTGGACTTGAGGGGCTGTCAATTTGTGCAACAGCGAAAAATTATTTGGCTTCGCCCTAACAAGAACTACAGTGAGCATTTACATACAGAACACAATGTGAATAATAAACGCGCCGGAAACCATTGAGAATGTCGTTAGATCTTATTATTAGAAAAGAATGGGTTAGGGTTAAGCGCAGTAAATAGAGGGAGCAAAGCAATCAGTTCAGCACGGCACAACTCCCTTAAGGCTTCGCTGATGCAATGCAAGAAAAGTACGAGCAGCTGACAAAAATAATAATAAAAAATAAACTTCAGAAAGGCTTGAGACCGGTCTAGTAGGTGCTCCATCTTCTTAAAAATGAATGTGCGATCAATAAACATGGTGAATAGCGCAGACGATGGGACAAGGCACGTAAATGTGAATGGCACGCAGCAATGTTTCTTTTGTGCAGCCATTTCCGCTTCATAGCTAGCTTAAAAGAGAGTTTCGAGTAAATGTGCAAAATATATTTTATATTACGAATCTAGCAATCCGGAAACTCGAATTGTCACAGTGACATTATTTTCACACAATAAATTATTTTGTTCAATAGGTGAAGATCATAAAACTCCGGGTGCACCGATACTGAAAATTGAAAAAAAAATGATCATAGCAAGTGAATCTTGCGATTATTCAAAAGTAATCTTGTATTCATGTTTGAGCTGTTATGCTTAGGCCATCTCGACAAGTCACCTTCCGCTGACTTCGTTATGCTAAACGTGCCTTCTCGTGTGACATGACTGAATTCGTGTGCCTGTGTAGGACAGCAACTACTCCAGAATTCAAGTTGACGGTTTCCTCCTTCTGGTCTAAGAAGCATAGCTACTGGAGAGAAAGCATAAAAAATGACGCAGGACGGCCTCAATTTCACATTTATGCCAGTAACAAGACCGATTGCGCTATTACTTATCGAACTATTACATGAACTTATCGCGTTTGCTAAAATAAAAATTAGCTCCGAAGTACTTTCGTCACGACATGCAAATAACCCAAGGAGATTCTTTATGATTGGTTATGAGTAATAAAGATTTGATATTGCGATTTTTGTTGCCCCAGTGATGAGAAGTCCCATTCTCCAGACGTTTACTCTAGGACAAAGCCTCCAGGCCGAGGGTTTCCTTTGTTCGGTAGCTGTTAATCAATTCTTCTCAATGTAATGTTTCGAAACGTATTTGTCACGAGTACAGTAGTCAGTGGGCGCCGACGTACAGAAATATGCCATAAAGGGACGGGCGAATCTACAAAAAAAAAGCCTGATCTAATGCCATCAAATGTACTCCATATGCTTTTCTTCGTTGCGCAAGGAGACCGTGACAGTGGAAACAAACGCCTTCTAACACGCCTGACAAACGCAGGCATAAGCGACATTTTCCAGGAATGACGCGGGGAGGCACACAACGTCGTTTGCTGGCTCGTCGAGCGTAGGCATTCGATCGACTATCTTCTCGTTCCTTCAGTTTCATCATTGCGTAAAAAGAACGGTACGCGGGAGTATGGCGATCTGTTTGTCACGATACAATTCCCTTAAGACTTCTCTGAAACATTGCAAGAAGAGTAGGACTACTTGATGAAAGAAATGAATTTTAATGTTGCAGGTGTTGGTGGAAGCAACTTCGTGAATTACGGTGAACATTTGCAGAGAAGCATGGGAGGCTCTCTAGGCTGCAACAGTTACGCAAGCGTTTTATCATTTTAATCACGGCCTCTGGCATCGCTTGCTATTCAGCAGAGGTGTCCATGAAAATGGAGCATGTAAGCCGGTAGAGGGAGTGTGATTGCGGAGAGGAAGAGACGCTTAAAACCAAATCAAAGTGGGTGTTGGGCTACGGAAACTCGGCGTGCCGGTCAACCCGAGCAATGGGCGTTACTCAAATTTTCATTTTTTTTTCAGGCAGACTCATTGCTGAGAACACGTATTATAGCTTTTCGTTGCAGTGGATTCATTGTGACTAACAGTATTTGTAAGAGAGATAAAATGGAGGCGCCTTTAGTGGATAATAAATGAATAGAAGAGGGCATCTACAAAAGCACATGCACGTCGACCGCAGCTTTTGTGCCTTTAGATTTTATGGCAGCATTTTCATTAAATTGATAAATAACGCTGTGATAATATTGTTGCCAAAGAGAATACATTTGCTTATAATTTCTTCGTTGTCTTGTCGTGGGCAACTATTGTCAACCATGGGCGTAACCATGGTTGACAATTGTTTTTCGAAAATGTCTCATATTAATACAACTTGAGAACCTTACTGGAGTTTGAACACGATTGTAGATGTTCCCCAGAGTGAAGAGTTAAAAGGTCTTATTAGGCTTAATCAAATAACTAAGTTTTTTTCTCAATGTGTATGGGAAGCTGTTTCACAAACAGTTTGAGAGATTTATCGTGGTTAAGTGTCTTAGTAACATACTTCATCAGTTTAAGCTATATCAGAGATCTGTAACATTGCACGCATAGCTTGTAAAAGAAAATGCACCTAATTTAAACAAGGTGCCCTTGTGACCTCCAGAGGGGATTGTTTGGATAGTGTAATTGTTTAAAGTCCTTTGTATACCCCTGTATACAAGTGCGGTGCCGGCAGGCCCACTTCTGTTCATATTACTATATGACTGCGATCTTTTTCTGTTGCCATAGCAAACTTGTACTGCATAATACGATCGTACCCGGCAGCTTTTGTGTAGTATTTTTTTTCCTTTTAGGAGAATGGTGTTGCCTGTTTAGTTAAATCTGTGTGCACTGCATTTATATGCTTAAACGTAAATGTAAAATATTGATGAGGTTATCTTTACATTCAACTGACTTGACGGTATTACGAAGTGCAGGAAGGCTTTAAAAACAGAAATCCCAGTAATGTGCCACCATCATTGTCATTCGTTTTTATTCTTCATGATGTAAAGCAAAAAAGGGTTGTTTTGGCAAACCACCTCTCTTTCAATTCTTGGTGCCCGCAGTAACAAGCATTCGCAGATTACTGGTTAATGCGGTTAACTTTTTTTGTACTTTCAACTTGCTAATGTGCTAAGTTGCTAAGTTGATGTCTTGATTTTAAAACGCTATTGCAACATCAGGAATATTAAAGGTAGTGATAATTCACCCGTTAACTAGGTACCACGTGTGTCACATCCTTCTCTGAAGCTGATATTCTTTTTTTTTTTCTTTTTTCTGCCCTACTGCTACGTGAAAGCTCACGTTACTACTTAGTAGCCTGATGTCTAATTATTTCACACAACTCGGCATTCCTTAATGTGCATGAGTCTTGCTGAATGGTCTGGATATCGATTGTTTAAAGTCGGTACGTGAAGGCACACTTCTGTTTATAAGAATACTATTTGAGCGCGATCTTTTTCTGCTATCATTGCACAGTACTTCTCAGTACGATTGTACGTTGTTGCGCAATGGCCATGCAATTTTTCCGCTGCCTAAGTGTTGTCGCCGCAGCCAACAATTAAAACGAAATTGTTTTGTGAGGAGCCTAAAGCATTACAACAAAATTAACTAGGTGCTCTAATTAAAAGCTAAATTTGTGTATATGTCATCCTTCTTTAGTTCGACAGCATCGATATTTCTTTAGGAACATACATCGAGAAAAGCTATAAAAATGCGCTGAAATTCGGAAAGTAGTTGAGTTTCTTCATTCTTGTAGAACCCTAGAATACCTTTGTGTCAACTTATGCTTTTACTGGGAGCGCCTATACTTTTCGATGCCCAATGCATATTCCTGTAAGATGTACTAAATAGCTTAAATTAAACTGTTCGGGCCCCCGAATGCTAGTGTTTATAATTCAGACCATCTACATACCAATTTGTGCTTCCCTTTTTTCCGCTTTTCTAGAGTCATGTTTGTGGAATACTCGTAGTGCTATATGGCATTCGATGGTCATATAGTTTACTTAATTTCCGGATTGCAAGTCGGGGAACGAAAAAAAAATAAGTAAAGGATGACAAAAAGCACTTTTTTATTATTGTACTTAATGTAGCAATAAAAATTACAGGATGTTTCTGTGCATACCTGCTTACAACATTTAGAAATCATGTCTGAATTGTGTTCATCGGCCAAGCTCTTTCGGATAATTACAGGCATGCTGCCTTCTGGGGAGAATAAATTAACATCGGAGAATAAAACAAGAAATCGAAGCTTCGAGTAATTTGTAATCCAGTAATAAGTTAACATGTAAGTTTCAGTGTTTACAAGTTTACATTTTGACCACATAATTTTAATCTGGATTGCAGCTTGAAGCGGTAACGCAAAAGATGACATGTACTCGTTCTGATGCACTGCAATCTGCGCGCTACTGCTGTCTACCGCGAATAGATATCTCTGTCTTCAAAGCGTCGTAGCTATAGCTACGACGATTGTTACAGGTTGTTACGATTGCGATGCCTAACCCGTTGCTCAAAATGACTTCAACTGATTTCACAGCATAATGTACAGTGACAGTACTTAGACGCACGACGAAAGAGAACGGATGATATCCCGTCGAAGATAATGTGTAACCTGGGTTCTTGATATGCAAGTTCCTGTATATCGAGTGATCCAGGCATGAAAGTTTGAAAAAAATCAGGATTAGGGATATACTTAGTTGACATGTAAACAAAATTGTTAACTGTATAATTTCATACATCAACTAATCACTGTCCCCATCGATGACGTTGCATGTTTTGCTTTAAAGTATCATTCTCTTCCGTACTTTTTGTGATGCGATACAGTGCATTGCAATTTATGTAGCCAAGTGCTCTGCAGATCGATTGCATTTTTTGCATGTTAGAAAAAGAAGGGGGCCAATTTCTTACGACCTATACCTGCTGGTAATATCTTTAGTGTTTCTCAAGGCACTGTTCTTGGCGTGCTTGCCCACAGTTATTCACTGTACAGTTCCCTCCGATGAAGAGATGCAACTTTCACGAGCTTCACATGGTATTCCGAAAATAATTGCGGTGGGCAACTCAAACATCTATGCATGTTTGACTGGCCTATGCTATATGGCAACTTCTTGGTCACCAGCTGTATTGAGTCCGCTCCTTGCGGACTCAATGCACAAAACTTTATTCGCCGAACTTGTAAGACCGACTTTATAACGCACGTACGAGTATTTCAATATTTCGAGAGCCAGAAAAAAGAAACGACCATTTTAGTACAATTAGCATTCGTTGGGAACTTTTCGCACATTTCGGTATGTCCCTAGGTATGTAACCACTTTCAGCGCCAACTTGGGCCGCTCGGTATGTAAACGTCCAGAATCCTCCAGAATGACCACCTACCACTGGGTATAAGTGCCCGGATAACGAAGCAGAACGAGTTGCAAGAAGTCAAGTCAGCAACGGATATTTTAAGAAGCCAGCTACAGTGAAGTGAAAAAGTCGGCGTCAAAAACAGCTGGGCGTAGAAAAAGAAGTGAAGTAAACAGAACGGGACCAGAGCGTGCATTGAGCGAGGAGCATTGAACAATAGGGAAGTAAAGAAAATGTCGGTAAGTTTCGAAAATTGAAGAATTCGGCTACACAAAAGTGAGACATTTGGCAATACGGTGCGTCACTACATTGCTTCAATGCTAATAGCATTGACGCCTACATTCATCGTGAAATAGGTTTTGCTGGAATGTACCTACGCCTAGGAAGCAAACGTTTAACAGGTTATTGGAGGGCAAATATTAGCTAACTGCAAGCTTAGCTGTGGACCACTGACCATCATCGCGAACACTTGCTCAACCATGGAAACGTTTTTTTCGTCATTTCAAGAAAATAGCCCGGAGATGTACATGCAGAGTTCATAACGATTGGAGAAAGGCAGGTGAAAATGTTACCTCTGGCAAGGCGGAGCGCATTTATAATTTCAGTGAGCTTACACGTATTTCAATGCATTTCACTCTATTTACTCGTAGTCTATATACCGCTTCAATTTCTGAGCAAGAAATATATACGTTCACTCTAATCAGCTATGATTACCGTGCTTGGGCAAATTACTTTTTATGCTAGTTATATCAGGCGGAGAATAGTAGCGAACATACCTTCGTTAAAACACAGCTTTTTCCCTTGAACTATAAAACATCGAACTGCTTTGCCTGGAATTGTTCGTTCATTGCCACTGACCGATTTTTTTTTGTCTGCACATGATATGCGTTCTTTTCTCCACACCTGCAATTGCCCCAGCTGAGGTGAAGTTTGTAAAAGTAAGTGAAATGAATAAATATGAACGAAATGCAACCAATAATAGGCTTTTGCGATGTAGCACAATCGCATGTCAGTGTCCTGTGAACCAGTTTTTTCGACCAGATTTTGGAATGAATTTCTACTGACAGTAATTTAAGCACCACACTTCCAAAGTTCGACCAAATATATTACAAATAGCATGGAACCCACTTCAAATTTCAGCTCGAAGTCACGTTTCTCTCTCGCGGGACACAGGGAAAGCCTACACATGACGTTTGTACAGCGCTTTCCAGCAATACAATAGGTAATTTATTGCGTAATGAGTAATAACCTACACACTAAAAATTATGCCTGGTTACAAAGCGTAACATTCCCCTAGCTTCCACCAAATAATAAGTCCGTGCCACACTCAGTGTTCTTAGGACGTATAGGCAAATGTTAAATGAAACACACTTATCGTTATAAGTGTGTTTGGAGTGCTTGCATAAATAATTTACTGCAAACGTTATCAACCCACGCATGCTAAAATTTGCGCTTCACCCGTAACATCCGTCCTATGTTTATAAAATGTAATGCTGTAGCCACTGTCTGTTCCCTAAAGGAAACATTTTATGCGCTTCCTATGTGATGCCTGAAAAGTGGGAGAAAACGAGAATTTATCTGCCAAGCCCGTATGTAACCCTCGAACTCTCAGCTTCAATGCCACATCGCCCTTAACATGGCCACAATTTTTGCCAGATGTGAAGTCGGTGACAGATTCATTTCAACCAGAACACTGGAAAGCGTTGACTTTAACCGCTAAATAACGCTATGGAACGCCTGTACAACGAGTTTTCTTAAAATGCTATTTTTATTTACACAGTTTAAACTGCGATCCTGCATATACATCGCTCATAGTATCACCTCGTCCCAGTTATTATTCAATATTGGTGTCATGTTTAGATCTCATTGTAGACATCAGGAATAAAATATACGAGCTTCGTATAACACCTCCAAAAGGAAACAATATGGCTATTTAGTAATTATTTGCTAAGCCCTAATTGATACCCAAAACTTATCGCCCACATCACTCCCAACAAGTACCCCCTCCGCCATTCTCTTTAGATGTAAAGTCACTAACACTTTTGGTTCTCCCAGGACATGGGATGAACGTTCTGCGAATTTCATATAACACCTCTAAGCATGCCGAAAATGAGGTTATAGCTATTTTTGTTTATCCGCAAATTAACCAACACACTTCAACCTCTTCCCGAATAGAAGCCTTAAAATTGTTATAATTTATTACAAAATTTAAACTTGGTGCATACTATAGGTCTCCTAGGACATCAAGAAAAGTCCCATATAGCGTTTTCGAGCGCCTCTATAGTGACAAGAAGTTATCCTTTAAAAATTGCTTCGATATTGATTGCTTTTGGCATACACTTCGCAGTAGTATGATGATGACACCAGTGCTTAAACTCCTTGCGCGAGACAATCGTACATACAGAGAAGGTAAAATAATAAATGTAATTAAGGCCAATCCGCTCATTTAAGAATGTATCGCTGCAACGTTCTTCTGATAATGCACGTACAATATCATCATTTTCATTTCCTTACACAAATATTTTGTCTATTCTCAAAGCTTATGCTTTATTGCCACAAAACGAGCATCCATAACTGCACTTTTACTTATATTTCTTTTTTCCTCGTGCGAACGTGCCTTAACCGTTGTGGCAGACTTCATGTATAGCATTATCTCCTGGTTTCAGCACAAGCTTTTATACCTTTATTATATATTGTTTTCTTGAACGTTGAGACAAACAAAAAACTATAGCGACCTTATTCTCTGTATGATTCTTGCTCGACGCTAGGCGTTTCAGATGTGTTGTATGGTACGAAGGAAGAGTAATAGCGGCATTGTGCAGGTGTATCTATAGATAAACACGTTGGAGTAATCTATCTGCCAACTGTGACGCAATCAAAACTCCACACGACCAATTGTATTATCTACGCGAATCCCTGCCTACTGATATATTCACTGACATGGTTCACGCCTTGTTAAAGACTGTCAGGCCACAACGTATAGTTAACTTTCTGGGCGTTGGAATCGCCCCGCTGACGAACTAACGTCGTATAATTGGAATTTCTTGCACAATCCGCTACATTTTATTTGTAATGCAACTGTATACATGAATATGTGCTTGTCTATCGGTGTTGCGTGAACTCGAATTGCGTATCTTAATTAATTCCCCTTATGTCAGACCTGTACACCTGAGTGTCGGCACTGTTTTATGTTTCAATGTGCCACAAAATGCTATCATGTATTCACGGCGAAAAATATTAATAATCTTAGGAGTTTGTTTTCTCCAGCTGGATATATATATATATATATATATATATATATATATATATATATTAGAGGGTGACATTCACTTCCGAAGTTGCCGCTATAGATATTTATAGTTTCATTCCCGTTAGACTTTTTCATTTACCATACCAAAAAGTATTAAGAAGCACGCCAAACATTGTTAGACACACGTAGTCTTCAGAGTCAGCACAGCGAACTCAGCCATAACTAGAACACAGTTTCGCAATGCAAAACAATAAACTAGATACCCAGGTGCAGCACTGCTTCCCGCTTTACTTTTCGAAAGACAAAAATAATTATCAATCTCAACCAGTCAACTTCATTCCGAAAATAACAGCGTGGAATCACCATGTTAGCCACTGTTCGCAAGACTAAGTAAACGAAATAGAAGTCTACCAGTAATGACAGCTGAAGTGTGTATTCACTTAGCTGAGCATGCAAATTGCTTGCATTGCTCTCTCCTGAAGCATAAAGTATAAAACAAGTCTATATTGTCAATACGGTTGTTCTTTAGCACCTGGCGGAGTATATTTGCCTCAGTTCCTTTCGCGCACGTTGTAAGCCAAACTTTTTATCTTTATTATGTCATACCATCTGCCATGCGAGTATGCCACCATGAATAATTTCTTGAAATAGGCTTATGAAACGTATCGTAGGGAGTTCGGTCACGGTTTTTTTGTTTATCATGAACAAAGTGAGACGAAAAAAAGTGTAGGAATTAACCGTTGCCATGTAAGTGATTGAAAAAGAAGTAATTAATAAAGAATGTTGTACATGATCGACGAAGAAGTCCGTTTTGTGCAGTAATCGTATGAAGCGAGCCATATTTCTATTTGCTCTCTGTTTAGATAACATACACATAGACATATGGTTGGAAATTCGCAAACCTTCTCGCTTTTGAGCTTAAACAGCGTGAAAATATAGTTAAGTCTTCTCGGAATGATGCCTGTGATTTAAATTGACTTTCAGAAGGATTTGCCAGAAAAAAGCTTCATTAACCTTGCTAAGCCCAAACACAGTTCTGCATCAAGAAACATTAAAAGCTGTTTGCCTTTAATTCTTGCCATCGAGGATATACTTATACAAGAAAAGGAACTCATAATTCAGTAAAACTTACTCAGTGTGGTAATTAATTCAGTAGCAATCGGTTTGCTCAACTATTGACAACTGAAAATTTGCTCCAGTGTATCAAAAACCTGCAGGCCATGCGTTAAGTTCCTCGCCCTTAAATCAGAATTTTGAGGTATCAACTCACTAGCAAGAACTATACGTTGGGAATTATAATGACATGGTGTTGCTTCATAAGAACAGTAAATATTTAGCCTGTAACTGGATGATGGCATCAGCATATTTTGATGCACACAGGAAAGCGACGCCATAACAATGAAGGCTACAATCTGCATGGAAACATTTAGCTTAACCGGGACACTGTAAACAAATAAGGAATACATAGCTAACTATTCCTTCAAGTTAGCGTCCGAATATTAATTTATTTTCTTATTGTTCTATATTTTCTTCATGTCAAGGCAAGTATTAAGGTCCCGTGGCTATGACACTGCATGTGCTTCTGTTATTATTTGTTTCTCACCAAACCGAGCCTAAGGTAATCTTAAGCAAATTACACAAAATATGTGCTCAATCTTCTCGTTTGACTTTGTTATCATGGTTACGGGATAGTATTCCGCTTTAGGCATGAGACTTCAGACCTACGGTTTTCATGGTAATTCAATCTGCAATAAATTGTATTGTGCGCAACACAAAGTTTGAAAGAACTCATTTGGTTTGTCGCTTTAATTATTTTGTGTACGCATTGCCATCTTTTTCCGAATAACATGTTGTAGAATACAGGAAATGCCACATTCACCTGTTCGTCTATAGATAGTTAGGAGACTTTAATAAGAATATTTTGAAAAGATTAACAAGGAGAATGACCAAATGCATATTCGCGTGTAAACATCTGTCAAAGTAAGAATAAAAAAAAGTATTATTCTGTAAACATTTTCGAGCTGCATCACAAATACCGTATTTCCAAACATATCTAAAACATTTGATTGCACAAACTGCGACAGAAACCGTCATGGTATGATGTGCGAGCCACAATGTTTGTTTTGATTTCGCCGACGCAAGCTTGTGCAGCGGCGATATCGACCGGCTTCACTCCTTCCTTCTCTCTCGCCTTCATCTTGCTTTCTGGATGGTGCTTATTTTTTTTTCGCCGTCGCGATCGCTACTCTACGCCTAAACACGGTATTATCCCAAAACATCAGGAGAACAAATTCGTATTATCATCTATATGAGTTCCTATACACTTCCTAGATTAAACAGTCACGCGAACGCCGTTAGCACCGCGTAAATGCCTTAGAACACGCAGGCCAGCGCTCTAAGGGGAGGCAGCCTCGCTAAGCCTATTCCGTCGAGCGATTCGTTCCGTGGACGCTCGCGCCGCTCTCCAGGCGTTCAGCTAGCGGCTGACCATCTCTCGATCACTACTGTGACTTCGCGTGATCCAAAAGGTCCGCAGTCTGCATTTGCATGACCCCCGAGCATCAAAGGATCGAATCGCTTACCGCTCTGGAGAACGCCATCTTGGACGCCTTCCTCTGGGAAAACACGGAACGGCTCGTCGGAACCAAAAACAAAAGAGGTAGCTACCTCGATCGGCAAACACTCGCTTCAAATCTTGTCGTCAACATCGCCGAAGCAGGCGCACACGTTCGTACTTTGACACCGCCGGACTGCATTTGGGAGCACATATTTTTGCTTAACTGGACACGCGCGCGGACTTTGCTTTTTCTAACTACGCGTATACACCGCGTACAGAATAAAAAAAAAGGTGGCACAAATCCAACATGGCGGATTCCCAAACGACGTGCATCATTGTCCGCTTGAAGTATTGCACCAATCTACGCCAGTGGAGAGGCACGCTACAGGATGGAGGAGGGAGAGCAGGAAAGCCCATAAAACGCTTCCGCGGCTCGGGCACGTACTACGATTCAAAGAGAAAAGAAAGCGGAGAGGAGGAGAGTAGAAGGGAAAGCAGGCCTTGCGCTGTAAACGGTACAGAGGCTCTTTCTCAAAACTAGAAAGCGCGCTGTCACTAAGCGAAAATAATTACTGCAAGCGCGCGCGACTGACAAGCACAATTTGAAGGAAGCGCACAACTGATTATTCCTGTCGGCTCCGCTAGTGACCTTCTTCGTTTTCTCCTTCTTTCCCGAAGCGTGAATTAGGGCCTAAGAGCCTGGTTAGCGTCACACACCGTCCGAAAGCCTGCCTGCCTGGCATACATCTGGGACACCGAGGGCGAGAGACCGCTGTGAGGGGGAAACAAGGCGGCCCGCTTGTCAGTCAGGTGTTCTCGCTCTGCCATTGGCCGAGGAGCCAAGATGGCGGAAGCCATGCGAGCCTGCGAAGCGCTCTCGACCAATCGCGACGCGAGGGCCGGTGCCAGCCTGATGAGCCGTCTTCCATTGATACCGGGCGAAAGTGGACACCCTCCCCCCTCTATCGGCGATGATAACTGTAAGCTGAGTAAAGTTTTTCATCTAATGAATAGTTGTTCCAATCGGGAGCGCCATTTTTTTTATACATTCCTGAAAAGCCCCGAGGCGAAAAGAGTTCCTCGTCTGGGCCGACAAAGCGGGACGCACAACCTCTTTCCTTCCGCGGCGTGTGTGATGTTTGTCGTCCTCGCCGCAGGTGAAAGGATTGACGGTGACGGGTGAGTCGACGGTGTTTTCATTTTGGACCTAAGAGTGTGCACGCTAATGAGCTGCGGCGTGTGTACGCGCACTTAAAAGGAGGCGCCGTCAGATTCTTGGCTTCGGGCGACGTCGCCGCCGGCTTGGCTCGGCGGCTGGTCGGCACGGACCCCCTCCGGCATGGCGAGCGCGCGCTTCGTGGGCGGACTGCGTGTGGAGGTGGCACGGAGATTTTACACTAAGATATAGGCATCGTTTCGTGAAGAGTGCATAGATCTTCTTGACCAGAGTGTTTGTTTCCGTCCTTATTTGAATTCCGGTTCGGGAGTGACCACCTGGACGAGGCGTACCATAGAGTGACTTACGGGTTTGTTGTTCTTCTGAAGAAAGCGAAAGCTGCCATACTCCCACAGACATCTCGGTCGCGTCAGCGGTGCTAGATGTCGGGCGAGGGAAGAGTTATTAACCGAGAAGCAGGTGTTTTGAGATTAGATAAGCGAAATTGTGAAATGTTAGAGAAGGGTGTGGGTATTTGTTGACAGACTGCTTGCTGCACTGTGCCCTTGAAGCGTGCCGCGGGGAGGTGCTCGGTCCCTCTTATTGTACTCACTCATTGTGTTACCGTTAGATACTTGTTAACGCTGAAGTTCGTTTCAGTCGATAACTTGCGTGAAGATACAGCGTGACAATCCTTAGACCAAATGCTTGTAGGTGGTTGTCGGGGGATCTCCGTTGATGTCCTGTGGCAGTACCTCCGCAACTATTTCTGAAAATATAAAAAAGAAGAATCAAAACTTAACGCTCTAAGTAGATTAATTTTGATTATTAACAAGTCGAATGCTAAAATGTAGCGTGCGTTGTCCTACCTATATATGCGAAAACAAATTACAGGAACATCTTTCGTGTTTTCTTACAATTGTCTGCAACATGTTTATTCTTACAAACAACGCTTCGCATTTGGTTACTGATGATAAAATAATGTGTATCATTCCGAAATATTTGAGAATGAATTTTCAATGAACGGCGTTCTGACGTGCAATTAAAAAGATTGTGCCGCCAGTCCAATATTTTGTTTTCTTTATACCGGTGATCTTGTGTTCTCTGTATATATGATGACAACACAACAAGATAAAAAGCTCGGTGTTTGTTAGAGCTATTGTCTATTAAATTTATGATCAATATATGAAAAATCAAGGCTGCTTCGTCAGCTATATTGTCAAAATCAAACTATCCTCTCAAACATGTGACGTTCAATATCCTTGTACAGCACAATAAGCTGTTTATTCTCTTCAAGTCATGAATTGTTTCTATAATGGGTCTCGGAAGGCATTTTCCCGTTCTCTTGCTATATGCCTGCTCCAGCCTTTCTTTCCCGGGTGCTGTCGTTCTTGCCAACAGCTACCTGTAAACAAATAAAATTAATTTAGTCGTTTGCGAGGTTGCATTCAAAGCAAATTAAAGACGGAAATCAAATAAATGCGAAGAACATAAATTTGTCGAGTGCTCATCCTTGCGCCATTTATACATTTCCAGGGTCGTCTCCGATTGGAGCAACAAGTGTCTGCAGAGCACTAAAATTTTCGATCCTTGCTTTTGCGAACTTGACAAGTGTGTTCTGCGGACAATGTAATGAAACTCTAATCATAGCAAGATCACTTTAAACATTGATATGCTTGCTCTATACCGTGGCACGTACAATAAGTATATAACATTTCATGTTGTTTACTTACAGAATACGGCTCGGATTAATAAAAGCTTGTCTCTCTATTTGTTGGTTCAGTGTAGGCACTACTTACTTGCTGCAGCGCGTAAATTTGCGCTGCTGTTTTGCACATCGAATTGGTGGGCATTGAATTTTTGTGCCTAATATTGTATTATTATTGTCCTCAATTATTATCATGCTAATATTTTATTACATTCTTTTCATCGGTTATTTTCTGCAGTAATAGATTCTTGACACTATCTGTACAATGCACACGAATACAACCCCATGGAGCATGGACACGTTGAATCTTATTCTCTCTCACCCGCAGATAAGAACGCAAAACCACTTGCATTAAAGTATTCGTCAAATGTTCAAACCTGCCAACAATCTTGTTTTGTTTCGTTCGTCTTCACCGTCAAACATTTACCTATGTGCTTCAATGCTACAAAGATGTACTCCTGTGCTATAGAGAAGTGATGTGTACTATTAGGATATGAAAGTTTTCAGCTGAAATGTTCCAGCTACGTTAATGGAATGCTCAAGTTGTAGATTTTTTTATTGTGTTCTGCCCCGTCTTGTGGTGCAAGAAGCAACCATGGATCCCCGCCTACTAACTCCAGAGCACGCGCTTATGCAAGACAATTAGATCTCATTTTGCGAGACACTATGTGGCGCCTTAAGATTACAACGCGCTCCAAATATCCTGATTGGAAAATCAGAGAATCTCCAGAACAACAACACGAATGATAATACGAACACCACAAAACAAAAGAATAAAGTGGACCTGTTATCCACTCTTGATTATTAAAGAAAACCAGCCTACGTGCCCGAAATTGCGCTGTATTGTGAACAAAAAGAGGTCATCACTGACAGAGCTGGTTACGCAATGCGCTTTTGTAGCTGCCTGCAAAGTGGATGATAAATAATACTGTGCAAACATGCTGAAAGCATAATATAACCACAATAGATTCCTTTAGCTGTCTTCCACAATTCCAATTACAGTTTTCATGTGAATGCCTCAATATGTTTTGAAAACGGGCAACATTCATTAGGTGACATATATGGTTATCATGTGAAATAGCGATGCTTTCTCAGTAAAATTCGATTAGAGCACACCAAAAGTAACGTGTATAAAGAAATTAAGCAGTACGCTTCGCGCGTGGTGTTATAATGTGAAGCAAGGCAAAAGGCATAGTCTCTTCTTAGCATGCAGAGTGATGGCATCTGCGAACATTTTCTATAGGAAGCAATGCTGTCCAAATCTACCCTGCGAAGGGACACTCGATAATATCACAATCGCAGGCAGCTAGTTCAAGACAGAATTCTGTCGAATACGTCCTTACAGCGCCCTACATACGTGCGGGCGTCTCCACGCAACAGTCTGCAAGAGTGATTGTTCCCTTACCAGGTGCACAGTTTTTCATAGTTAAAAAACCTGAATGACAGTGAATGCTGATATTAAACAGATTGCTACGAACATCAAAAGTGATGCCCCTTTTTATCTCAAATAGTGGGTGCGGAAAGATGCCTGAAGCAATATAGATCGCTCTATATTTATGCCCATCACCGTTTCTTTTGTGAATGGGGAATTTTCCACACGGATACTTCAACCTTCTGTGGTATTCTGGAGCTTTCACTGTGCTCTATTAAAAAATAAGACTGTTCGTTGCATCTTGACAGACGAAACAACTAAAGGCTCAGCCGTATTGTGCACGTTGACCTTCGGATCAAGTGTACGCTATCTATTTTTTAATTGTGAAACTATGAATCAATAATGAGCGGATGTTTACATTCGTGGGTATTGTCTATCATTAGGCGCTAGCTATTTGTCGTTTGTTTGTTAAAAGCATTCTCATTGTAGCGACCTAATTGCGAAGGTGCCCAGAACGAGATAGCAGACACTCGAATGCGCAAGGAAGAATAACAATATATATATTACGAAAGCTTACAGACGAATGGCCCAATACGCAGCACTGAAAGACAAGACAAACACAGAGCTAACGAGCGCGTTTACTCAGGCCTACTTTGCTTTTGTCCAGTCGACTCAGTTGTTAAATTTAATTTGTTATTAAGTACTCCATCCCACGCTCACACTATTGCTTAACAGATGATGCACAATACTGCTATAAAGAGACCTAGGTAGAAGAATTAGACTAAAATGACGACTGTCCTTGTGTTTGCCATCCCGTCTGTGCTTGGAGCTGTTTCTTATGATCAGGTGTAAGTTAGGCACGCATGCCGGAGAAGGGGTACATACTAAGAATACTATAAGCAAATTTGGCACCAGCGTCTGGGGGCGTGAGAAGGATCGGCAGTGCATGAAATTCGCTCAACTTCGTCGTTAGAGCTTCTAACAACCTTATGGTTTGTTATGTTAGCATTTTTAAAACAGTTATCTTTGTCCGGAAAAAAAACTGTATGGCCAGAATTATTCTCATTGAACGTCTCATTTCTACCGGTCAATGATTTTGAGGACATTACAAAGAAAATTATTCCTTTAGTATCTAAAGAAAATTAATCATGCATGGTGTTACTGTCACTTAACAAGCATCATTAGATTTAGGCACAATAATGCCAAACGTGCTGTTAAATGTTTAGCGCTGAAAATTACGTCGTGAAATGAATGTCAAATGTATTTAAGTACTCTTTATACAATTTCTGAGCCTATAGATAGTTAATACAGTTGAAACACAAGGAACAATAAATCAAACTACAACGTGTTTTGGCAGCGAATCCACCCCAAAAGAATGATGTACGACTATAACAGCACATGGATTTATTTTCGTGCATGCATGGGGATACCTTGACTGTCATGATTGAACGCTGGCGGCAGGAGATTTTTGACTGGTAATCTTAGTATTAATCTCTTTGGAAGCTGATCCATTGACAAAGAACTTGAATGGTGTTAATCGTCTATTTTGCGTTTGTGTGCCCACAAAAAAAAAAAGAGTGCAACCTTGAAGCGTGAGTGGCTAGGTTAACACCACATGGTCGGCAATTGTCAGATTGCGTGACGCTGCTGGCAATCGGTCCGGTTGTGTATCTATAAAGTGTATCACTGTGCGTTCACGAACAATACGTATACTCTTTGCGACATTAGCAAAATACGCCACCTGCATTGCACAGATGAGTTTAGAATTAACTCAACGCGATAACACTGTCCTCTTGACGTAATTATAGCAGTCTGATCCTGCAGATGCGCCTTGCACAGAAACTGAAGCTATGCACTGATTTCACACAAAACGCAAACATTAAATGCATGGTAGAAGTACGAACAAGAAGTTTAAGTCACAATGTAATGAATTCTGGAAGTTAATATCAATGTATTCACTTATTCACTTCTCAAATGTATTCGGCAGTTGTCTCGCTGGCCGCTCGTCTCTCGGAACTTTTGCGCTATGACTGTAGCCACGTTGGCCTCTACAGGTATTCACACGAGGCGTCTATTGTACTGCAGCGCAAGAAATACACATCACACACATACAAACAAAAATAAATTGACTACATTAGAACGGTTCTGGTACTTTTTTTTTCGTGTGGCACGTCTGTGTTTTGCACATTTAGGAAGCGTATTGCAACCAACTTGCTCCAGGTCTTCGGTTAACGTTTAAGTATTCTACGGCGACCTCTGTAACGATGAAAAATGTTTTCTTATAATGGCAACTGACGCATTCTGTACTCAGTGTCACTTTATGCAGTCTAATAAAAAAAAACGTTTAGAGCAGTAAGGAAGTGCTCCTATAATTATGAATACTAGGCTCTTTCTATGTCTTTACAACATAATTTTTGAACGTTCGTGAAAGTTTTTCAATCGAACGACGTATGAATACAGAGTAAACACAGTATCTGTGTATCAAATATAACACTACATAAGGCTTCTGTTGCTCTTGCAGTTTCTAAATAAAAAAAACTTAGAAAATCTTATTTCTGTACCCAAATAAACTCGATTCCATTCTCAAATACCTTAAACTCAGCAAATTCACATTGATCATTGTTGTAGAGGAAAGAGAGATAATTCAACACGCTCTGTGAGATCATGGCAAACGGAATGAACGAAAAAAATGCATCCCGCGAATACGTCTATGTAGGAAGCTAAGCTATATTTATATACCCCGATTTATGTCTAATAACTTTGCGTATTTCCAGAAGAATACAATGATACGAATCACGTTATTTACTAAAACATGGTACCTCCTAATAAAATAACGAATATACGCAATGTTAAACCCCGAATATGAGGAAATAGTCATCGAATAAATTGAATGCGAGTTTTCATAACATCGTATTTCAATATGAATTCTTCGGCTTCTGCTCGAAATCTTGTTTTCGCATACATTAGTTTTCATGCCAGTGATCTGCTGACGAAGTAACATCTGCTAGTGTCGTAGTAAAATTTCACTAACAACGCCCTACTGGCACGCTTTGACAGAAAATTTCCTAGAAGAGCATGTACCTCACAGGAAGTAGTCGTTAATTGGACAGCCCTACGATGGGTAGTTAGGTTCTATACTAGATACGAATGAATCTGACGCAATATCCTTTTTATTCCGTCAATACGACTAAAGTGATTTTGACCAAATAAGTAAACATCTCAACATTGAAGCACTCAAATGATAGAAGTGCAGAAATGAGGATTATAACATGGCCGTCTGCATTAAAACAAGGTAAGATGAAGTTGTATTTCGTCATGTGCCCGAGGAGAGGCCAAAGCTAAGAAACTGCTGCAAACGTTCTTGTGGGAAAGTTGATAATGTGAACACTTAATGAAAGGTACATTGCAAATGGACGCAAACGAAGATTCAGAGAAGATGCGCGAGATGACAGACCTAACAAAATATGGAAATCAAAATGTGCCTCATACTTGTTAGCTGTCATTTTTTGTGGTGCTGCGAACAATTATGTTACTCTGTATAATGCCGAGAAGAAAAATCGAGTGATTGGGTAGAGCAGAATAAGTCCAAAATATTCACTTCTTCTACAGCAAAGTGGTAAGCATGGTTCAAAGCAACAATGACGCTGTGCAGTGCGTCATGCAAATAAGCGAAGCAGAGCCTTGGCAAGTTGGTTTTTGACCAAAAATGGTGTTGCGCTGCATGGTGCATAGTACAGGGACACTTCATGTTTTTTTCAGGTGCTGTCTTGTTCATTACCATGCAATGGAAAGCCATTAGGTTTGTGTCATGCAAATGGTGAAGCTAACCAACTATTAGGATTACTAGAAGGCTGATTAATATAGGCGGCTCTTGTGCGTTTTCATATAGCTTGGAATTGCTTATACGATCGGAAGTGTCCTTCCATGCAAAAAAGTTATCGCGACACATAATTCGGATGATTTTACTGACCGAGAATAAGAGCTTGTCAACTGCCTGCATTGTTTATCGGCATATTTAACCTGGAAGAATGACGGTGGCAGTGATTCACTGACATCCTTACCATATTGACAGATCCACTGATTCTTTCTATGGCTCTGTATATAAACAGTGCGTACAATAAGTTGCGGCTTAAATAATAGAAATGGATTGCTATAGTGAGGCCGGTAACAACTCCAGTATTTCCCTCTTGCTGAAGACTGCTTACTTGAACCTAATACTAGGAATTTTGAACGAACATAGCTGTTCTTGAATATATTTCAAAATTTTAATTTTCAATATTGTTTTCCAGGTAGCAGTGGTAACTATGATATAACATGTTCTTTTCAAATAAATGTGGCAAAAGAGGCAACCAACCAACAGAGTGTTGACGGCAACTGATTTGCACTTACGCATTGTAAAATTACGAGAAGGTAAAGGTTATCAAAGAAAATGCACATGCACCACACAAGCCGCGTGAACCAAGCTGGCTCACAGAAATGTAAGGAAGCACAGGATGTTCCAATGGTGTTCTGAAACGTGACCCTCCTACAGAACGTATACTCGTGTGTTTACACATGATTACATAGCCAACCTATAGGCTAACTTTATGACAAAACGCAACAAGTGAAAAACTTCAAGGAAATATTGCTTTCACGAACCTCCAAAACAATGCACACCATCCTTAACTACGGGGCCTTACAAATACTTGCCGAGTACGTCAATGAGTACCTCAACATTAAAACTTATAGCACTTATAGCTCTCTGCTTTGATTGTTGCAATGTCCCTGGGATGAGTAGCTTGTCAAAAACCGACGAGGAGCAAGAATGAACTTTAAGTCATGTCCTAGACATCGCCCGTGTGTATTATGCTTAAAGCACTCGAGGAGATGACGTATGTCCTCGTCGTCATGACTTGCGAAGCTACCGTATTGGAGACGAGTCAGCCTTGAAGAGGTACAGAAAGTGTTTTTGCAGCGAAGCTGTTAATGCTATTAGAAGCGCTATAGAAAACGTTGTATGCCAGTTTTCACGGTTTTTGAAAGAGCTAGTTCACTTACAACAATTATATTTTGTTAAACTGTAGGGCTTGTTAAGCGCATTAAACAGGCAAATTTTTAAGTGCGTGTGTCATTTAGGAGCTAAATTATAATTGCTACATCCTCGTCCCTGGCCCGTTAAGGACGCTACATGAAATGCTTCAAAAGGTTATCCGCTTCCCTGGGAAGACTAAGAATGGAAGAAATTTTATAGTTCGTAGCAATGGGGCTCGATTTATGGGTGACGTGTTCCAAAAGTTTGAAGCGTGCACGTTAATTACGTGTTTTTAAAGTAACTGAGTACTCGCCTTCTCTAATATTTATGTGATGTATAAAGCATGTAGCTGTTTTCCCGAGTTTTTTCGAGCAACTATGTGAGGCAAGGTGTTTATATTTCGTTGAAGTAGAGAACATGTAGCCAGGGACAAGTGATAAATGTTTAATCTGTCTTGATTAACTACAGTCTTTGTAGAAATTTCATGTGTACCATAGTGTCATACTGCCGTATTCGCAATGTCTCCAGACTCCTAAAACAACTGCACAAGAAAGCAATTTCCAATTCTGCGAAAATAGACACTTAAGCGTAACGTTCAGTGAAATTTTCTTTTTTAAAATTAAATTGAACACTTGGAAATATTTATGATGCCTTGGTTGTTTACATATTTTCTTGTCTCAAGCCCGGTATTTAGTTGATTTCTTTAGTGTGGTCGGTGAAATAGACAATCCATCTTGCTTGTAATTACGGAAAAAAGTGGAATATAATGAATAATGCGTAGGCAAATTTCAAAGTGTGTGGGTTAATTACATATTTTGCAGTAAATTACGTATATCAGTTCATGAGAGTGGCTTGTTGGGCTAGTTGGTACATGGTTATACTTGGAATGCCAGCCACCTTCCTGTCACTTTGTCTATGTCTTCTTCTCGATTTTTTCTACTTCCAAGTTTGCTGGCATTCCAAGTATAACGTATATCAGTGCTCTGACGCGTTGCATGTCTATTTTGGACGTAGCGCAATATTTAGCCCGCTGCCCTGGCATGACTTTACGGGAAGCACGAGATCAAATCTCGCGAACAGCGGCGGAGCGGCATGGAATATCTCTGTGCTAAGTTAAAAGTGGTTGAATCAAATACAGCCTTTGTAAAAAATTGTTAAGAAAGTGTTAGAGAGTGTAAAATGGCAGCTATCAGCTATGATTCCCAATGCACCAAGATACGTATTGGCTACACCATGTTTATATTTCTACAGCGAAGTTGTTAGTAAGACTGAAGCGCTCGAAAATGTAATATGCGTATTTTCCGGGTGTCACGGGAAAACTAAACGATGCATTGAGTGTAAATACGAGGTGGGAAAGGAAAGAACGCTAGGGGTGATGTGTGGGCAAATCTTCAAGTATGTTGGTTAATTATGGGTTAAATGAAAATTGACAACTCATATTTGCATTTGTTTACAGGTGTTATATCAAACACGTAGAAAATTCTGTTTGGGTCCTGTGAAAATTAATTACGTCAGCAAGTTTATATTTCGAGAGGATAAGGGGCGTGCTATGCGAGATGTGCGCCGAAAGATTGAAGTGTGTATAGGCTAAATAAAGGTTTTCCGAATAATGACAAAATATTTGTATTCCTTTTGTATGTATGGGAAGAGGGGACGTGGGAGGTTCTTGGTGATCTACGATCAAAGTTTAAACTGTGTAGGGTAATTACAGCCTTTTTGGAAAGTTACACACACAAATGTTCAACACCGTTTTACAGATGTATACGCTTTATTTATAAGTCACCTGAAGAATCGAATGCGGCACCGAGCTCACATTTGGCAGAAACAGTTGGCGTGTTAAAAGCGATGTACGACCAAGTTTGCGGATTATTGACTAGATTTGCAGATAATTACTCAGCACTCATTTTTCTCCTATCTTCAAGCTTTGTACGACGCATGCCGGTTTTTGTGTACTCAGCGAATTAAACGTGGCATGAAGTTTACAGATTGTGGAAACGGGGATGGAGGGGGGAGTGTTATGAATAATGTCTGATGAAAGTTTACAGACTGCAGTAAAACAGCCCTCACAGTAAATTACTTATACTAGTAATTTGTACGTAGAATACTTATCTGTAGAAAGTTTGCCCACTATCCTGGCACCGAGTTGAAATTTGATAAAAGAAAGGGATACATTATGGCCGATGTGCACGCAAATTTGCGTGTATTTAGGCGGATTGCGGCCTTTGCGGTATATTACTTATGCAAGTACTAAAAAGTGATTCAGCCGTTATCCACAATGTTTCAAGTTCTCTTGGGGATCTATGCATGACGCCGAATTCACATTTGGTGAAGATTCTAATCATATTACCGGTAAGATGTGGCGAAAGTATAAACTTTCTAGCTTTGCAGATAATTATAGAATACTCATTTTCTGCCTTTCTGTTTGTAAGCGTATACAAAGCACGCGGAATATTTTCCCAGTGTCCTAGGTGAATTAAATTTGCCAGCTAGTTTATATTTGGTGAAAGGGTAAATTGTATAGGTGATGATCATGTAAATACTAAATTGGCTAAATTAATTACGACGTTTGAGGTAAAATATTTATTTAGGGGCTCGAAAACATAATCAACAGCTTATGTAATAGCGCGAAAAAAATAACAAGGAAGGGACGACGATAGACAGAGTGATAACAGCGCTCTTTTCACTCTGTCTCTATCGTCGACCCTTCCTTGTTATTTTTTCGCGCTGTTACATAAGTTGCAACGAACCAACTAGCCCAGCAAGCAACGATTCTGTAATCTACAGATTATCCACAATACTTCACTGTTTCTATGGACAGTTAGAGGGGTACCAAATTTAAACTTCTAGGAAATCGAGGATATAATAAGGGTCATGTGTTGTTAAAGTCTAAAATATATGGGCTAACAACGGCGTCTACGGTAAATAATTTACAAGCGCCCCAAAGCTTTATACGAGCATTTTGTGAACTGTGTAGAACGTTTTCCCGCTGTCCTGGGAGAACTATAAGCGTGGTGCCGAGTGAATATTTGACGGCATTATGCGCCATCTCATGGTTTATATTGCTGCGAAGTGTTAAGTGTGTGGTTTATTAAGGCTTTCTTGGTAAATTACTTAATGAACCGCTCGAAAGCGTTACAGTAGCGCCATATGCGCTTGTTTTCGCGGTGTCCTGGGAGAAAGAAACGTTACCCCGCGTTCAAATTTGCAAGAAAGGGGGGGGGGGGCGCATTTTTGTGGTGAAATGTGGGCCGTGAAATGCGGGGTTCATTTAAGGCATTAGAAAATTAAAAGGGCTGCTGGAAAGAAACGATTTTCCTCTAAAACCGCGCTGCAGGCGGCGCTCTGCACAGCCCAGGTTTGGAGCCTTGCCTAAGCAAACCGGTGGCAAGAAATGACGGTATCCGATCATGCTGTGCCGAGCGAGATGAACGTGAAAGCATGGGATAGCTGGAAACCGTGTTTACGAACAAAATGTTTTCAACAAGTTCAGTTCAACAATTCAACAAATTGAGCGCAACCCAGGAACTCTGGGTGCAATGTAGTAACCCTGGGGCTTCGTAATAGACTACGCGGACAGCGCTGAATCTCACACTCATCTATTAAGTTTGTCGTTCTGCAAACAGTCCCAATCTTTCCATAGATAATTTGTATAGCCATAGGAAAATTGCGCACCAGCGAAGTCGACACACAAATATTGAAATATCTTGTAGCCATTCTGGGATTATCAATGCGACGATCCTTACCAGTTCTTAGGACGTCTGGTAAGGTTACGAAATAATTTTCCCCAAGGAAGTACACACATTAAGCGCAAGAAGTGCTGATGAACTTTAAGTACCAGTGAAAAAATCATGTTGGATGGGAAATCAAACAAATATTTAGCACACTTCCCAGTGAAGCAGCTCAATTTTAAATCGCATACACATCGGTGACTCAGACACTATAAGCTTATAAGCCACTAGAAGCACTATAAGACACGAGCCAATAAACTTGCATTGAAAAACATTCCAGGCCTGTTTTTTATATATATAAAAGCTTCACATTCTCGATTTTGCAACACCAAATCTTTCATTTCACTGCGTCTTATTTGATATACCTCTCTGAGAAGCACTTAATATTGCGCCTTCCAGAATCGATTTTATTTTCACATGGAAACGAGGGGTTATTTACAATCAGCCAGCTATTTCAAACACTATAACAAATAATGGTAACCTTATGCATAATGCACATTGACATGGGCTGCATTGATGCTAGTTATAGTGCCATTCAATGACTTTAACTTCAAAGAACATTCGTTGTCTGAAGCGGCTTGAGAGCAACCAGTTGCTCTGAAGGTAATTGTATTCAGGAAATTAAAGTACAAACGATGCACTTGTTAGTTTTAAAGTAAAAGGTTTGCCTGCGCAGGACAATGCGTATTTGAATTTTGGAAATAATACCGCGAATGAACAGACGGACCCAAGAAAAGCACGACCCAAGCGCTTGTGTCGTGTCGTGTGTTTATTTGCGGGTATTTTGGGGCATTAGCCGAGGAAGGAAGGAGGCGGGCAGGTTGTTGCATTCAGTGATAGTCGCGAACGGATGTGCGCCACAGAAGCTCGGACTACAGTGTGCCGTAAGGGTGGAATTGCGCAGGTGTGAGATTCAGGTCGCGTACCTCGGTAGCGACCTCGAGTGTCAGGGCAGAAACAACATGGTGAAATCTTTGTCTGCAACGAGATCCTGGCAACAGCGAACTGGCTGTTCACCTGAGCCAGACAGATCTGCCGGTCTGAGGGCCAGAATTTCAGCAATATAGTATTCCATCACGCGAAGACACCACGCGTGCTGGTATCGGCGGGCAGCTCGGGATCATTGTTTTGATCGGTGTTAATTGTCCGAAGGTCACGAATATTGCGGCGTTAGCCGAGGCATATAGAGGAGGCGGGAGCCAAATAAAAAACTTGTATTTAGGACGAGATCTAGTTAACACTTAGCTGCAGTGTCTTACACTGCATCGCAAGAGAAGAGCACAGCGAGGTTTCATGTCCCTTCCTAGTCGACGGTTCTATATGTTTTTCGCCTGGGGCAGGTTCTTCATGTCCCGTGGTCACGAGAAGAGGAGGCACTTCGTCGTCATTGTCGGAGGCTAGCACGTTGTCTGCTGCACAGTGAATTCTCAGCTGCTACACGCTATTCCTTCAAAAACACGTACCAATGATAAACACATCCCTACGCTTCAAAGTGTGTTTTCTAAAACGTTGTTTCGCAAACATATGGAAAGGTAACCAAACAAGACATTACCGATTATTAAAAGCTGGAAACAGATAACACGCGTAACACTTATAAGCGATTGTCTACGTTGGAGTCAAATGGCTTGAACACGGATGTGCAAGTCAGCTTCCCATGCGTCAGGAGCAAACGTATGTCGGATAACAATGGGCTTAAAATAAAGCCTGTGGCACATATACGAACCAGATCTCAATTTCAGTTTTACTTTATTCAACCATGAGGTAGTTTATCAATGAAGGCTATAGATATAATAAACAGCACAAACCGTCGTTCTAAATCGCAACGGCGAATCTTACAGTATCATTTTAAAAACAAACACGAAAATGATGAAAGGTCCCTGCACTGTTTGTATATACGCCAAGTGGGCTAAAGCAAACGGTAATCGGGATCTAGCATTGCTGGAGGACACTTGACTTTTTTTGCACCTGGTAATTCAGCAGCCTTCTCTATATCTTTATATGCAGATAACGAGAAGAATGGCATTTCACTGTATTATAGAGATCTCTGATGTGTGAACAACACAAGTAGCGTAGCATGATGATCCAAACGGGTCCAAGGTAGCGTAAACAAAAATTAACGATGGTAGTCTGCAACCCACTTATATATGTAAGCCCCGCTGGGATATAAAAAAAGCTCAACGTGAGCAGAATTAAGATACGTATATTATCGCGCCAAGTAATTCATATGGTCTAAAAAAAGCCTGACGAATGTGATCGTGTCAGCTGGGATAAAGCAGCAGTTAAAATTTATCAACACTAATGTGAGAAGTCCATTTCCTAGACTCCTCACTGCCCTGACCAGGCAGAAATGAAGGTTTAAGTATTTTTCATTCGTGCAGTGATAGAAATTATTGGCGCGCAAACAATGTAGTGCACCTTTCGCAGCGCTGTATATTTCGGTTGTCTTGCTGTATATGGGCACATCAGTTCCAGAATAAAATTTCTACATTTATCACTACGTTACGAAGCTGATGTTTGGTGTGATGAACATGGCAGAAATTTTGCATAAAAAGAGTGGTTTCAACTGCGTACGTGGTGCTTGTTTTGCTTGGTAAGTAGCATGACAAAGCTTATAGGGCTTAGTCCTCAGATGGACTGTACTTTGGTGTCGTATAGTTGCGGTCGGTGATTTCTCCTAACTTTCGTCGAAATTTTCACAGGGGGTTAATTCCCGAGTTGATTCCGCAACCGTCGTACATTGATGAATGTAACCACACGTCAACACTTCATCCCCAAATAAAACAGTTGCAAAATTGGGAGGACCTTCCCTTCTCGAAACACACAGAACACACACAGTATATATATAGCGTCTGCATTGAAGTGTATGCTGTGTACAGGAAGATACACGTATATATAGCTCACCAGGTCAAATATTTCATCGATTATGTTCCCAGAAGTGGAATATCTTCCAATTTCGATATTTGTGTTTTTCTGCTTGCCCTTTCTTATGAGATGTGAAACATCACTGTAGAAAGTGGAACAATGCGTACCGCGTGCATGCCACCACGCCTGAAAATCACCTCATTTGTATACCTTAGGCGCAAAATAGTTTTACTGTATTTTGAGACTCAACATTATTTTTATTTATTTATTTTGGAATACTGCAAGCGACTGATTTGGCTCGAGCAGGAGGGGCTTCATGTAAAATATAAAAGCACAGAACCAAACAACGCAAGAGATGAACACAAGAAACAATACGTATCGTAAAGAAAATTAAAATCCATGTCATGAAATTTATAGCTGTTGTTTGATCATCTCAAACGGCCATCATCTCAAAGAACTAGTTGGTGCTGGAACCATAGAAGCATACATGCGAATGCGGTCTCACGGTTAAAGCATCGTGCTGCTGTGCTGGGGAGCCTAGGTTCGATCCCACCATCGGGCAAGTAATTCAGTTTCGTTCTTCAAGTTTAAGCTATTGGGCAAGACAGCAACAGGACCCAGCAGCCACGGTCAGGAAAGTCTGGGAGGGCTTGCAAAGAAAGCTTCGCTGCAAATGTTACACGCCGTCGTATCAAATAAGCTCTAAGAAGGACAACTTTGTATCTTTGTATCGAAATCGTTTTGAGGGGCTATGAATATGAAACAACACCGCAATGTGCTCCTATATTTCTTAGACCACCTGCGCTATTTACACCACCATACGTCGCGAAATTGGAGCTATTATAGAGAATAATATTGACATTCTCGAATATGAGCTGTGCGGCTTTGTGGTAATCTCGCAAACATTTGATTCCATGACTGATTGAAATGTTATTGTTTTATTCAACATCAGCGCCAGTTTTCGGAAAAAATTGCATTTTCAGAAGCCAGGAGGTTGTCTTCCAAATGATATACGACTGTCTAACCATCAGATGTGGTGTTTGCGCACACCTGCGACAACGTTCATAATGTGAAAGCGCTTTACTGAACGTTATACTATTCAGATATTTCAGTTTACTCGGTGACGCAGCACGTGAAAAAGGCGGCGGTTTAAGCTTGTAATATGCTTCATTTGTTTGAAAAACGGGGGTTTAGTAACCGAGTTAAACTTTTTAATGAACAAAAACATATTCGGCCTCTTAAACAGAACGAACCAGCCGGATATAGTTGCCAAAGGCAAGGAAACAAGGCAAGGAAACCATCATTATTTTGCGCATGCCTGCGCAAAATCAGGATGGCACATCTGATCGGTTCAGAATATCGGGCGTTAACTTGGCTTTACCCTCTTCAATAACAGACCGCAACCCACTTACACTGTATACTTATAACACTGCATTTTAACGCGCTTTGGCGCACCGAAGTCAGGAGTAGCTCGACTTATTGCATATCTGATAAGTGTATCGCTAAGACTTTCGTGCAGAATAAATTGCACTGCCTTCTGCAGTTTTGTAGGACCACGAAATATAGGATAGTTTATAGTGAAAATTCACTGAGCCATTCGTAACATACATAAAAACCTGCCACAAAAACCATTCTGCCAGAAGATTAGTTCTTTAATATCGTTCTTTCTACAATAATTCAAGCTCACAGCATTACGTTTCAGAAAATAAGCTCGATGATGCCACAAAAACCATTCTGCCAGAAGATTAGTTCTTTAATATCGTTCTTTCTAGAATAATTCAAGCTCACAGCATTACGTTTCAGAAAAATAAGCTCGATGAGGCAAAATATTTTTAAACTTTTGTGAGAGGTATAGTTGTGAAGAGGTCATCGTGGTAACCAGGAGATGGTCACGCTATCTATAATAAGACATCGGCTCAAAATATTTATTTAGGCACTGCACAGCAAAACTGATGCGTAATGCGACAGTCAATGCCAGAAAACATATATGGCCTTATGCATACTCGTCCTACTTCCAATAAAACGTTCTACTTGCTTGCCATAAATGACTGAGTAGGTTGTTTTTTGGCAGCCTTTGATATATATGTACTTTCCCAATTTTATTTCTGTCCACAAGAATAAGAACACCATCACTTATTAACGGGCGTGGGGATCCTATATGAAAATTCTTCAAACAAAGATGCCGGAGGATATGACAGTGCATCAGTGACAGTGTACTCTGGTCAGGACTAGTGAGCAGCTAATTATGTCGCCGGATCTGACGAATGTGTTATAAGTTATCAGAAATCAATGTACGTATCACAATAAATAGGAAAATATAGCTTGTGGCCAAAACCGTTTTGACTGACAGCTTAATCAGGCCTAGTGCACAAGCATAATACGTTGTATAAGAGAATACGTGGAGCTCACAAGGTGCTTTGCTGCAAAAGTACTACCTGACAAAACAAATAAAACAACGTTTAAGCAACCGCGACCTATGGGGCCAACACTCGCCAATGCTATATCCTGAAATGGACTCTGCTAGTTGTTCTAGACGAAAGTGTTATCAGTCTTCTGCCACTAAAACAACTGTTCGAATGTTTAGACTATAGACGCTTCGATAGAACAATAAATCACACGGCACTATAGCGCGAGGTTCTGTGCATGACCGCCACCAGGACTCCAGGACGACTACGTGTATATTTGCATGTGTGTCAGCTCAGGTCAGAGATATTTACATGCCTGCTGCAAGAGTACGTCGTAACTTTCGAATAATCATTCAGAGACGTTGAAAGTGCACACTGCAGTTGGAAAGTGCACACTTACCGTGGGCTCCTAATTCTTTTTTGTTAATGTTTGCCGAAACAAACCTATAGTCATCATCGTTATGACAAATTCTTTTTTTTTTTTTGATAGTGCATGAGTCATACTTGAGCTCGAAGTATGAGTCCAATATACATGACCACCTCAGTTCGTTCTTGTTTCTCTGGCATTTTTTTTTCTCAGAAAGTTATAGTAATCTCAAATTTCACAGCAAGATCGCATTTCTGGCCAGAAGCTTTCACTAATACACGTGATACTGTTGTTGGTTTGGTTTGTCTGAAAAAAAATCTAGTCAAGAACATAGTACCGCTAACTATATAAGTACGCGCTCTAAGTATGCATAGCGTGCTTAGATTACGTTTTCTCGACAGTTGCGCCTGCTTGGGTCACGGAGGACCTTGTACACTCTCATTTATCAAACTGACGTTTCTATACCTCGTATCTCTTTTGCAATCTTGCGGACAGTGTGACACGATCACGTTTGCTGAACACACCTCGTGTTTTCGCTGAAATGACTCCAAAGTGCGTGAAATCTGCCGATTTATGAGAAGTGAAGTCACCTAACATGGTCATGAAACGCTGTACATATTTATACAATTATTTTCATGCTTGAGCATCGACTGCAGTAACGTACACTTCATTGTTAAAGACAGGAAACAGCAGTGTTAACAGCCCAATATGGCAGCTCCTAAGCGCTTGCGTAAAATAGTCTTATAGAAATGTGTGACCGATGGCGGGATGAAATATCTATGCTCTAACCTTTTGGCTACGATCAAACGCATGTTTCTCTCGTGCCAAAATTGCTCCTTAAAACTAGCGAGTGCGTCACATGCCAGTTTCTGGCATTATGCACTCGTGACAGTTTATAGCGCTTTGAGACGTTCTGTTAGGCTGCGCTGCCTTCAGGATCGGCCCACATTTTTCGTCAGACGGGCAACTACAAAGTGTGTGAGGTCTATCTGTTATGCTATCACAATTGAATAGGAAGAATAGATTGAGAAAACACCGCCATAGCGTACATCGCTGAAAAGAGAGCTTCCGCTGAGACGTGGATTGGTTATGTCGTAAGTCGACAACCGGAACTCCACGCGAACAACGCCTAATGTTTATTGAAAGATGCAAACCAAACGATTCGGTCTCCTAGCGAAATTTCGCGATAACAAAGTAGTGCTAACCAACAAGATCTTCGTATCAAAGTTGTCACAAAAAAGTGCATGCGCATAATAATTTCGATGCTGCAGTCCATTTTTTTTACAATGAGGCCTTTGCTTTCCTTATACCATTAAAAGCGCGATCAATATAGAAGAGGGGCCCCGTAGAACACGAGCAGTGCATTTGGTGCTGAGACTTCCATATATCAGAATGTGTTGTTTTTCACTCAAGTAGCTACTCCGCTCATCATCACGCCTTTCTGCGGAAGCATGCTTTGGTTGCCTCATATGAAGAAATCTTGCTTAATAATAAAAAGAAAAATTTCATGCTAGGCTGGAAGTGAATATAGAACTACTCGACCCCAACAACAACCATTGAAATATAGCTATAACAGTAGGACTGCTGACATGGGTTAGAGGAACTTACTTTATCTAGTTGCGTAAGACCGAATGAAAGTGCTGAAGATACTATTTGCTGTTTATTTTCACTAAGCGATTGACAAAAGAGACTGTGGATTAGTAAGTGATTCGTGTGGAAAGGGAAAGGTTGACGCTATCTTCTGCAGCCCTTGAGGACTGTGGAGATGCCATCAGAGAGTGACAACCATGCGAGGAGGATTTGCTGTTAAGCCAAGACATGTAATGCTTCACATGCCATACGAGATACGCGAACTAATGGACGACAACCTGCGTATCGCGGAGCAGTTACTGCATGTCATAAAAGAAAACAGGAAAGAAAACAGGTTGATCACTGAATGATGTGTTAAATGACCGGCCTTTTGAAGGAGTTCATTTTTTCACTATATTTGACCACTTTGAGTCATGCATCTTTCTCGGTGCATATGTCATGCGTATTAATCAATTGCTGTTGAAACGACCCCTAATTAACCGACTCAGACCCCGTTGAGCTGTCTTATTCTCCTTGTGTATTTAATTTTGTTCTGCGGTACAGGACTCGAAATTGATATGCAGGTATCGGCGTCTCGGGATGCACCAACATGGCCATGATTATTGCTAGGCAACAACACGGTTAAAATGAGAGTTAGAACACAAGTAATTCCCCCTTCAGGCCATAAGATCTTGTTGACTTTAGTTCACTACTGCACTTGACTGACCAATCACTTGTGTCACTGTAGCATTATGCAACCAGATTTCTTTGGGTGAAACCATAGTTTATACGCTTGGTAGTGAGATTCATCATGTCCAGAAAGAGCGCGTTTTTCTTTATAGGCGAAGTATTCACAGGCGATCCATATCATGAGGCAAAATATGATCGAAAACAAAGAAAGATGAGCGCATTTCACGGGTACTCGTAAATATATTAACGAAGGTTTATCAGCATCACTGAAATAAAAATTAGCGTAACTTGCACTGGAGGCGCAATGCTAGAGACAGCGGAGCTAATGGGCACCTAGCTAGTCTTGGCTTTTGGGTTAGGCTAAGCCCTACCAAGTCATCCCCAGCATTTCCGGAATTTATTGATTATTGATCAATTATCGATTAGCTATCGATTGGCTATCGCAGGGTATTGGCCACGTATTTGGGCTAGGCTAAGCACTACCAAGTCATCCCCAGCATTTTCCGTAATTTATTGATTATTGATCAATTATCGATTACCTATCAATTGGCTATCGCAGGGTATTGGCCACGTATTTGGGCTAGGCTAAGCACTACCATGGAACACTAAATGGAGCTGGGCAGGATGCGTAGGACGGATAACCGGTGGAGCATTAGAGTTACAGAATGGATACCAAGAGGAGGGAAGCGCAGTCGAGGATGGCAGAAAGCTAGGTGGGGTTGAAATTAGGAAATTTGCAGGTGCAAGTTGGAATGAGCAAGCGCATGACAGAGGAAATTTGAGTAGAGCACTGCACGGGCCGATTTTTTCAGCCCGGGCCCGACCCGGGCCCGTTTTTACGTTGGGCTGCCCGCCCGAGCCCGACCAAAAGATTTATGATGAGACCTGGGCCCAAATAATCTGCGTTACCCGCCCCGACCCGGCCCGAACCCGGCCCGAGACCGAAAAATACCACCTACTGGCATTAAAAAAAGTAAAATAAAGAAGAGAATGAGATTAATTTATTCTTAAGCCGTAAATACATGTCGTATGCAATTATGAACAGCATTTGAGCGGTCTGAACGCAAATACCTGCGTGCAAAGTAGTACGAATGATCCTGCCGAGCAGTATCGCCAGCAGTTTCCAACGGCGCTACCTTGATGCGGCCCGATCACAGCGCGATGCGGCTCTATCGCAGCGCCGCCACAGTATTTTTACACGTCGGGCGCCTCACTGCAAAGCATACGCCGCCCCAGACGCCCGACTCGGCGCACGATAACCCGTGCGCCGAGTCGGGCTGGGCCGGGCCCGGGCTTTCGGGTAAGCCCAAGCCCGTGCAGTGCTCTAAATTAGAGATCACAGGGAGATGCCTTCGTCCTGCAGTGGATATATATATAGGCTGATGCTGCTGATGACGAAGCCCTACCAAGTCATCCCCAGAATTTTCCGGAATTAATTGATTATTGATCGGTTATCAATTATCCATTGATTGGCTATCGATTGGCTATCAATGATTGAATAATTTTAAGTAGTCCAACCATGCTTATCTAGACTTACCTAAGCTAGACGTTTGCTTAGCTAGACGTTTAGCTAGACGTTTGCTTCGCTAGTCACAGGGGTTAACAGCGGGGCTGGATAACCTTATATGATTAATGGCCCACGATGTGCTATTGCGCATGGACCCTTTCTGCACTACTGCCAGGATCGGCCCATGATTTCTGTTCACACGTTACGGACTAACGCTCGGCTTAGACAGCTCCGCTGTTAATAAATACTGCTGCCCTCTGCCTGCATTCAAAACATTTCTATTTCTTCTTCCAACAATTTCTTTCAAGCAACAATTTTGCTGGTTTGTTAGTACCGATGGCTGTTTTCGTGCTAAGAGTATTTAGGTGTTTAACATGAATACAAGTCAAAGCAATAAAGAAGATGAAGTTGAACACCACTTGGTCTTGCGAAAGTGCCACTCTGGCTTTTCAAGTTCTTCAGAAGGTCAACAAAACAGAAGAGTGGTTCTTGAACGATTGCGACGTAATTTATCCTTCAAGCTATACAAGCAGCTCTGCTTTTTGCGACAAGTAATAAGAGGAGATGTACAACTTTGCATACCAGGTTATCCCCGCTTATACTGATGAGTGTAAACAATAGCTGTTGTGCATTGCAGTGCAGTCGTTATGGTTTTTCGATCACGCCCCGGAGCTCTAAGACCTTTTATTTTCTTAGAATTGTTTTAGTATTTTTTTAAGTACTCAAAAATTGCACGTAGTTATAGCCCTACTGAAAAGCGCCCATACGTTCTGTACCATAATACTAAATTGTCATATGAATTTATATTGAAACATACGGATTTCATACAGGAACTCATATGACCATATAGGATTATGGGTACAAGGCATAGGGGCCACACAGGCTGTTTAAATAAGGAATTGGGGAACATAACAGGAACTTACTTTCGACTACCTTCGCATCAATCAAACTTTCGAAAACTATGCAAGAAATGATTGTGGAAATTTAGTTGTACTGGCCAGGAGCGTTCATTCACGTGTAAAAACTTTGAATGGCTTGTCTGTAACTCATTTTTTTCAAGAGAGGTGACTTGATGGGCTTTCTCGCCCCGGGAATTAGCCACCTTCTACAGATATGTGCTATATGTCCTATCTATTAGTCTGTTAGACGTTAAATATTGTTGTACGTGTTATCAATGACGAAAATGTGAATTTATTCCAATCTATGACTTTCTATGTGCACTGGACACTTGTTCAAGTCAAATACAATCCCTCTATTCCTCGTGACGCTTTCAAATCAAATATTAAAAAGTACTACTATGCCCCGTTTATGTGCCCATGCACCGTTAAGTCCAAAGGGCTAAAGAACAATTGGTTCCAACTGAACCTTACAGCAAATTGCACCAATCAAAAAAGGGTTTTGAAGCAAATTAACACTGCTCTTAAATATGCGAACTTTATATTTTTGTCAGGAAACTTGATCTTCGCAAAATACAAGCCTCGCAGAAAACACCTCAAGCTAAGCATACCACTCCGACTGGCGTGTCACCTCGGCTATATATAAAAGGAACAGGCTACTCTTATATCCCATTCGCCTATATATTTAATGCGCATTTCGAAAATGGTATACGTGGGTACATCACGTCTCCTCCGACAAGGCGCCATTATGAGAGCAATATTATTATCAATATTACTACCGTAAGCAACGGCGTAAGCGATTACATCCTATTGCACCCCGATTTAAATAATGTTCATGATTCCCTCATTTACACTGTGCAAAGCTTATCAGCAGCTGAGAATGATAAAATGTTCCACCCCTAAAAGCTATAATTGACAAAGTGCCATGATTATTTGCACACATTTGCAGCCGAATGATTAATTTTGAGATGTTTCCGAACACAATGAAAATTGCCTGGGTTGTAGTTGCCCATAAGAAAGAAACATGCAACGACTTTACTAGCTACATCATACAGGCTTATCTCGGTGTTAAGACATTTTTTTGTTAAGATGGGTCCCCAAACACTTCATGTATAGACGTGTAGTCAACTTCTTATTTTCAAGGGACTGTACTACATACAATCAGCGTTAATTTCGTCACCGAAAAGGCATTGTGCATTAATAAAAGCATTTATGCATAATATCAAGAACGAGCTTCTTACTTTAGGAATTTCTAAAGAATATGAGAAGATGTCTGACTTCATAAACCACAATGTCTTACTACGTAAACCTGAATTATATGGAACTGAAGATAGTTAACAAATCCTAATTCAAGGAGACCTAGGTAAACGTTTCCAGTTCACTTTTCTAGGTGATAACACAATCTTAGAACATCGCTGTTAACTATGCTCTTCAACTAGAGGCGTTTGTAGGCACATTGGTAATTATATGCATAAATGTAACAAATATTCCATCAACGAATGAAATAATTCTATATAGTGATTTCAATAACACTTTATTTTCTGCTCCAAACCTTAAAGAGCTCGATGAGACTTCAAGCACGCGGTTAGCAGAACTTACTTAAACAAGTAAAAACATAGTACTAAGAAAATAATGTTTGTGTTCTTTTATCCAATTAAAGTTAGCGCAGCAGAAAACTCCGAGCTTTAGAACTTCAAGGGCCTATAAATGTTTGTGTTGCGTTTCAGATGCATCTAAGGTGAGCTAGCCCGATCTACACGATTGTTAATATTGCGAGGTCATTTGGTGTTGCACAGGCCTCCTGGCCATCTTCCACGTCCCCTTAACAATCAAATACATTCTTCGCTTTTTCGCTATAATATCGTGTAGCCTATTGTATTTTATAATGGGTACCTCCTACTTCAGATTCAGGAAGAACTTTCTTCACTGCTGCGGTGAGCGACCCGAATTCTTCAAGCTGGTGGCGAGCATTCAAGTGCTGCGGTACTAATGCACCAAGACAACCTCCCACCTGTTAGCGACGTTTCTGGCATATTTGAATGCTTGTTTTATACAGAACTCTGGCAGTATTATTACTGCCATGATATTCCGTCCTAAAAAGGGTTTTATGAAAATCAGGTGCGAAAATATCTCTAATGGCACCAGTCCGGCTTTAATATCGTCATTCAAGCCCGTTTCGGTTCACTGTAAAACTTCAACATCAGCCTATAGCCTATGTCCACTGCAGAGGAAAGGTCTGCGCCAGCGATCTTCAGTTACCCTTGTCTTCCACCTACTCATTCTGTGATGTCCCTGCAAATTTATTTTTCTCACTCCATGCTGTTGAACAATGCCTTAGTATTTTGCCGGCTAATTAATAATCAAATCAAGGTGTTCGCACAGCTGCGTGAGCTCGTCTATGCCATGCAAGCGTAGTCTATATCTCTTAGGTGCTGCAGAGCGTCTATTTAGGACTTTGCCGACAATAACCCTTGAGATAAACTAGCCATTCCCTTTTGACACTGACAATACAAAAGCAGTAGACTAAAACAGAAAAGAAAAATATTAAATTCGCGCACGAACGGAATATATTGGCGCGGGACACCCAAAATTGGCCGTCTTTTGAAAATGCCTTTTTGTTAAAGGGGCTTAAGTTTACGAAAAATGATAACAGGTTTTTCGTAGTGACCTACATTCCCTAATGTGTCAGCGCGGCGAAGTGCTTAAAAGCTCTACTATTTCACATGTATACCGTATGTTCCATGTGTTATGCATATGTACATAACGCAAAAGTGAGTCATTGTAAAGGCAGCCGCTTTCCTTCGTACGGGCTGTTTAAGACCATGAAAGACTACAGCACGTATTTTCTGGTCTCACGGTGCCTTGATTTTATGATGCTTATTTGATTTAATTGCCTTTAAGTGGTTTGCGTACACGTTTTATAACCTATATGGAGTATGTATAGTCTCAAACTGCGTTCGGCAACTTGCGAGAAGCCTTTCTTTCTGTCTTCTTTTTTTCTTCTTCTTTTCTATTTTTTCATAGCATGAAAACGACAAACTATTGGCCGGGCAAGACGTGTCAGGCTTATATGGTCACTCTCCCCATTTTCCACACTCTTCTCGTCTTGATATTTCTTCGAACGAAGAGCCCTCCCGTACAGCCACAGGGGACAGTGAACCACACAATAGATCATGACTCTTTCTTGCTGCTGTTTTTTTTTTTCTGCAACTTGGATAGCACAAAAGACGTCCGTCTGCGCTGCTCCACAAACCCGCTTAGTGTAGTGAGGGAAGCTGACACAGACGCCGGTTGTCTGAAATGTAGCGCCGACAGAGCCATAAAGAACCGACGGCAAACACTGCCTCGACACGGCTCGCCGGCTCAGGGCCAAAAATGCCCAGCTAACTGGCGTCGCCTAGTTCCGAGTGGAAAGGAGGGGTGGCCATCTTTTCTTGCACTACCCACGTATACATTGGAGAAAATTAGTGTCTGCGCTCGTCAAACATAAATCAGCTCGTGAGAACACGTGAGAGGACCATAAAAATGAAAGCGTCAGCTCGGCTTGCTTTTTGAGATGGAAGACGCGACACATCACGGCCGCTGGTTGCAGCCTCTCCGTGGCTGCTTCACGCCATCCGTGGCACTGAAGGCTTCATGGCGTGTGACATTGAACAACGTGGTAATATTGTGGCAATGCAATTTGGAGACGTTGATGTGTTCAAATGAAAGCTATGACATCTCTATGGCTTGGACAAGGTTTATTAAGAGTGTGACCTTTATATCAAGTCAACTCCGCTCCTTAAAGTGGTTTTGGCATTTTTCAGGCTGTATTCATTTGAGGGCGAAGAGGAGTCGCATCCAATTTTTCATGCTCACAGTAGCGTAATGACTTGCACGGCGACTGCATATGCGTTTGCGTAGTGTTCATATGTCATTTTACTTGTAATATTGAACATCACAAAAAAACAGAATCGTACAGTGAAAGGGGCCATTGCAAGTGAGCGCCAACTCACTTCCAATCACGCACTCCGCTCAACTTCCGACGAAATGGGAAAAGACCGGGGAAGGAATAGAAGAATGAATCGAACAATAAAATGCTACAGTCAGCGCCACCGATATGTGCAATGTCTAATATGCATATTGTATGAAGTCGGCTCGCGTGTATGACATGCCTGCCATCACCTTGTACCTGAAGAACGTGCTTACGCCCCGGGGAGTTATTCTCGCAATAGAAACTAAGATATATAGTGCGTCGCCATGCCTACTGACGCTCTCTGTCTGTGAGATCCGAGGCCTGTAATTACGTTCCTTGTATTGCATTTGCCTGACGAGCGGAAAGATTAGAAGAGAAAATACGTCCTATGGTACTTAGGTTGCAGTACACACACCTTAGTAACGTCCTCTTCGATAAATATTATAGAGGAAATACTTTATTAGCAAGCGCCTGTTTCCGTAAGGGTACACTGAGAAGCTATCCGAAAAAGCAGTTATATATTACGCTTTCAGCGCAGGCCGACCAGGTTCTTAATAAACCTTAATAAACAGAACAGCGGTATGTAACACATGAAGCCCATGCCAGCGTGGCGTGGAAGGGTGCATGACGTGCCGCAAAGCTACAGCCACTGTGAGCCAGGAGCTTACCTTAAGCTACAGCGCAAGCATCACTCACCCGGCCTGATAAGCAGCGAAACTTAATTTTATGTAGACGGAAGTCCACAATATAATTGTTCATGAATTGAACAATGAATTTAGGTAGGGTCCTGTTGCATATCTAAAATAATTACAATCTCGAACCTGAACAGCGCGTACAAATTAAAAGGAGCATGAGAGTGAAAATAATGCAGTGTGAACTTAAACTATGAATTTCGCTAATTCCAAAACTGATAAGAAAATCCGAAATTGTGACTCACCAAATCAGCGCTATTGAGTTAAAAAATTTGACACGCAAAATGCTATTTTTAAGCGCTAAGTGTATTCCCAATATATCAGAAGGTATTGAACATGCTCTTGTACAGATGCAAATGAAGAATAGCACATTTGCCTTCATTTTCGTTCTTCTCGCTTAGTAGCTCAGCATAAATTTTAAGTAGGTAATTAACTAAACTGTAAAACAGTGATTTCAATACGCGATGCTATTTCATTGCCCTTTGATATCATCATCATCAGCAGCAGCAGCCTATATTTATGGCCATTGCCCTTTAATATACGCGACTGAAGATATTGATTGTTCTCCGAAGTGGATTTTAATATGGCACATTTATGGGCGGATAACTGAAAGACTTCTTGAAAGCGGAGACGCCTTTAAACTCTGGTTTGGAATATTGTAATTTCTCACTTCTGGCAAAATTCCACATAAGATTGAAAGTCCCAGGATTGCGTGGCACACGCAGCCCATTCACAGCGTAAGCTGGAGGAGCGCCTCCATCTTGGCATAGGAAATGGTAATACACTGATGAGAACACTCACCACAAGGTAAATTGTGGTTACGATAACTATGGAAATAAAATAGAGACGCTAAATCACAGTCGATACTGTGGTTCTTTTATGGAAAACAATAATTTGCGCTTCAAGCGTTTGAAGAAAGCCGCTGCACTCACTGAAACCTTGCGTAGCCGTCGTTATACTAAAACGAGACCTCTGGCAGGCTCTTGGATGATGCCATTTCCATCTAGATTACTTGCCATATTTGCTGTCCATATGTTTATATTGCCTAGCGTACTTATTAACCTTTCCCAGTGGCTGTCTTCAACCGGCTAACACATGTTCAAAGTTATTGCGCCGCGCAAGATGCACCTTTCTGTATCGGAAGTTTCTCTAATGTTATCGTCGATTCTATCCGTTGTTTGTTTTCGCCGAGCGTTGGGTAATCCGACTGCGTGCGCGACGAGAATACGAATGTGCATCCTAGAACTTACGCGAGCATTAGCGATTACGCTGGACGGATCAATGAGCCATGTATAAGTATATTTTCGACGATCGACCAATGTGCTCGCCGCCATCATTGTACTGAGTGTTACTTGTTGAAACTTTTTTGGACGAGCGCTAAACGACGAGACAATGACAAA